>NW_024070212.1:35163042-35625705 GCF_014754425.2 Oryx dammah
ACTCTGATGCTGGGAGGGATTGGGGGCAGGAGGAAAAGGGGACGACAGAGGATGAGATGGCTGGATGGCATCACGGACTCGATGTACGTGAGTCTGACTGAACTCCGGGAGTTGATGATGGACAGGGAGGCCTGGCGTGCTGCGATTCATGGGGTCGCAAAGAGTCGGACACGACTAGTGACTGAACTGAACTGATGGTGTGGGTACAGTTTTCAAATTTCAGTGATCCTTGCCCATTTTTTTTTTCTGTTGATACACATCCTTTATTTCACTTAGTGCAATTTTGGGGTAATTTTTTCACTCTTTTTTTTTCAGAAGATAAACATTTTTAAAATACCCCTCTTTTTGGAGCCTTCCCCTTCATCCCACTCCTCTAGGTTATCACAGAGCACCAAATTCAGCTCCCTGTGCTATGCTTCTGCTTCCCGCTAGTATTACTTTTACACATGGCAGTGTGTGTCTATCAATGCTACTCTCTCTTTGCACAGTATAGGTAGCATTTTTTTTTCTGTCCAATATGTTGCAAATATTTTTCCTAATCTTTTTTTTTTTTTTACTTTGGTTAAGGTATAATTTTCTATATAGATATATTTAATTTCTGGTTGGTGAAATACATCTATCTTATTTCTTAGATGTTTTGGATTTTCCATTTTAGTTAAGAAAGTTGCCCCAACCAAAGTTATATCTACATATCTATTTTTCCCTATGTACTTTGTTTTATATTTAAGCTCTTAATCCATCTGGAATTTATTTTTTTATCTCTCCAGTGTGAAATACCAGTTCAACTTTATTTTCTGCCAGATGGATAGCCAATTGTGCCAACATCATTCATTAAATAAACTCTATTTCTGCTGATTAACTTAAAATCACCTTTATCAAATAGTAGATCTCTACATATGTTATGATATATTTCTAGACTATTTTATTTCATTGATTTATGTTTTCTTCCTTTGATGATGCTATTGGATTACAGAGAATTCACAATAATTTTTAATAACAGGTAGGATAAGTCCTCTTTCTTTACACTGTTTCTTTACCATTTCCTATAATTGAGTCACATGAACTCTAAGATAATTTTATTCATTCCCTACCCACTTTAAAAAGACTTTGATTAAGAATTAAAATCAGTCTGATATTGGGAGAAACTCACATCTAAATGATATAAAGTTTTCCATTCAAGATGATATCTTTTCATTTTTGTACTTGGTTCTGTGCCTCTTAATAAAAAGGCTTTGTATGGTGTTCTTCACATAAATCTTGATTTTTTAAAAAAATTAATGCTTAGTTTTAATAGTTTTTGTTACTAATGTGAATGAATTACTTCAACCCATTACAGTTTAAAGCAGTTTTACTAGTATAGAAAAGTTATTGATTTTTGTTTTATATATTGTAACACTAGCTCTTTTTCTTTTCCATGGGGATGGTCTTGATCCCTGTCTCCTGTACAATGTCACGAACCTCCATCTATAGCTCATCAGGCACTCTATCTATCAGATTTAGTCCCTTAAATCTATTTCTCACTTCCACTATATAATCATAAGGAATTTTATTTAGGTCATACCTGAATGGTCTAGTGGTTTTCCCTACTTTCTTCAATTTAAGTCTGAATTTGGTAATAAGGAGTTCATGATCTGAGCCACAGTCAGCTCCTGGTCTTGTTTTTGTTGACTGTATAGAGCTTCTCCCTCTTTGGCTGCAAAGAATACAATCAATCTGATTTTGGTGTTGACCATCTGGTGATGTCCATGTGTAGAGTCTTCCCTTGTGTTGTTGGAAGAGGGTGTTTGCTTGACCAGTACATTTTCTTGGCAAAACTCTATGAGTCTTTGCCCTGCTTCATTCCATAATCCAAGGCCAAATTTGCCTGTTACTCCAGGTGTTTCTTGACTTCCTACTTTTGCATTCCAGTCCCCTATAATGAAAAGGACATCTTTTTTGGGTGTTAGTTCTAAAAGATATTGTAGGTCTTCATAGAACCGTTCAACTTCAGCTTCTTCAGCATTACTGGTTGGGGCATAGACTTGGATTACTGTGATATTGAATGGTTTGCCTTGGAAATGAACAGAGATCATTCTGTCGTTTCTGAGCTTGCATCCAAGTACTGCATTTCGGACTCTTTTGTTGACCATGATGGATACTCTATTTCTTCTAAGGGATTCCTGCCCGCAGTAGTAGATATAATGGTCATCTGAGTTAAATTCACCCATTCCAGTCCATTTTAGTTCGCTGATTCCTACAATGTTGACATTCACTCTCGCCATTTCCTGTTTGACCACTTCCAATTTGCCTTGATTCATGGACCTGACATTCCAGGTTCCTATGCAATATTGCTCTTTTCAGCATCGGATCTTGCTTCTATCACCAGTCATATCCACAACTGGGTATTGTTTTTGCTTTGGCTCCATCCCTTCATTCTTTCTGGAGTTATTTCTCCACTGATCTCCAGTAGCATATTGGGCACTTACTGACCTGGGGAGTTCCTCTTTCAGTATCCTATCATTTTGCCTTTTCATACTGTTCATGGGGTTCTCAAGGCAAGAATACTGAAATGGTTTGCCATTCCCTTCTCCAGTGGACTACAAATAGCTGTGAAAAGAAGAGAAGTGAAAAGCAAAGGAGAAAAGGAAAGATATAAGCATCTGAATGCAGAGTTCCAAAGAATAGCAAGAAGAGAAAAGAAAGCCTTCCTCAGTGATCAATGCAAAGAAATAGAGGAAAACAACAGAATGGGAAAGACTAGTGTTCTCTTCAAGAAAATTAAAGACATCAAGGGAACATTTCATGGAAAGATGGGCTCGATAAAGGACAGAAATGGTATGGACCTAACAGAAGCAGAAGATATTAAGAAGAGGTGGCAAGAAGACACAGAAGAACTGCACAAAAAAGATCTTCATGATGTGGATAATCACGGTGGTGTGATCACTCACCTAGAGCCAGACGTCCTGGAATGTGAAGTCAAGTGGGCCTTAGAAAGTATCACTATGAACAAAGCTAGTCGAGGTGATGGAATTCCAGTTGAGCTGTTTCAAATCCTGAAAGATGATGCTGTGAAAGTGCTGCCCTCAATATGCCAGCAAATTTGGAAAACTCAGCAGTGGCCACAGGACTGGAAAAGGTCAATTTTCATTCAAATCCCAAAGAAAGGCAATTCCAAAGATTGTTCAAACTAGTGCACAATTGCACTCATCTCACACGCTAGTCAAGTAATGCTCAAAATTCTCCAAGCCAGGCTTCAGCAAAACGTGAACCGTGAACTTCCAGATTTTCAAGCTGGCTTTAGAAAAGGCAGAAGAACCAGAGATCAAATAGCTGACATCTGCTGGATCATCAAAATAGCAAGAGAGTTCCAGAAAAACATCTATTTCTGCTTTATTGACTATGTCAAAGCCTTTGACTGTGTGGATCACAATAAACTGGAAAATTCTGAAAGAGATGGGAATACCAGACCATCTGACCTGCCTCTTGAGAAATCTGTATGCAGGTCAGAAAGCAACAGTTAGAACTGGACATGGAACTACAGACTGGTTCCCAATAGGAAAAGGAGTATGTCAAGGCTGTATATTGTCACCCTGCTTATTTAACTTATATGCAATGTACATCATGAGAAATGTTGGGCTGGAAGAAGTGCAAGCTGGAATCAAGGTTGCCAGGAGAGATATTAATAAACTCAGATATGCACGGGAGAAATATCAATCACCTCAGATATGCAGATGACACCACCCTTATGGCAGAAAGTGAAGAGGAACTAAAGAGTCTCTTGATGAAAGTCAAAGAGGAGAGTGAAAAAGTTGGCTTAAAGCTCAACATTCAGAAAACGAAGATCATGGCATCTGGTCCCATCACTTCATGGGAAATAGATGGAGAAACAGTGGAAACAGTGTCAGACTTTATTTTCTTGGGCTCCAAAATCACCCCAGATGGTGATTGCAGCCATGAAATTAAAAGACACTCCTTGGAAGAAAAGTTATGACCAAACTAGATAGAATATTGTAAAGCAGAGACATTACTTTGCCAACAAATGTCCGTCTAATCAAGGCTATGGTTTTTCCAGTGGTCATGTATGGATTTGAGAGTTGGACTGTGAAGAAGTCTGAGCGCCGAAGAATTGATGCTTTTGAACTGTGGTGTTGGAAAAGACTCCTGAGAGTCCCGTGGACTGCAAGGAGATCCAACCAGTCCATTCTGAAGGAGATCAGCTCTGGGATTTCTTTGGAGGGAATGATGCTGAAGCTAAAACTCCAGTACTTTGGCCACCTCATGTGAAGAGTTGACTCATTGGAAAAGACTCTGTTGCTGGGAGGGATTGGGGGCAGGAGGAGAAGGGGACGACAGAGGATGAGATGGTTGGATGGCATCACTGACTCGATGGATGCAAGTCTGAGTGAACTCTGGGAGTTGGTGATGGACAGGGAAGCTTGGCGTGCTGCGATTCATGGGGTCGCAAGGAGTCGGACATGACTGAGTGACTGAACTGAACAGAACTGAATGATAGCCCTGACACTGGAGTATTTTATGTTTTTACTTTTTGTCTGTTTGTTTTTGAGAGGCTTGGAGTAGAAATTAGGGGAAGGATTAAATAAATTTGTAGGGAAATAAAAAGTTAGTAGAATACTGCAGCAAGTTAATTGAATATTTTTTAAAAAAGAAAAATTTCCAAGTCCTTTCCCTCCTATTTAAAATGTTATTATAAAGTACTAGGCTTGATGTCACATCACAGTTTCTTCCATAGTGATATGAAGTCACCTCAGGACATAGCATGGAATAATTAAAAGGGAACTCTGTCTCTTTTTTGATATTGAGAGCATTACAGATAGAGATAACTGAAATAATATGAGAGTGAAGTTGGAGAGATAGTGGATGAAATCTTTGAGTGCACAAGGTCTTGTTTTTCAGTTTTGAAATTCTATATAGGGGAGAACACTTGCCTATTCGCCATTGGTAAGCTGAAGAGATCTATGCAAAATAAGCCCATGCCAACAAGGAACCATGGTCAACCATAGAAAGAATCTGTTCTGTACACGAGGACCTCTGTTGGGTCTCTTTGTGAATGCAGATTTGAGCACCAGTAAGAGTTCCGTAGGCCATAGAAGAAACCAGGTATCATATAGCAGAGTCTTTGGTGGTGCAGGATTGGGGAGGTAAGGTGTCCCTGAATCAGGTACCACATGAGGTATCATGGAGACTCAGCGTGGGCTTCAACATTACTGTTGTTGTTTACTAGGTAAGTCTCATCCAACTCTTTGCCACCCCATGGAGTATAGCCCACCAGGCTCCTCTAGCTAAGGGATTTTCCATGTAAGAATACTACAGTGAGTTGCCATTTCCTACTGCATCAGCATCACTGATTGTCCAACAAAGTCTTAGTCAGCTTGCTGATCAAACTGAGAAATTATAGGTCACAATTTCATTAGCTAAAGAGAAGCACCCAACAGGTATAAGGATAAAGCCAGCTAAACACTAGCAGACTCTATGTCAGTTCAGTTCAGTTCAGTTGCTCAGTTGTGTCCGACTCTTTGCCACCCCATGGACTGCAGCATGCTAGCCTTCCCTGTCCACCACCAACTCCCAGAGCTTGCTCAAACTCATGTCTATCGAGTCGGTGATGCCATCCAACCATCTCTTCCTCTGTTGTCTCCTTCTCCTGCTTTTTATCTTTCCCAGCATCAGGGATTTTTTTTCCCAATGAGTCAGTTCTTCACATCAGGTGGCCAAAATCTTGGCGCTTCAGCTTCAACATCAATACTTTCAATGAATATTCAGGACTGATTTCCTTCTATGTGGTACATGCCAAAAGTCTAGCACAGGGTCAAGTAGCCAAGTAACAATTTAAACAGAAGCATAGGAAAGAAGGAAAGAAACAAAGACTGGGCCACATTTAAAAAGAATGTTTAAATTATTAAGTATAAAAAGATTCAAACAAAATGAGATTTTTAAAAAATTATTGCTATTGTTAAAGAGGCAGCTCCCCTGGTGGCTCTGTGGTAAGGAATCCACTTGCCAATGCAGGAGATGTGGGTTAGATCTCTGGGTCGAAAAGATCCCCTGGAGAAGGAAATGGCAACCTACTCTAGTGTTCTCACCTGGGAAATCCCATGGACAGAGGAAAAGTGTTGCAAAAGAGTAAAACATGACTTAGCGACTAAACAATAACAACTGGTAAAAAATAAATAAATAAATGAATAAGTGGACACTTGTCTCAAATATCAAGAAAGGCTTTACTTAAGATTTCCTAAATGGTAACAGAGCTCAAAGGAGTCTGTCAAGGAGAGATTCTATGTCACTACTCATCAGCTGGGGGCTTTTAGGAGATTTCAGAAAAAATGTAAAAAATAGATAACAATATTGATAATGAACACTTATTGAAGTTTACTTTGTGTGAAAGGATAGTATAAAACTTCCCCAGATTAACATTTAATTCTCAGGTGACCCTCTATGTAATGGACACTTATTATCCTCATTTCACAGGGGAAGAAAATAAGCTCACTAGGGTTAAGTATGTTTGCAACATAACATAGCCTGAAAATTGCTGTGCTGGGTTATGAACCCCAGGACTCTTGTTCCACAGACTACACTCTTACTAATCATTCTCTGTGCAATATCACTGATTCTAGTAACTAGTATAACAATTGTCATCACTGTAGTGTTATTTATGATAAAGTAGATGTCATTTACAAGCAATGAAGAATTTTCAGAAACTGATTGTATCAGCTAGGTTTCATCAGGACAATGAAGCCAATGTAAATGTGTGCAAGGGTTTTCATATAGAGAATTGGAGTCTTAATCCACCATTGCAATGCTCACACCAAAGACAAGGAAGCTATCTTAGATTTTCTCTGCTGGTAAGCATTCATGCTTGTGGTTTTAAGAGCTAACCAGGAAATGACCCAACCACCAGAGCTCCCGCTAGAACACACACACACACACACAAGTCCCCTTTCCATGATAGGGGATTGGAATACAAAATTAGGAAGCCAAGAGACACCTGGACTAACAGGCAAGTTTGGCCTTGGAGTACAAAATGAAGGCTAACAGAGTTTTGCCAAGAGAACACACTGGTCATAGTAAATACCTTCTTCCAACAACACAAGAGAGGACTCTACACATGGAACTCACCAGACAGTCAATACCATAATCAAATTGACTATATTCTCCCAAAGAGGGAGAAGCTCTATATAGTCAGCAGAAACTCGATCAGGAGTTGACTGTGGCTCAGATCATGAGCTCCTTATTACAAAATTCAGATTTAATTGAAGAAGGTAGGGAAAAAGACTAGGCCATTCAGATCTGACCTAAATCAAATTCTTTATGATTATATGGCAGAAGTGACAGATTCAAGGGATTAGATCTGATAGAATGCTTGAAGAATTATGAATGGAGGTTCATAACATTTACAAGAGGCAGTGACAATAACCATCCCAAAGAAAAATAAATGCAAAAAGGCAAAATGGTTGGTTGTCTGACAATGTCTTACAAATAACTGAGAAAAGAAGAGAAGCAAATGCAAAGGAGAAAGAGAAAAATATACCCAATTGAATGCAGAGTTCAAAAGAATAGCAAGAAGAGATAAGAAAGCCTTCTTAAATGAACAGTACAAAGAAACAGAGGAAAATAATAGAATGGGAAAAACTAGAGATCTCTTCAAGAAAATTAGAGATGCCAAGGGAACATTTCAAGCAAAGGTGGGTACAATAAATGACAGAAAACACAAGGGCCTAACAGAAGCAGAAGAGATTAAGAAGAGGTGGCAAAAAATACACAGAACTGTACCAAAAAGGTTTTAATGACCCAGATAACCGTGATGTTGTGGTCACTCACTTAGAGCCAGACATCCTGTAGTGTGAAATCAAGTGGACCTTAGGAAGTATTAGTATGAATAGAGCTAGGGGAGTTGATGGAATTCCAGCTGAGGTGTTTCAAGTCATAAAGGATGATGCTGTTAAAGTGCTGCATTCAATATGCCAGACAATTTGAAAAACTCAGCAGTGGCCACAGGACTAGAAAAGGTCAGTTTTCATTCCAGTCCAAAAGAAGGGCAATGCCAAAGAATGTTCAGACTGCTGTACCACTGTGCTCCTTTCACACACTAGCAAGGTAATGCTCAAAATCCTTCAAGCTAGGCTTCAACACTATGTGAACTGAGAAATTCCAGATGTACAAGCTGGATTTAGAAAAGACAGAGGAACCAGAGATCAAATTGCCAACATCTGTTGGATCATAGAAAAAGCAAGGAAATTCCAGAAAAACATCTATGCCTGCTTCTTTAACTATGGTAAAGCCTTTGATTGTGTGGGTCACAACAAACTCTGGAAAATTTTCAAAGAGATGGGAATACCAGACCACCTGACCTGCCTCCTGAGAGAAATCTGTATGCAGGTCAAGAAGCAACAGTTAGAACTGGACATGAAACAACAGACTGATTCAAAATTGGGAAAGGAGTACGTCAAGGCTGTATATTGTCACCCTGCTTATTTAACTTCTATGCAGAGTACATCATGTGAAATGCCAGGCTGGATGAAGGACAAGCTGGAATCAAGATTGCCAGGAGAAATATCAACAACCTCAGATGTGCAGATGATACCACTCCAATGGAAGAAAGCAAAGAGGAACTAAAGAGCTTCTTGATGAAGGTGAAAGAGGAGAGTGAAGAAGCTGGCTTAAAACTCAGCATTCAAAATATTAAGACTGTGGTATCCAGCCCCATCACTTCATGGCAAATAGATGGGGAAAAATGGGAACAGTGGCAGATTTTACTTTCTTGTTCTCCAAAATCACTTCTGATGGTGACTGCATCCATGAAATTAAAAATAGCTTGCTTCTTGGAAGAAAAGCCATGACAAACAGCATATTAAAAAGCAGAGACATCACTTTGCTGACAAAGGTCTGTATAGTCAAAGCTGTGGTTTTTCCAGTAGTCATGTACAGTTGTTAGATTTGGACCATAGAAAAGGTTGAGTACCAAAAAATTAATGCTTTCAAATTGGGGTGCTAGATAAGACTCTTGAGAGTCCTTTAGATAGTAAGGAGATCAAACCAGTCAATCCTAAAGGAAATCAACCCTGAATATTCATCAGAAGGACTGATGCTAAAACTGAAGCTCTAGTATTTTGTCCACCTGATGCAAAGACCTGACTCGTTGGAAAAGACCCCGATGCTGGGGAAGATTGGAGACAAGAGGAGAAAGGGGTGAGAGAGGATGAGATGGATGGATGGTATCACTGACTCCATGGACATTCATTTGAGCAAACTCTGGGAGATAGTGAAGGACTGGGAAGCCTAGTGTGCTGCAGTCCCTGGGATCGCAGAGTTGGACAGGACTTAGCAATGGAACAACAAGCAAGAGCTCCCACTAAATCTCAGTCTGTAGCACTGTTGTCTATGATTCTTAAGACCCCATGAAATCTGTTCCAAACTTCATGACAGCTTTTTGCCCAGGCATTTGGCTGCAACTTCTGCTAAGAAATGATGATCTACTTTTCTTTAGCATTTCAATTTTTGCATGAAGGATCTCCATCTATAAGGAATGGAGATGTTGGAATCTATAGGAGAAGGAAGAGAATGTTGGGAAACATAGTTTTCAGTGTGTTCTCTGCAATGTAGAAGGCATTTTGAAAGAAGGTGGTGGAAAAGCTGATTTGCCAACACACAGGTGTGCTGATCCAAAGGAATATTTTTTATTGTTCTAAAGGAGAATTAAATCTGTTATGTTATACTGTGCTCTTCTATAATTGTTTTGTATTCATAGATTAAAAAGTTAAATAGTTTTATAAGCTTAATAATAACAAATAGTAATTCTTACCCCATCATATCACACCCCACAGATTCCTTAACAAAAGTTTATGCTGCTGATCTTAATAGATATCTCTTCAGTCATGATGTGGATGAAATTACATTGGTTGTTTTTCAAAGCTCAGGTTTATTTAGAATTCACATTTGGGAACAACAGAGATTTCTCAGAGATCTTGTGTTCCTCATAACTGTTTTGGTAAAATTCCAACTATTTCATTTCTTTTTTATTTTTCAACATTGAGAAAAACTATTTTGTATGATTTTACTTATCTATTCTTTCTCTTCCTTCCCTCTCTGCTTCATCTGGTTTTGTTAATTCTTCTTGGATCAATTCAAATAGCTCTTAACCACTGTAGCTAGTTACCTTCTCCTTTTTTGCTCCTATTATGTCTTTTTGGCACTTAATGCATTGTTTTTGACACCATCCTTATGACAAAAAATGAGGAAGAACTAAAGAGTCTCTTGATTAAAATGAAAGAGGAGAGTGAAAAAGTTGGCTTAACACTCAACATTCAGAAGACTAAGATCATGGCATCTGGTCCCATCACTTCATGGCAAATAGATGAGGAAACAATGGAAACAGTGAGAGACTTTATTTTGGGGGGCTTCAAAATCACTGCAGATGGTGACTGTAGCCATGAAATTAAAAGATGCTTGCTCCTTGGAAGAAAAGCTATGACCAACCTAAAAGCAGAGACATTACTTTGTCAACAAAGGTCCATCTAGTCAATGCTATGGTCTTTCTAGTAGTCATGTATGGATGTGAGAGTTGGACTATAAAGAAAGCTGAGCACCAAAGAATTGATGCTTTTGAACTGTGGTGTTGGAGAAGACTCTTGAGAGTCCCTTGGACTGCAAGGAGACCCAACCAGTCCATCCTAAAGGAAATCAGTCCTGAATAATCATTGGAAGGACTGATGCTGAAGCTGAAACTCCAATACTTTGGCCACCTGATGTGAAGAACTGACTCACTGGAAAAGACCCTGATGCTGCGAAAGATTGAAGGCAGGAGGACAAGAGGATGACAGAGGATGAGATGGTTGGATGGCATCACTGACTCGATGGACATGAGTTTGAGCAAGTTCTGGGAGTTGGTGGTGGTGGTGCTGCTGCTAGGTTGCTTCAGTCATGTCCGACCCTGTGTGACCCCATAGACAGCAGCCCACCAGACTCCTCTGTCCCTGGGAGTCTCCAGGCAAGAATCCTGGAGTGGGTTGCCATTTCCCTCTCCAATGCATCATGCATGCTAAGTCACTTCAGCTGTGTCTGACTCTGTGCGACCTTATGGACGGCAGCCCACAAGGCTCCTCTGTGCACAGGATTCTCTAGGCAAGAATACTGGAGTGGGTTGCCATTTCCTTCTCCAGGGAGTTGGTGAGGAAAAGGGAAACCTGGCATGCTGCAGTCCATGGTGTTGCAGAGTCGAACATGACTGAGCGACTGAACTGAATTGAACACTGTTTAGATTACAATCGTCTGTGTGTTTGTCTCCTTTTTAAATTTGTGAGTGGATGGAGGGCAGAATCTGAATCATACCCACCTTTATGTGTCCAGTGCTAGCAAATGGCTGGATATGGGACTGATGCTCAAAAATATTTTTGTGAGTTTGTGCTGTGGAGTAAGCAGAAATTTAAAAATCTTTGTGATATGTCCAAACTGTATCACAAGACACAAAAAAGCTAGCTTACTTTTTTCTTCTTATCAAAGAGATAGATTTCCTATCTTCTCATTTAACATGAAAATGAAAAAAAAAATTTTTTTAACATTTTGATCTTTTGGATGCTGTTTCTTTTTTTGTTTATTTGTTTGTTTTTGGTTATATTATGACTAACTGGGGCTTCCCTGGTGGCTCAGTTGGTAAAGAATCTGCCTGAGGTGTAGGAGACCTGGGTTCAATCTCTGGATTGGGAAGATCCCCTAGAAAAGGAAATGGTGTCCCACTCCAGGATTCTTGCCTGGGAAACCCCATGGACAGAGGGCTACATCCCGTGGCGTTGCAAGAGTCAAACATAACTTAGCAACTAAACCACCACCACCATGACTAACTGGGAAGAAAAGAAGGGAGAATTAGAAAAGAATTAAGAAGGAGACAGAAAAGGTGATTAGAACACCAGGAGGTAGAGATGAGAGGAAAGAGCAAGTTTTTTGTTCATCCCAGAGAGATTTTTAGTTTTATGCTCAATTGAGCTATTGAATTATGTCAGTACACAAGCCTGAAGTCTAGGGGAGCAATATATTGCTAGCAAATAAGAAATAACTGTACCTCTCAGTTGTAAAGACCATTTATAAAAATATTTTACATCATTGGGAGCTTTCAAATTGAACCCGAATGACCATATATCAGTAATATTTTGGAAGCTTTGGTCTAGATCAATAGTTTCCAAACTCGTTAGGGATGTTTCTTAGTGGTCCTTGGGAACCATGGAGAAGTGGGTGCAGTCAAGGTTTTCATCTTCCTGTTTAATTAGAAGAATTCTACTTTTATTAATTTTACACATTAAAGTTCTAAGAAAAGAAGTGGAAAAATGCTTTCACTGATTTAACAACATTTGGAAACTGCTAGTCTATATTTCATTGCTTCTCGAACTTGGCTGTATGTCAGAATCCTGTGGGGAAGCTTCTTAAAAGTACTAATTTCTGGGTATTTTTCCATACCTACTAAATCAGAATCTATGGGGCTGAGTTGTAATATCTTTATTTTTACCAAGATCCCCAGGCAAGTTTTATTCAGCTGGCCTTTGAAACAAATGACCTCTAAGTTTCTTTCTAAATTTTAAGACTCTATAATTCTTTTTAAGTTCAGTTAGAGTTGTAGCTAGAAAAATATCACAACCACAGAGAGATTACTTCCATACTTATGAATTATCTGGAGGAATGGATCAAAGAATAAAATAATTAAATAGATATCTAACACCAACAATAGCTTAAATTTGGTTTATGAGATACAAAAAAGTGATTGGTGAAAACAAAATATTTATTATTTACTTGAGTAAATATAGAAAGGCATAAACCATAACTAATCCTTATATGTGCTATATTTAGAATATTAAAAGGAAAAATAGAATCTAAATAAGGAAGAGGGAAAGAAACATTTCAGGAATCTTAGAGGCCCAATACATTTTTAACAGTTTTAGATATATAATCTTATTTATGCCTCATAACAACTCTATTAGGTAAATAATATTATGATTCTCATTTTAGAGATAGGAAAACTGAGATTTAGAAAGAGTAAGTAATTTACCTAAAGCTACACTGATGTTAATATTGGAATTTATGTTTTCTTTTTTTTTTTTATTTCTATTTTGTATTGGGGTATATCCGATTAACAATGATATGATAGTTTAAGGTGAACAGGGAAAGGACCAGTCATATAAGTACATGTATCCATTCTCCTCCAAGCTTCCCTCCCATCCAGGCTGCCACATAACATTGAGCAGAGTTCCATGTGCTATTCAATAGGTCCTTATTGGTTATCCATTTTAAATACAGCAGTGTGTATGTGTCCATCCCAAACTCCCCACCTATCCCTTCCCCCATCCTTCTCCCTGGCAACCATAAGCTCATTGTCAAAGCCTGTGAGTCTGTTTTTGTTTTTTAACTTCATTTGTATGGTTTCCTTTTAGATTCCACATATAAGGGATGCCTTATGATTTGGAATATTACTCAGCCATTAAAAAGAATGAAATAATGCCATTTGCAGCAACATGGATGGATCTTGAGAGTGTATACTAAGTGAAGTAAGTCAGAGAAGGAGATATATTGTAGAATCTATGTTTTCAATCTTCAAAGTCAATGTTCTTCCAGATATGCTGCTCTGACCTAGGGTAAGGAATTAAGAGTTGAAACATTTTAGCTGATTCATTTTAGGGGATGTGATGAATGTTGGGAACTCACACAGAATCTATTCTCTCTCTTTCTCTTTTTCTCATACACTACACACACACACACACACACACACACACACACACACCCTCCCAGACATGAAAACCAGGTGAAAGAAAATGAAGCAAAAAGAAGATTAGCAAAACTACCAGTGTTGATGTCTCTTTCAACTCAGCACCATAGATACCAAGAGACTCAGAATTTCATTTGGAAGAAAAAGCAAGGGATTTGGAGTCAGAATCTCAGTTTATGTACCACTTGTGAGTTTCCTTACCCCTGACGTAGGTTAATAATACCACTCTCACAGAGCATTATGAGGATTAAATGAGGCTTTGTGCAGTGATAGGGCAGCCTTCATGACAAGGGATTCTAGCTCTTTCAGACAGAAATAGTGATATTACACTATCTCCTATTGGGAGGAAATGTATAATAAAGGCAAATCTGAGAGGCAGTGGAATATGTATGTAATATGTATGTCAAAGTTTGAATGAGGCAAGTATGAATGCATTCCATCATTCATTCATTCATGTCACAAGTACTCATTGAACCTTTTGTTCATTCAGTCATATTCTGTGCTGTAGGGAACACAGAGAAGGCCCCCGGTCTTATGAAACTTACATTCTATCTGAAGAGAGAGAAATAAGTACAAGTAAAATCCAAATTAAGATAATTTAAGATGCATAAGAACCATAAAATATAAGCTGGAAATGTAATCAAAACTGTCTGGGATACTGAGGATATATATAAAGGAGGGTGTCCAGAGAAGGCTTTTCTGAGGAAGTTACCGTTTATACTGAGAACTGAAGAATATAAAAGAAAGTCATGTAATGGTGCAAGAGAAAAACATTCCAGGCAGAGATATCAGAAGTGCAAAATTCTCTTGCTCCTCCATTTCAGTACCTCCTCCCTGGCGTAGCCCCTGTCCTGCCTCTGGCTCTTTGGAGGTGCACAGCTCTGATTACCTGGTCCCAGAATCCTGGACCTTGCCCTCTTGCCCGTGCATTGCATCCCGGGTACCAGAAAGTCATTGGCCACATACATCAGTGGGTATGATGTTCTTATTAGCGTTCTATTCTATTCTTCCTGTGTTCAAAAATATAGATTTCTTGTTTGAACTCCATTGTCAGTTTTTTAGCTAGATAATATTCCTACAGATTTTGAGGAATGTACTTTTTATATTTTGGGGGGCATGGTACCTGAAAACTTATGTCATGAGTAAATTTTCACATCTAATTGTCGTATTCTTTCAAGTCTGGAGTATGGATATGCAAGGCTGGATAGAAAAAGGGACTTTAACATTAAGGTAATTCATTTGATTCTAAGGGCCTTGGGAGTTCTGGGGTCCCAGAGGAGTATTTGATAGTGACTTGCCAATTGTAAAAGCCACTGTTATTTTCTGATTTTCACTTTACATCGTCAAAGTTAGAATTTCCTGGAGGGGCAGATATTCTGAGTTTCGGTTCAATGGCAGTTTTGTCGATAGTCAGCTGTTTATTGATGATATGCTGCAGGGTGGTCTGAAAGCCCATTTTCATAAATATTCATCAATATCTTGGGTGAAGGAAAAGCAAATTAACTTCCTGTGTTAGCAGAAGATACTAAATGTGACATGGAGAATGGCATTAGAGAACCAAATTGCACTTCAAATAACCATGAGAGGTTTATTCCACAGTGAGAATAAATAATGATTCAATGTTTATATTTATTCTCTTACATCCACTTTAGAGTATGGAGTATCCAGTAGAAGTAGCAGTAGGCTAAATATTATAGTAGACTGTTACATATGTGTGTGTATATATATATATATATATGACATGATTAAAATGGTACATTTCCTATTATGTATTTTTATCACAATAAAAAAGAAAAAGATTAGAAATGAATACCTCACTCTTCAGTGAAGTAGGTATTATTTTACATTATATATATAATTTTATATTAATACATTTTTTATTATGCATATATGAGAGTGGTATATATTTAATATAATTTTATATTAATATATATTATATATGTATATATATATCTGGCTGAAAGTTAGTTCAACATGGGAAAAACAAAAAATGCAAAGATTGGCCTTTTACCTGCCTGCTTCCAATTTCTCTCAAATGAGCCTCCTCTCTGGAAAACTGAGAGCTTTTTGAACGGAAGCATAGAGCAGTGTATCTCTCAATTTTGGTAGATTTGGAGGCCAGAAGAGGGAGAAGGAAGATGCCAGGAAGAAGGTAAGAGCAACATGACAAGGCTTCATTGCCAGTGTCTGCAGTCTAGAAAACTGCCTCCTTTTAAATATGCATTTGTACAAATAACACCTTCAAAGGAGCTATTAATGGTTTCAGGGGGCTAGGAGTTTTCAGGTACATCTGTGAATTTCAGACATCTGTGGTTCCACAAAACATAGAGCTAAAATGGAGCTCAATTTCACCATGTGATAAACTCTCATAATCATGTTTCATTTCTTTAACGTTTTCTTTGCTTTAATGAGCTTATTGCATACTTTCCTTTAACTCTAAGCTCCTTACTGTCATATTGGAAGTGGGGCCATATAAATAACTAGGAAATTAATGTCTATATTATCCCCTTGTCTCTTGAGAATAGACCATAGGGAACTAAAACATAGGGATGAAATCAGTGTTTATCTAGGCTACCTAACAGTACATGTTATATATTTTGATATTGTTAATGAGATTGTTCGTGAGTAGTTCTGCCTCCATATTCAGTCACCATTTATTCATTCACTGATGATTATTAAACACTTAATAGTATACAGACATTGTGATAAATCCTGGAAAATTAGCAGTGAGCAGATAAACCCTTTCTTCTTAGAGTTCATAACTGAGTGAGGGATATAGAAAATTAAATAAGCATTGCAAATAGCAAAATAAATGCTTGGATGGTGAAGTATGTTTTTCTCTAGTCATGGTCAGAGGTGATATTAAGGAGAGCTCTCAGAAAAAAGATGTCCAACTTGGCCCTTGAAAGATGGCAGGAAATGAGCAGGAGAAAAGGAAGGGATGTAAGAACATGCAGTGATTTCAGTAAGTGGAAGTGTGTGCGGGAAGAGAGCATGGGTATTTGTATATACTGCTGGGACTATTTCTGGGGCTTCAAATGCAACAGTTAATTAAGAATCTTAGATTCAGCGAGGGCAATGCCACTTGGGGAAATAGTATATGTGTTTTGTTTTGTGGTTTTGGTAGTTTTTCTCTGGCATAGTGGCTTTTTTAAAAAACCTTGACCCCCAGTAAGAAACACATTTACTTCATGACAAAGTACATATGTATATGAGATAATGGTGTCACAAAGCAATTGTTGTTTAGTTGTTGCTAAGTCATGTCCAACTCATTTGTGACCCCTTGGACTGTTATGGGGTCATGCTCCTCTGTCCATGGGATTTCCCAGGCAAGAACACCAGAGTGGGTTGCCATTTCTTTTTCCAGGGGATCTTCCTGACCCAGGGATTGAACCTGCATCTCCTGCATTGCAGGCAGATTCTTTACCACTGAGCCACCAGGAAAGCTCCAGAAAACAGTACCTACTTCACTGAAGTGTGAAGCATGCACACTTATCATTTTCTTTTTTATTGTGATGAATTGTGTCATTTTAACCATTTTTAAATGTAGAGTTCAGTAATACAATGCACATTTACATTGTTGGGCAACCCCTACCACTATCCATTGCTAGAACAACTTTCTACCCATTAAGCACCAACTCTTTAGTTCCCCACCCCCAAACCTTGGCAACCATTCTCTATGAGTCTGACTACTCCAGTACCTCACATAAGTAGAACCAACAATATCTGTCCTTTTGTGACTCGTTTCACATAGTATATGTCTTCAAGTTTCATTCATGTCATAGCTATGTGAGAATTTTCTCCCTTTATAAGATTGTCTCCAACTTTAAGTTAGTGTTGTATGGTTGTATACTTTGCAATGAAAATGCAGAAACTTTTATTCTTTGGATAGAGTATTCATTTCTAGTAATTTCCTGTTTCTCAGAGGAGATCTGAAGGCTGACCTTTCAGACACAGGGATAACAGTCCTTTCCTCACAGGTCAGGTTTCCTGGTGCCCGGGAGTCTTCTATTTAAAAAGGGGTTGATTCTGGATCACTTCCTTCTATCCTGAGATATTGGACCTTGATCTTTTCTTCCCACCCTTCCTTCTGTTATCTTCTTTTATGAAATATGAATTGCATGTATTATAGATCTTCTTTTTCTATAACATGTCATTGCCTTTTTCAGCCACAGTTGGAGGCAAGTTATTCCATCCTTTTCCCCCTTTCTTTTTCATCTGTTTTCCCTTTATGTTCTATTTTTACTTCCAAAACAACACACCTCATTGGTTTAGGGCTCATTAATAAGACTGATTATTTGCTTGACATGAATTACTTTCCTATTATCTAGACAGGCCCAGAGGTATTAATATATACTTTTGTTTTCTTAGTTTTCAGAGAGTAGTCCATGATGAGAAGTAGGTACATGAGACTGTATATGCTCATGTATTAAATTATGTGATATTGAAAACATTAAGTTGATATAGCAACTAATGAATTATCATCAATGAATACAATGTTATTCACAAATAAATTTTATAATAAGGGCAAAGTTAACATTCTAAATGCTTTACATATACAAACACATTTAAGCATAACAGCAACTCTAAATTTTTTCTATTCTGTTCTAAAAATCCAGGTTTAGATCTACTGAGGTTTTCTTTTCTTACCCATGGATCAAACTTTACAGTTGACAATCCCTGATCAATGGCATACCCTGAAGATAAGTCTGAGCTAACAAGACACAGATTCAGGCAGAAAATGAGCTGGAGAAAAAGATATGCAAAGTGGAACCAGTTGACATATGTTTATATTCTGTGCACTCTCTGAGCTGAGAGGTATATATTCAGCATTGCCCAGGAGCAAGCATGAAGCCTAAGATCCAGTAAAAGACCCTTAATCATGATATTTGAAGAACCGCTGGAAAAAGCAAGAATACTTTGCTCAGCAAATGTGATCACTTTTTAAGTAATAAGGGTTCTTACCCTCATAATTGGGCTTTCCAGGTGACTCAGTGGTAAAAATCTACCTGCCAGTGCAGGAAATGTGGGTTCAATCCCTTGGCTGGGAAGATCCCTGAAGAAGGAAATGGCAACCCACTCCAGTATGCTTGCCTGGAGAACCTCATGGACAGAGGAGCCTGGGGGGCTACAGTTAATAATAGGGTTGCAAAAGAGTCAGACATGATTTAGGGTCTAAACAACAACAACAATCATCATAATTGCTCTAATTGCTGATATCTCTTAGTGTAGTTATAGTCATAACCCACTCATTGGGAGACTCTGTTTGTTGGGCACTTTCTTAGAGCTTTCAGCAGAGACACTACTATATACTCATTAAACTCACTTTCTTTCTTCCTGGGAAACCACTATGCTTTATTTTCCAAGTTTTCTGTTCAGATGTAGCAGGTTACTAGCTCTAACCAATGGGCTGTGAGAAGAGATGAGTGATAGCTCTAGGCCGTGGTGACTAAGAGACTATGTGTTTTGCCAGTCTTTTGCTGGCTATTATTTCTGGACCAAATACACAGGATTCAGTGGAAGAATCTGAGGTCCTAGTGGATGATATTCCTCTAAGATAGAAGGGCATGAAGATAGGCAATGTGATTTTCCATATAGCTATTATGCAGATGAGGAAGATGAGACTAAATATTTATGTAACTTGCTCAAGGTCACATATCTAGTGAGTGTTGGTGCCAAGTTTCTCATCAAGCATGCTTGTTCCAGAGTCTGTGCTCTTTACACTGGATTCTCCCCTTTGGCCCTGAGTAGCATGTAACACATTTAATTCTTACAGCAATTCCATGAGGTGTTGTCTCCCTTACATAGGTGAGGAAATTGAATTTAAAGGTCCATCTAGTCAAGGCTATGGTTTTTCCAGTGGTCATGTATGGATGGGAGAGTTGGACTATAAAGAAAGCTGAGCACTGAAGAATTGATGCTTTTGAACTGTGGTGTTGGAGAAGACTCTTGAGAGTCCCTTGGACTGCAAGGAGATCCAACCAGTCCATCCTAAAGGAGATCAGTCTTGGGTGTTCATTGGAAGGAATGATGTTGAAGCTGAAACTCCAATACTTTGGCCACCTGATGTGAAGAACTGATTCATTTGAAAAGACCCTGATGCTGGGAAAGATTGAGGACAGGAGGAGAAGGGGATGATAAAGGATGAGATGGTTGGGTGGCATCACTGATTCTATGGACATGGGTTTGGGTGAACTCCGGGAGTTGGTAATGGACAGGGAGGCCTGACGTGCTGCGGTTCATGGTATCGCAAAGAGTCGGACACGACTGAGCGACTGAACTGAACTGAAGTATTTCTAAGTTCCAGAATTATCATTTGAGTTCAAGTTTGTAAGATTCTAGAGCTCTTTCTAATATGCTGTATTCTTTTCAACACGGCTGACAATGTAGATAAAAAGGTGTATGCAATTCTGGAGAGGAGAGAAAGGCACAGGAGTGGAAAATACAGGGAATCCAATTTTGGTTTAATGATGGAAGATTTTTCTAATGATTTGTTCTGTCCAACAGTGGAATGAGGCTGCCTTATGAGGCAGTGATTCCCCACCACAGAATTGCAACACAGGCTAGCTGAGTCTTTAAGACAAAAGTTTTCAAGATGATTAATGCACATGTTGTGTTTACTATGCCTGCATGCTCAGTCATGTCCCACTGTTTGTCATCCATGAGCCCACCAGGCTCCTCTGTCCATGGAATTTTCCAGGCAAGAATACTGGAGTGGGATGCCATACCCTTCTCCAGAGGATCTTCCCAACCCAGGGACTTAACCCATATCTCTTGTGTCTCCTGCATTATCAGGTGGATTCTTTACCACTGTGCCACCTGCTATGTATTGGGTTGGCCAAAAAGTTCATTTGGGTTTTCCCATGATCGTATATAGAAAAACCAGAACTAATTTTTTGGCCAACCCAATATTTTACTCATGATATCTGAAATGTCTTCAAATTCTGAAATTCTGTGGTTAGGGCCTTTTAGAAGGTCAAGACTTCCCTGTAGTTCAAAGGGTAAAGAATCTGCCTGCGCTGCAGGGAGACCAGAATTTGATCCCTGGGTCAGGAAGATCCTCTGGAGAAGGGAGTGGCAAACACTCCAGTATTCTTACCTGGAGAATTCAATGGACAGAGAAGCCTGGCAGGCTACAATCTGTGGGGTCGCAAAGAGTCAGACACAACTAAGTGACTAACACACACACACAGAAGGTCAGAAGCTGATATTCTAGAGTAGCAAAGGGCTGTGCTGCAGAGGTCCATGAAAAGTGACAATCTGTGGAATCTGAATGTGATAGGTTAGATTGATTTAATCATTAACAGTCCATAAACTCCATTATCTACTTGATATTGTTAGAATTAGGTGCCAGCCCCAGGTGGAGACTTGATCACTGCTGTTAGACCTCTGTTTTAATTAGCAGGTTTTAGAATCTGGCTGTAAACCTAGGATTTTGCTGAAGGCATGGGAAACAACCTCAAAGGGAAGTGACAGAAGAAGAACAGATGTATGTATTTTACAGCCAAATAGGCCATTTCCTTGCCCCTGTCTCTGTCTGGAGACTTGAAGTCCTGAGACACATCCACTCTGTTTCAAGGAGGCTGCCTGACCCTGACCAGCCGCTTCATCATTTAGTATATTCATTATGTCTGAGGTCAGCTTTAATTTTTCAGGTCCTCATCTCAGTGCCTGGAGATAAGTGCATAAAAAGCCTATCATCAAAACATTATGCCCTCAACTCCACAAGTCTTTTGGTATCCTCTTCAGGATTTCAAGAACACAGACAAAATGCAAGTCACATTTTACATCCAATGTGGAATAATTTTTTTCCCCTCTTCTTTACAGTATGTGCCAAATTTGATTCCTGTGACAATTCATATTGTACAAAGTGAAAGGAAGCTTTTCAGCCTGTTCTTTTTTCCTTCCTTCCATATGGCTGATTGATTCATCTCATACTACAAACTCTTTTTCTTACAAAAATGTGATCTCTGGTGCTTTAAATGAATATATCATAGCTTAAATGGTGCAGCATGGCATAGTGTTTCCATTTCAAAGCACAAGCTACAGAGTTGGAGAGAACTGGGAATGAAATACAGCCCTGACTACTTATTAGCTATGAAACACTGAGCAAGTCACTTAACTTCTCTGGGCCTCCATTCCCTCAACTAACTGCAAAATCAGGGTGCATCTAAAGTTGCAAATTCCTTCTCTTATCTAACAGACTTTATGTCTTTTGATTATTTTATTTATCATTTTAAAAATCTGGCAACCAAAATCCATTGTTCTACTTCTGTGTGCCATCGCGGTATTTGGCACCAGGGAGACAGCAGTGAATAAGACAGCATGATCATTGCTATTTTGGAGGTAAGACTATGCTAGGAAATTCAGTTAAATAACCTGTTACCCACTTAATTGCTCAATTACAATTGTGAATAGTGCTAGAAGGAGAAAAATGGGAGCTTATAAAAGTGATCAGTAGGAATGTAGGAGAGAAAAATTGCTCCTCTATCTTCTTTGGAGAAGAATCTTAAGAGTCCCTTGGACAGCAAGGAGATCAAACCAATCAATCTAAAGGAAATCAACCATGAATATTTATTGGAAGGAGTGATGCAGAAGCTGAAGTTCCAATACTTAGGCTACCTGATGAACCTAAGTATTGAGCCGACTCATTGGAAAGGATCCTGATGCTGGGAAAGATTAAAGATCAGAGGAGAAGGGACAGCAGAGGATAAGATGATTGGATGGTGTCACCAACTCAATGGACATGAGTCTAAACAAATTCTAGGAGATAGTGAAGGACGGGGAAGCCTGGCTTGCTGCAGTCCATGGGGTGGCAAAGAGTTGGGCACGACTTTGGGACTGAACAACAATCCTCTTTGAGTCTCTGGCTCTGTCTAAGAATTAAACTAACATGAAATGGATTAACAGGAGAAAAGGATGCAAATTTATTAACTTTTAGGTATCTATGAAAGTGAAAGTCGAGGAGTTGTGTCCGACTCTGTGACTCCATACAGTTTCTGGAATTCTCCAGGCCAGAATACTGTAGTGGGTAGCCCTGCCCTTCTCCAGGGTATCTTCCCAACCCAGGGATCAAACCCAGGTCTCTCACATTGCAGGCAGATTCTTTACAAGCTGAGCCACAAGGGAAGCCCAATAATACTGGAGTGGGTAGCCTATCCCTTCTCCAGCGGTTCTTCCTGACCCAGGAATCGAACCAGGGTCTCCTGCATTGCAGGCAGATTCTTTACCAACTGAGCTATGAGGGAAGCCCTATGAGAGCCTTCAAAAGAGAGTGAAGACCCACAGAAGTGACCAGAACAGGAAGCTTTTATATTTTTTAGACAAAGAAACATTTGTGAAGAATTTCAAAGGGATTTGAGCTAGCAGTAGTAAATGGTGAAGGAGTAACTAGGAACATAAGGGTGAGTTTAACAAGGTTTGTTTGAATAGATTTCTCAGCCCCAAGTTCCCTGTGATAAGATGTTTTCCTTCTTCCTGGTACAGGGATGGTGCCTTTCAATGGGGGTTTTATTTCTTGCTTTTAGGAAGAAAAAAGAGGGTCAGAATGTCCTTGTTACACTTACTATTTCTTAAGTGTCTTTGATTCAGAATAAAGAAATATGACTTATTATAGGGGATGAGAGAAGTCTGATCTGAGGAAATATTATTTAAACTAACTTTATTCATTCACTCATATATTTATTACATAATCAACAAGTATTTACTAAACATTGATAGATTTTAGGAATATTTTGGAGGAAAAAAGATAGACAAAAAAACTCTCACAAAGAGCTTAAAATCTAATGATTTTTCCCCCCAACTTCATTCTCAGTGCAAAATATGCTATTGGAGGCTGAGGAGAATTTGTTATAAGACAATAAAATAGAGGAGGCACTTTGAGGTGAAAGTACTGGCACTCATTTTATGGGAGAGAAGAAAAACAGGAAAGAAATTTAAAGTAAAGCTTTGGCTGAGAGAAATATGGAGAACAAGAATTTATGTGTAGAACTTGGTAATTTGTCTAGGGAACTTAGTTTGATGCCAAAATGAATTCTGATGAGAATATTATTGAGAGCCGTTACTCATCCCTCTGATTTGGTTGGGTGCTTATTCCTTATTCTAGAATAAATGGTGACATTGTTCATTAGCTTGTGGACTCAATGACAAAGCACAGAAAGCTACAAAGTCTGTGAATTTTGCTGTCAGATTCAGATAACACTCTAATACCTATTAGAAAAATCAGGACTATTTTTCCTCACTTTGGGTGTTCTATTTCTTCTTAATATGGAGGAAAATTCATGTTGTAAGTGTGTAGGTTGTATGTTGTTAACATGTAAATGTGACTATGAAATCCATATTTAGAGATGCAATAATCATCAGCCTGCTTACTCCATCAAGTGGGTGTCACATAGAGGAAGTTCTACTTATCAACAAGATTCTCAACTTTGTTTCTAAAGATCTCTCAGGCAGTCACTCCTCTCTCCATCATCACCTTTTCTAAGTCACAATCACCTTTAACCTGGAATAATTATAACACTCTTCCAAGTGGTCAAAATTCCACTCATTTTGGCACCCTCCAACCCCTTCACACGCTTCCCTTGTGGCTCAGCTAGTAAAGAAACCGCCTGCAATGCTGGAGACATTTCCACTTTCTCTTTCACTCCCTTCACACTGCAGTCAGAATGATCATTTCAAAAATGCGAATCTGATCCGGCCACTTTCTGCTATCACCTTCACAAATTGATTTGCCAACCTTCCTTCACCGGATTCCTCTTTTCAGTTGTCTGAGGATAATCCTGGCTATTTTACATCATTCTCCTCCCATCTCCTCAGAGACATTACTTTACCTATTAACATATTTTCTTTATGAAAGTGAAAGTGAAAAGAAAGTGAAGTCGCTCAGTCATGTCCGACTGTTTGCGACCCTGTGGGCTGTAGCCCACCAGGCTCCTCTGCCCATGGGATTCTTCAGGCAAGAATACTGGAGTGGGTTGCCATTTCCTTCTCCAGGGAATCTTCCTGACCCAGGGATTGAACCTAGGTCTCCCGCATTGCAGGCAGACACTTTAACCTCTGAGCCACCAGGGAAGCCCTATTTTTTTTTTTTTTTTATCGTCCTCCCTAATCAGCATCATTCAGTGCTTTCCATTTCTTCCTCCCACTTCTTGAAATCTTCTCTTTTCCTATTTGTTCTTAATTTAGTCTTCTGGTTCCCCTTCCATCTGTCTAGCTTCTTCTTTTGTGCCTCTCCCTTTCTCCAGTCCCTTGAATATATATGCTGTGCTTTGCTTAGTTGCCCAGTCGTGTAGCCCACCAAACCCCTCTGTTTATGGAATTCTCCAGGCAAGAATACTGGAGTGGGTTGCCATGCCCTCCTCCAAGGGATCTTCCCAACCCAGGGATTGAACCCAGGTCTCCTGCATTGCAGGCGGATTCTTTACTGTCTGAGCCACCAGAGAAGCCCAAGAATACTGGAGAGGGTAGCTTATCCCTTCTCAAAGGGATCTTCCTGACCCAGGAATCGAACCAGGATCTCCAGCCTTGCAGGTGGATTCTTTACCAGCTGAGCTACCAAGACAGCCCTTAAATGTGTATCAGTCAGTCAGTCAGTCAGTCAGTTCAGTCGCTCAGTCGTGCCTAACTGTTTACGACCCCATGAATTGCAGCACGCCAGGCCTCCCTGTCCATCACCAACTCCCGGAGTTCACCCAAACTCATGTCCATCCAGTTGGTGATGTCATCCAGCCATCTCATCCTCTATCGTCCCCTTCTCCTTCTGCCCCCAGTCCCTCCCAGCCAACAAATAAATGGTAAACTATTTTACTTTTTTCTATGCATCTTTTCCCTTAAAAGTCTCATTACCTTATATACTAAAAATTGATTTTATTTTTAGGTTCTTTTTTCGTTAAAGGATGAATACATCAGAAATGTAATATTGAAGAAGGAAATGGCAACCCATTCCAGTATAAATTGTAGTGTAGCTGATAAATCATGCTTGAAAACAAAACAAAATATCTTATCATTATTTTTTCCCAGTTTTATTAAGATATAATTGACATATGGCACTGTATAAATTTAAGGTGTCCAGCATAATGATTTGGTTCACGTACATCATGAAATGATTATCACAGCAAGTTTAGTGACCATCCATCATCTCATATCATTAGAAAATTAAGGAAATAAAAAAATATTCTTCTTAGTGATGAGAACTCTTCAGATTTATTCTCTTAACAACTTGCATATATAATATACACCAGTGTTAGGTGTATTTAATCATTTTTTACATTACATCCCTAGGACTTATTTATCTTATAACTGGAAGTTTGTACCTCTGGACAACCTTCATCCAAGTCCCTTTACCTCTGGTAACCGCAAATCCGATCTCTTCTTATATGCTTGTTTGTTAAGTATAATTGACCTACTGCTATGTTAATTCCTGGCACCCAATAGTGATTCAATACTTCTGTACTTTTTAAAGTTGACACTATTTTAAGTCTAGTTATAATATATCATCATACAAAGACATTACACTGTATTCCCCACACTGTACATTTCATACCTGTAACTCATTTATCTCATAACTGGAAGTTTATATCTCTTCATCTTCCTCACCTATTTCTTACCTACCCCCCATCTCCTTCCCTGATAACTGTTTCTTCTCTTTACCTATAGATCTGTTTCTATTTTGTTTTTTAGATTTCACATATAAGTGAAATCATGCAATATTTGTCTTTTTCTGTCTGAAGTATTTCACTTAGCATAATACCTTTTAGGTCTAACCATGTTTTCACAAAAAGCAAAATTCTATTTTTTATGACTAATATTCCAGTGTGTATATATACCACATCTTCTTTATCTTTTCATCTATTGATGGACACTTAGGTTGCTTCCATATTTTGGCTATTGTAGGAAAAAGCAAGTTGCAGTGAAAAGGGGCATGCCTATGTTTTGTCTAATTAGTGTATTTATTTTCTTTGGATAAATTCCCAGGAGTGGAATTACTTTATCATATGGTAGCTGCATTTTTAATTTGGGGAGAGGGAAATGCCATACTCTTTTCCATAGTGTCTATACCAATTTACATTCCCACCAACAATACTTACAGTTCTGCTTTCTTCATATCCTCTCTAACACTTGTTATTTGTTATCTTCTTGATAATAGACATTTTTAATAATGTCTTTTTGTCATTCTGAAGTGTGTGAAGTGTTATCTCATTGTGGTTTTTATTTGCATTTCCTTGATGACTAGTGATGATGAACATCTATCTTTTCATGTACCTGTTGTCTTCTTTGGAAAAATATCTATATAGGTCGTTTGCCCATTTTTTAGTCAGATTGTTTCTTTGATGTTGAATTGTATAGGTTATTTGTCTATTTTGGATATTAACCCCTTATCAAGTGTGTATCTTCTTCAGTTTATTAGGCAGCCTTTTGTTTTGTTTCCTTTGCTGTGCAAAAGCTTTTTAGTTTGGTGCAGTCCATTTATTTATTTTCACTTTTGTTAATTTTATGTGTCAACATGGCTAGTCTATGGTGCTCAACTGTTCAATCAAACACCAGGTGAGATGTTACTGTGAAGGTATTTTTTAGATGTGAATAGTTAAATCGGCAGACTTTGAGTAAAACTCATTCCCCTCTGTAATTTTGAGAGCCTCATCCAGTTAGAGGCTTTAAGAGAATTATCTGAGGTCCCCAGAAGAGGAAGGAATTCTGTCTCAAGACTGCCTTCAACTCAAGTTGTAACACTCACTCCTGCCAGAATTTGCAGCCTGCTGGCCTATCCTGCAGACTTTAAGCTTGCCAGTCTCACAATCATGTGGACTAGTTCCTTAAAATACCTCTCACGTTGCTCTACACTGTCCTCATCATCTGTTAACCCACCTCATAAACAACTCATAAAATATCTTCCTTCCTGCCTAACTAAAAATGATGATGTAAATAGATTATTAAGTAATTGTTGCACAGAATGCCAAATGTGATAGGCTGAATAGTAGCCTCCCAAAAGAATGGATTCTCTTCTAGAGCCTCCAAAAGGAACCAGCCTCATTAACAGCTTGATTTTAGCCCTGCAAGAGTCATTTCATACTTCTGACCTCCAAAATTCTAACAGAATAAATTTCTGTTGTTTCAAACCACTATGTCCCTAGTAATTTGTTGCAGTAGCAATAAAAAAGACTAATACATGAAACATTCCTGAAATTCAGCTCTGATTGTAGCCTATGCTCAAACTGAGATTTCTGTTACACAAAAATAAGTGAATAAAATATAGTGTGATAGACTCCCACTTCTAACCAACTGGTGTCTGACTTGCTTTCATGCCATAAATAACTGGAAAAATGGACCAAATATATTAAACAACTGTTTTCAGGCATTAGACAGTTGACATTTCAGCAACGTGTCCCTCAGATAAAGAAAATAAATGAAATAAGCCCTATGTTTGTCCCAGTTTTCTCTTGTAGGCACTTTTCTGGATCATGGAGAGGGAGGAGAATCTAAACGAAGTATAGTGGTCTCACTGAGTTGAGGAGACGAACTTAGCTGAAATCTAGGATCTAAATAGAAAAAGAGTCCTAGAAATATGTGGACAGATTTATTTGTGCTTTTGGATGAAAACTAAGCTGCACGTGTACAAAGGAAAACTACCACTGAGTTATAAGCTGAGCAGTTCCCAAAGCTCAAATATTACTGTGGGACATCTGAGCTCCAATCAGACAAAGTGAAGAAATGTCATTGAACATACAGGACTTGGTAGAGACCACAGAATGATGGCAGGGCTAAAGTAGTGTTAAAGAAAAATCTTCTTTAGACTTACTGTAACAAAATGTATAAACAGATCTCTAAGTAATTAAGCCAACCCACAGATTACTTGGTTGCCTGATAGAGCAAGGCCCA
Source organism: Oryx dammah (assembly GCF_014754425.2). Lineage (NCBI taxonomy): Eukaryota > Metazoa > Chordata > Mammalia > Artiodactyla > Bovidae > Oryx > Oryx dammah. The sequence goes on from NW_024070212.1 coordinate 35,191,658, forward strand.
ACATTCTCTACAGAAAGTCTTTAAAACAACAAACAATATAAAGTTCACTTTGTCCAAATTAACCTAAAAATCACAAGAAGCAGGATAATGTTACCTATTACAAGCTGAAAAAAATAGTTAATAGAAATAAACCCAGAAATGACAGAGTTAATAGGATTATCAATGACTTATAATGGTCAATAGATTTAAAATTTTTATTTAAGTGTGCTGGGATTTATGGAAAAATATAAACATAATGATGCTACAAGTGGAAAATACTTTTAAAAGGACTAAAGAATCATTTTAGAGTGGAAAATGTACTATGTAAAATGAAAATGTTAATGAGTGGTATTAACAACAGATTGAAAATTGCAGAAGACAAGTTTAATGATCTTGGATATATATTAATAAAATCTATTCAACCAAAAATACATATAGAAAAAAACTAAAAGGGAAATGAAATATCTTAATGGCATATACGGGGAGGAAATGGCAACCCACTCCAGTATTCTTGCCTAGACAATCCCATGGTCAGAGGAGCCTGGTGGGCTGCTGTCCATGGGGTCGCACAGAGTTGGACATGACTGAAGTGATTTAGCAGGCATGCATGCACTGGAGAAGGAAATGGCAACTCACTCCAGGATTCTTGCCTGGAGACTCCCAGGGACAGAGGAGCCTGGTGGGCTGGTGTCTATGGGGTTGCACAGAGTTGGACATGACTGAAGCGACTTAGCAGCAGCAGCAGCAGCAGCAGTGGTATATGAGATAGTATCAGGTAGTACATGAGGAAAAAACTTACGAGACTAAAAATGATATGGAGAGATTGACAATCATATTTGTAAATTTCCACAATTATCTCTCAGTAACTGATAGAACAAATACACATTTTAACAGGTATCAACCTACTTGATCTAATAACTCAAAGTATACATAGGTCAAGTGGAAATTACATGAGGATTTAGAAAGTATTTTTTACTTAATGACATTAAAAACAGCATATCAAAATTTGAGTATAAAGTATTATAAAAGGGAAATTTATAGCTTTAAAATTACTTATTTTAGAAAAAAAGAAAAGATGTCTAAAATAAATTATCCATTTCCTTCATAAATGTTACCAAAAGAAAAACAAATTAAACTTAAAGTAAGAAGAAGACGAAGTAGAAGCAATATAAATAAGTGAAATAAAAATAATAGAAAAGCAGAAGGTAATAAGTAAGTAGGAGTCAATAGGAATGGAAACCAATGAAAGAAAAATGAGAAAGAAGCAGAGAAAATATAAGGATTTTTCTTTGACAACGTCTAAAATCGAAAACACTCAAGTTAACTGAACAGGAAAAAAAGAAAATGGTATAAATTACCAATGTCAATAGTGAAAAAGACTACAGATTTTATAGAAATTAAAAGAATAACAAAGGAAAATCATGACATGATATAATATGTCAATAAATTTGGCATTTTCATTATAAGTTCCTTGAAAGACACATTTTACAGATATTGGTTCAAGAAGAAATAAAATTTGAATAGCCATATACCTAAGAAATAATTTTATAATTAAAAACTTTCCCATGAAGAAAAATCCAGTTCAGGATAACTTCACTTGCAAATTCTATACAAACTTTCAGGAAAGAAATTATATCCATCATTTACAAAATACAAAACAAACACTTCTAAACTCACTTTACAGTATTCAGTTCAGTTCAGTTCAGTCACTCAGTCGTGTCTGACTCTTTGCAACCCTGTGGACCACATTGCACCAGGCCTCCCTGTCCATCACCAACTCCCGAAGTTTACCCAAACCCATGTCCATTGAGTCAGTGATGCCATCCAACCATCTCATCTTCTGTTGTCCTCTTCTCTTCCTGCCTTCAATCTTTCCCAGCATCAGGGTCTTTTCAAATGAGTCAGCTCTTTGCATCAGGTGGCCAAAGTATTAGAGTTTCAGCTTCAACATTGGTTCTTCCAATGAACACTCAGGACTGATATCCTTTAGGATGGACTGGTTGGGTCTCCTTGCAGTCCAAGGGACTCTCAAGAGTCTTCTCCAACACCACAGTTCAAAAGTATCAATTCTTCAGTGCTCAGCTTTCTTTATAGTCCAACTCTCACATCTATACATGACTACTGATAAAGCCAAAGCCTTGACTAGATGGACCTTTGTTGGCAAAGTAATGTCTCTGCTTTTTAATATGCTGTCTAGGTTGGTCATAACTTTCCTTCCAAGGAGTAAGCATCTTTTAATTTCATGGCTGCAGTCAGCATCTGCAGTGAATTTGGAACCCCTCAAAATAAAGTCGGTCACTGTTTCCTCGAGTATTAATGTTACAAAATTACAGCATTCCAGAATACAAAACTACAGATGAATACTCTTATATACTCCTATAATAAAATCCTTTACAAAACATTAGAAAAATCATATCCAACAATGCATAATAACTAATATATCTTGAACAAATGAAATTTGTCTCTAGAGTATAAAATCGATTTATAATTTGAAGACCAATGGATTTTTACCATATTAGTAAAATAAGGGAGAAAAAACATTTAATATTCTCAATAGATGCAGAAAGTGAGTTTGGCAATGCAATACCAAATCATGATGAAAGCTCTCAAGATAGTAGAAATGGATAAGAACTTCAAGTTAAAAAAGAGCATCTTCCCAGTCCTTTATCTAATATCACATTTACTGGTTCTAAGTTTAGGAAAAAAGATAAAGATCTCCATCCTCAACATTTGTATTCAGGATTTTACTGGATGTCCCAGTCAGTGTAATAAGGCAAGTAGAAGAGATAAAACAAACATAAACTGGAAAGAAAGAAGTAAATTTTTATTGATTTGCAGATTACATACTTATATATGCACATAATCTTAAGAATCCACACAAAAAGCTGTTGGAAACTAAAAAATGAATTTAGCAAGATCAGAAAATACAAAATCACTGTAGAAACATCAGTTGTGTTTCTCCATACTAGCAATGAATAACTAAAAACTGAAATTAGTACTATATAAATGTGTCAACGCCAAGTTGACAGCAAAAACATGTACTATATCTAGGATTGAATTTACTTAAATATATGTAAGAGCTGTGGGCTTCCCAGGCAATGCTAGTGGTAAAGAACCCACCTGCCAATGCAGGAGACAAAAGACAATACCGGTTTGATCCCAGGGTCGGGAAGATACCTTGGAGGGGGAAATGGCAACCCACTCCACTATTCTTGTCTGGGAAATCCCATGGACAGAGGAGCCCGGCAGGCTATGCGGTTCATGGGGTCACAAAGAGTCGGACATGACTGAAGCAACTGAGCAGGCATGCACGTATGCATGTATAGATTTAGATAGAGAAGAGCTTCTGATAGTTTCTGATAGACAATTATGAGCCTGGCACGTATAGCCAGCCAGGCATTCAGTAGACTTGGGGTACAGAATATAAGGCATGGATTCTGAAAGATGAAACTAGAAAAGATCAGATCATGAAAAGACTGTTAACAGCACCTTGAGAATAAACATCTCCTTAAATATTGTATCCCCAACACTTTTATCCATGCCCTGCTTGTAAGAAATGCTATGGAGTTTTGAATTTCCCTTAAGAATCCTTTATTTTTTCATTGTGTACAGATAGGTTGAAAACTAGATACCCCGCCCTTGGGGCAGAGAGACAAATTTGAATGGCTTCCCACTTGAATCTTCCAAGGCCCCCTTCCCTGTCCCCTTTCCAGATAAGATAGATGTCCTAGTGGGATTGGCTAGTGCCATATAATGCCCATATTTTAAGGAGAACAGCAGAGCACTCATTGAATCAGAAACAGATAAAGATATTTTCACACAAAGTGATAAACCCAGCCCAGGCTATGTTCTTTATTTCTCAATAAAATGTATTCCAGACCCAAGGCCCATTCTTATACAGCTGAATGGGAGTCAAAAGACCGCACATATGAGACTACCTTTCCCATATGAAGAATACAAGCCTCAAAGCCTTTTGGAAGGCGATAGAGGCTACTTGACTCAGTTTGTGAGTCATATTCTTTTTCAGTTTATGTGTTTATACTTATCTATTTGGCTGGGCCAGGTCTCAGTTGTAGCATGTGGATATTTAGTTGCAGCATTCAAACTCTTAGTTGCGGCACGTGGGATCTAGTTCCCTGACCATGGATCATACTCGGGCCTCCTGCATAGGGAATGCAGAGTCTTAGCCACTGGACCACCAAGGAGGTCCCTGTGACTCATATTCTCTTAGGAGTTTGACTTTGACTCTGAAGGCCTGAGAGGGACAGACAAAGATGGACTCAGTTGAGGAAGCTAAATGCTGGTCACTGGCTGCTGAGTGCTTCTTCCCATCTGTAGACATGATCACATCTGAGTTTTTTCTATATCAATTCGCTTAGCTCCCAGAACAGAAAGGATGACAGGAGCTCTATTAATATTATGGAAATGTGTTCCAAATTTGGCGTTAGTGGATGAAGTACAGCAGCCCTGGAAGAAAGGCATTTTGAAGAGAATCCTCTGATTATGTACAGGCATACTTTATTTTATTGTACTTTATTTAGTGCTTCGTAGATATTGAATTTTTTACAAACTGAAGGTTTGTGGCAACGCTGAGTCAATCAGTTCTATTGGTGTCTTTTTGTCGATAGCATGTGCTCACTTCGTGTCTTATGTCACTTTTGGCCATCCTTGCAATATTTCAAACTTTTGCATTATTATTAGATTTGCTGTGGTGATCTGTCATTAATGATCTTTAACTCTTTGAAACTTCAGATAATGGTGAGCATTTTTCCGTGTTATATTTTAAATTAATGTATCTACATTTTTTTTTAAAGCAATGCCATTGCATACCTAGTGGACTACAATAGAGGGTAAAAACTTTTATATGCACTGGGAATCCAAAAACCTCATGTGACTTGTTTTATAGTGATATTTGCTTTATTGCTGTGGTCTGGAATTGAACCCATAGTATTCTTTTTTCTTTGTAGTATTCCCAGCATCGTTAATTATTTCTCATCATGTTGATTATCATTCAATTACCCTTATTAGGCAATGCACTTCTTAGAACTTTTGTGCTTCTGATAATTAACTAAAGAGTGCCTGATTCTTAGGGGAACACTGTATCACTGATACAAAGCAGAGTAGGACCAGGTCCACCCCTGATCTGGACCTCCTAGAGACTCCTAAGTTTGTATTAGTTTAGGTTATTTTTTTCCTACCATTCAAAACAAATGTTATTCTGCATAGTAACTCTGTGGAATAAGATATATTTGAGAGAAGGGGAAGAAAATGAACTGGTACCATCTGTAATGGTACCTAGAAGACTCAAAATAAATGATCAATTGTAAAACATCTTCTGGACTATTTCCTCTTAAAAAGCCTATCGAATGGGAAGTCTTTAAAAATGTATTTGATTTTTCATGTTTAGTGACTAAGTTAAATAAAAACAAACAGAGGCCAAACATGTAAGACAGCATAGAAATGTAAGTACATATTCCATTATTAAACACTATCATGGGTTTTACATTGAGCTGCAAAAAAAGTGAACATTTCTTTCTCTGGCTTATTTTTTAGTTAAAAAAAATAAAAGCCTGTCTTTTTGATGCAAATTAAGAAAATTTCTTAGGTTAAGAAGTCTGGTACTTTGACTTATTTCTTCTGCTGAATTTCAGTAGTACATAAAAGTTATATTTCTAACTCAAAGATACATTTTCTTTTTTTCTAGAAAATTACTTAGTAACAAAAGAAAAGTGATTATGCTGGGAATAGTGCCCTTGAAATTAATTTGTTCTTTTACTCTAGTCTAAAAATGTCAGACATCCATTCATGAAAAGCGATGATGAGTATACCCTTAGTAGATCATATGATATCCTGTGTTTTTGATATTTCAATTCTTCAAAAAGTAAGCTTCCAACAATAGTTTTCATTTCTGAATTTCCACTGAAGGATATCTCTATCAGTTCTATCAGATGCCATATTTCTAGGGCTAGTTTGTCTTGACAGAGAACCCCATTGAGGTCAGAAAGTGAGGTCAGTCACACATGGAAAGTCCTATAATGGTCAGGAAATGCCTAAACAATAGAAGATGTTTCACTGGATTTGGTCAAGAAGAAATTTACCTTCAGTTTCAAACAGAAGTCAGAGGCTGCTGCTGCTGCTGCTGCTGCTGTCGCTTCAGTCGTGTCCGACTGTGTGTGACCTCATAGACGGCAGCCCACCAGCTCCCCCATCCCTGGGATTCTCCAGGCAAGAACACTGGAGTGGGTTGCCATTGCCTTCTCCAATGCATGAAAGTGAAAAGTGAAGTGAAGTTGCTCAGTCGTGTCTGACTCTTAGTGATCCCATGGACTGCAGCCTAAGTCAGAGGCTAGCATACCTCCAATTTCCTAGTAACAGATTAGTCATTTTGTAGCTACACATTGAGACAGCTTGCTGTCATTTTAGAAAAACATAATCTGCTTGATTGCCAGTCAAACACTAAGGAATAGTTTAAAATGTTAATCTTTAATGTGTCATAGAGCACTGGAGGTTTTGCTCTTATAGATACTGATGGCAGTTGCAACTTCAGCAGATTGAGAGCTAGGTGATATAGGAATATGCACGAACCAATTGAATGAGTAAACCGATCAAGAACTTTCTGAATTTCTTAAAGCAGCATCTTAACTACAGTGTATGGGAATGACAGTAACAGTAGGGAAATCCTTGAAGGCAGCATCCCAGATTCCAAGCTTTAGCCAGAGTTTTATGTCTTAAAAGTACATGGATACCGGCAGGCTGTTCTCTTGTCTGTTCTCTTGTCATAATGCCAGGATCTTTGCCCAGTTTCGAGAATAATCAGACATAAAGGCCTGCCAGGACACCCTATTTACAATAGTAAATTCATTTTTAGACTAAGTGAAGATATTGATGCCACAGGCACTGCGATGTGAGAGAGCTTGGATGAGGCACCAGATCACACTAGAATTCCTCGATATGTTTAGATTGGAGTCAGTTCCTCCTTGGTGAGCTCCATGAAGCCGTTGCTTTGGACTTGAATTACTATGTCCAACTTCTTAGTCTCCACTCACCTGGGCATGAGATCTGAGATTTTCTTTATTCTACATTTCTGCTGCACATCCTTAGCTTCATCTTTCATCTGCTATGTATATTTTAGGAGATTCTCATCCATAGCAAGTTTTCTTTCTAGAAAGATGTATCCTTTAATGGTTTAATTCAAGTGTAGCTTAACCTCTTTCAGAGATTTGGCAGAAGCTCATTGTACTTATTCCATGTCATCATTTGCTTGTCTAGCTCTCTAATATATTTTTGTAATCCATCTTTGATTCTTTTAGTCTTTACAAGGCTATTCTCTAGTGCTAAGACCTCTTGGAAGATTTCCAAATATTGCTTTTCAGAGAATTTTAGCTTCATCAGAAGGCAGTTATTTTCTGACCAGAAAGCCCTTTACTTATTTCTGATTTGTTGGAACTGTGTCTCCATCTAATTTTTTTTCAGTTTCTGGGACTTTGTAGTTCCTCTGTATATTCTTTGCCCATTACTTCTATGTCATACTGGATATTTTCAATAGCAAGTCTCTTCCTCTCTAGAGTTAAAAATGTTCTCTCCCTGTTAAAACAGGGGAAGAGCATCACTCTTCTTGTAGCCTGAGGTGCAGATGCTGGAGGTGAGGAGGGGGTGTTAGCTGGGCACCTCAGTCCTGCCTTAGCTCGCTAAGGGTCATTCCACATTGACTATTTTACATCTTGTTGTGAGCTAAAATTCATGAGAGTTTTCTTTATGAATTGCAGTTTAGCGCAATTTCTTTTGATCTGTATTTGGGTACTTTATTAAAAAGTCTGAATGGAAGATTTGAAAATGTCATTTACTAGATTATAGTTTGATTTTAGAGATGATTTGAACTAATGATTTCGTAACTCAATGCATGAGCTGTTCATTTCCTGAACTTTGTATCATTCACAGATTCAATGAGCTTCATTTTGTGTATTCTTCTAAGAATATTCATGTCATCCATATACTAAATATTATTTCATACAGAGCATGGAGGCCCATTAGGGTAAAATTCTTATTTTTGAGTTGGTCACAGGCTGGTGGACAAACGGATTAACACCCAAAGAATTACACTGCAGTGTAATGTGATTGATAACGATGGTGCAATTTGGCACTGTTTTAGAACTTGCCAAATTAGGGATGACTTCTGTCTCTGGAGAAGATTTCACTCAGATTATTTATAAAAACAAAAACAAAAATTGATTGCTTCAGTCCACCAAAAGAAAGAAGCCAAATAAAAGGTTAATGTACTATGTATTATTTCTCTATTTAAGACAATGTTAAGCAACTTCAGACATCAGCCATTGATTTTTTCAGACCCTGCCAGAGGGAAGATTTTCTTTATATGTCTGAGCAGTTCCAGATTCTTCACTGGCAGAATTCACTTGGAGGTAGAGAGGGGATACGGAAGTGTTTGTTCACAACCTCAGCCAAGCTCTGTTGCATGACGGGATGACTTTTGAATAAGGGCAAAGATGTTCTGATCTTGTCTCTTCTGGGAGATAAATAACAGACCGTAATGATAACTCATCATATCTTCACAACAATATTTAAATGAACTTTAGCCAGGAGTTCTTTCTTTGTTTATTAAATAACAAAAAATATACTTTTTGAGTGAAGGGAGTTTTTCTCAGAATTTTGCAAATATTATCTACAATATGTGAAATTTATTTTGTGGACATACACAGGTTGATGTACTTTTCAAAAATAATTTATAATGGTCACAATTTTATGGAGTTCACTTTTTCCTTGAAAGAGGAAATATCATTAATTGTATAGTGACTGATTAGATATTCTCAGACCCTTCAAAAAGTATTTTACCTAGGGTCTCCTAGATTACATGTTTGAAATTCTACAAAAGTACAGAAGAGATAGTGACATGCTTCCTAATTTTTCACCCAAGTTCTGAATTTTAAAGAATGAATTGATCAGACTTATGAAGAGCAAGAAAATGTGTCATGATATCAGAAAATGCCTTTTGGTTTAACATAATTCATAAACAGGGTTAGAAAACTTGTAGCATTATGGGTCTGTGATTTGAATTAATTTTGGAGGTTGGGTTAGCAATGATTGCTCAATGTCTTTAGCCTGAGTAACTATTCTGTTTCCTCTCTCTCTCCCTATCTCTCGCCCCCGACTCTTTCTCTCCCACTCTCTCCCTCTTTTTCCATGAGATGCATTAATGGTAGTTTGCAATATTCAAGTGTGGGAGTGGTATTTATAATTTTCATAATTTTCAATCTATTTGGCAATCCATGTTTTGAAAAATCACACTTTCAAAATAAATTTTTTCAAGATATATTGACTCATCAATTGAGTGTTTCCTTTCCATTAATACTCCTTTATCCTACCAATTGCTATTAGTTAAGCTCCAGTTCAATTTTTAACTTTCCATTAATATGACATCTATATAATATCTTTATGCAAACTCATAAACACATGTTGCTTCAATACCATTTATATATATGATATTATATGATACATGTTTTATAATATACTATAATTACTTACAGTGGTATATATACCATTTATTCTTTTGACTTTCTGTGTGTTTTGTTACTCTCTTGCTTATTTAATTAAAAAAATAAATATTTGAGTATCCCTGATATGCCTAGCATGATTCCAAGCTCTAGGAGCACAGCAGTGAACAAAACAGATATGTACAGTATGCTTTCTATGGGGATTAAAAAATAAAGATGAATAAAATAGCGATATCTCAGGAAAAGAGAAAAAGACAGAGAATAAGAAGGTGTGAGTTAAGGGTTAGTGATTTTGGATAGAGTGACCAACGAGGACCTCATCAAGAAGATGATAGTTGAGTAAACAAATAACACTGGTAAGGGAGAAAGCCATATGGATATCTGGTAGAAAAGCATTCTGAGTTTATGGGAGCAACATAGATGAGGACCCTGAGTTAAGAGTGCTCTTGGTGTGTTTGAAAGCAACCAGGTGGTAAGTGTGGCTGGAAGTGAAAGGGAAAGAGAATGGGGAAGCTGATTCTGTATGGATTTAGAAGTCCTCAAAGACTTAGGCTTTTGCTCTTATAGAAATGAAAAGACACCGGGGGACTTAGGATTGACATGACTGGACTTGTGTTTTAATATGATACTATTCCCACCTGTTGAAAATAGAATATATGGGGCAAAAGTGGAAACAGGGAAACAAGTCAGAAAGCTATTCCAATCATTCAAGGGGTGAAGGAGAGAAGAAGTGGTTTAATTCTAGAGAGTTCTACATTATACTTTACCATTACTTTCTCTACCCCAGCCCTGAAGGATCCTTGGTTCCTTTTAATGGAGAAGGGTATTTAAAAATCAAGATCTCTTAAAAACTCCCTACAAACAAAAGTCCAAGATCAGATGGCTTCAGAGTTGAATTATACCAAACATACAAAGGAGACCTTTTATTAATCTTTCTCAAACTCCTCCAAAGGACTGAAGATGAGGGAAAACTCCCAAAGACATTTTATGAAGCAACCATCATCCTGATAACAAAACCAGACAAAGATACCACCAAAAAAGAAAATAATAAGCCACTATCTTTGATGAATATAGATATAGAATTTCTTAATAAAGTGTTTACAAACCAAATCCAGTGACACATAAAAAAAGATCATACACTCTAACCAAGTAGGATTAATCTCAGTTCACAAGGATGGATCAACAAATACAAATCAATCAATGCGATACATCACATCAACAAAATAAAAGACAGAAACTGATGCAGAGAAAGCATTTGAGAAAATTTAACATCCATTCATGATAAAAACTCTTACCAAAGTGGATATAGCAGGAACTTAACTCAACTTAATAAAATCTATTTATGACAAACCCACAGCCAATACTAAACTCAATGGTGAAAGGTTGAAAGCCTTCCTTCTAAAATCTGGAACAAGAAAATGATTCTTACTCTTACCATAGCTATCCAACATAGTGTTGGAAGTTCTAATCACAGCAATAAAACAACAAATAAATAAAAAGTATCCAAATTGGAAAGGAAAGGGTAAAATTGTCCTTATATGCAGAGGACATGATACTATATATATAGAAAGTTGGACCTAAAGACTCCACACACAAAAAATTCTACAACTGATCAATGAATTCAGCAGTGTAGCAAGGTACAAGGTTGACATACAGAAATTGGTTACATTTCTTTATACTAACAATGAAATATCAGAAAGTGAATGTAAAGAAGAACAACACCTTTAAAAATTACACCACAAAGTACTTAGGAATAAATCTAATGAAGGAGGTGAAAGACTTCTATGCTGAGAACTATAAAATGTTAATAAAGTAAATTAAAGATGATTCAGAGAAATGGAAAGATATCCCACGCTCTTGGATTGGAAGAATTAGTATTAAAATGGCCATGCTACTCACAGTGATCTACAGATTTAACATCAGTTCAGTTCAGTTCAGTCGCTCAGTCGTGTCTGACTCTTTGTGAGCCCATGAACCGCAGCACGCCAGGCCTCCCTGTCCATCACCAGCTCCTGGAGTCTACCCAAACCCACGTCCATCGATTCGGTGATGCCAACCAACCATCTCATCATCTGTCGTCCCCTTCTCCTCTTTGCCCTCAATCTTTCCTAGCATCAGGGTCTTTTCAAATGAGTCATCTCTTCCCATCAGGTGGCCAAAGTATTGGAGTTTCAGCTTCAACATCAGTCCTTCCAATGAACACCCAGGACTGATCTCCTTTAGGATGAACTGGCTGGATCTCCTTGCAGTCCAATGGACTCTCAAGAGTCTTCTCCAACTCCACAGTTCAAAATCATCAATTCTTTGGCGCTCAGTTTTCTTTATAGTCCAACTCTCACATCCATACATGACCACTGGAAAAACCATAGCCTTGACTAGATGGACCTTTTTTGGCAAAGCAATGTCTCTGCTTTTTAATATGCTGTCTAGGTGGGTCATAACTTTCCTTCCAAGGAGTAAGCATCTTTTAATTTTGTGGCTGCAATTAACATAATCTGTATCAAATAACTCATGACAATTTTTTTCACAGAACTAGAACACATAATTCTAAAATTTATATGGAACCATAAAAGACCCTGAATTGAGCAGGAGGTGTTCCCCTCCCAGACATTAGTACCACAATGCTACAGTAATCAAAACACTATGATACTGGCATAAAAACAGACATACAGATCAATGGAGCAGAATAGAGAGCCCAGAAAAAACCCACTCACCTAAAGTTAGTTGATCTTTGACAGATGAGGCAAGAATATAAAATGGGGAAAAGTAGTGCAGGAAAAGTTGGACAGCTGTATGCAAATCAATGAAGTTAGAACATATCCTCACATCATGCACTAAAATAAACTCAAAATGGCTTAAAGACTTAAACCTAAGACATGCAACATAAAACTCCTAGAAGAGATCATATGCAAAACATTCTTTGACATAAATCTTACCAATGTTGTCTTAGGTCAGACTCCCAAGGCAACAGAAAAGACAATAAAACAGACCAAGATCTTGACACTATGCTCATTGATCCTGGGCCATTTCAGTGGACAGGAAATAATTATTACTTTTTAAAATATCATGCATTGCTACTAAGAGTTCCAATTCCAATTTCAATCACAAGATTCTTTCTTGCCTCCCCACATTCCCAATTTGTATTTTTCTTCTCCCACATTGAGAGTTTGGATCTCCCAGATTTCAATAATCGCAAAATATACACAGAATAGTTTGAGAATTTCTATACCTGTACTACTACAAAAACAAATCTACTAAATCAAGTTGAGGATTTATTCACATTGTCTTTGGGGATATATAATCAAAATATTGTGTACAAATGTTATTTGGATTAGTTTCATCTTTCCCTATGTGGTTATATAATCCATTTGTTATGCTCTTTAATTTGTTTCTATTTGCATTCAATTTTACTTTGTTCTAGTTAATTTTGATTTAATTCAATTTTTTTTAATATGTAAAGTATTACATTTCTTCCAAAGTCAAACCTATACAAAGAGCTATTCTCAGAGAGATGTTGCTTTCTACTACCTGATTCCCATAACAAATTAGCCTATTATATTAGTGTTTAGTTTATCATTCCTACATATCTTTTTGCAAAAATAAACAGATAAATGTATATGTTTCCCTTACTTTTTTCCTATCTAACAGAGAGTAAATTATATCTTTGTACATCTTTGTACTGTCTTTTTTACTTAACAATAAATATTGGAAACAATTCCTCATTTATTCGTAGAGATCTTCCATTTTCTAGTGTAGAGCTGTGAGTACTCTATTTGGTGGATGATCCATAGTTTATTCAATTAATTTCTAGGTATAGACTTTTAGTTTTTTTCTAGTATTTTGCAGTAACAAAAAATGTTGCAATAAAAAAACCTCATGCATATGTATTTTCTTATTTTTTGAGCTATATTTTCAGAATAAATTCCTAGAAGTAGGATTGTTGCAAAAGGTAATACAAATATAGTTTTGTAAAATATTGCCAAAATAGCCTCTAGAGTTGTCTTTTTTGCTTTCCCACAAGCAATATATGAAAGTGCCTGTCGTCCCACAGCTGCTCCCACTCTGGCAGTCAGCATGTTGCTAAATTTTGAATTTTTGTAAATTTGACAGTATCTAGGGATTGTATTCAGAGAAGGCGATGGCATCCACTCCAGTACTCTTGCCTGGAAAATCCCATGGATGGAGGAGCCTGGTAGGCTACAGTCCATGGGGTCACGAAGAGTCGGACACGACTGAATGACCTCACTTTCACTTTTCATTTTCACGCATTGGAGAAGGAAATGGCAACCCACTCCAGTGTTCTTGCCTGGAAAATCCCAGGGACGGTGGAGCCTGGTGGGCTGTCGTCTATGGGGTCGCACAGAGTCGGACACGACTGAAGCGACTTAGCAGTAGCAGCAGCAGGGATTATATTAATTTGTGCTTTTATTATACGAGGAAAGCTAAATTTTTGACCTGAGCAATTAGGAGAATAGATATTTCGATTAATTGCATCATGGAATATTGCTTTTTTATTTAAAAAAGTTTTTTAGTCACTGTCAGAGTTTCAGTTTTGGACATATTAATTTTCAGTCACCTATTGGACAGTCAAGTGAATTTGTTGAGAACTGATACAGAAATCTGCAGTATAGAGGAATGGTCTGTGCTAGAGATATAATTTTCTGATAAAAAATATGTGATATGTACATGCTTGAGACTTGATGAGATCACCAAAGAAAGTGTTATTTAGAAAAGATGTATAAAAATTAAGCCCATGGGCTCTCTAATGTAGAGAAGTTGAGGAACTGAGGAAGGAAGAACCAGATAAAAGACTAGGAAAGAATGTTCAGAGAGGCAGACAAACATCAAAAGAGAAATTTGATGTCCTGGAAGCCACCTGGAGAAAGTGTTTTCAGGTGGATAGACATGTTAAAAACAGGTTAAATTATTTGAAAACTGACCATGGGATTTAGCAATATTGAGGTCTTTATAGGAGCAATTTTTGTGGGTGTTGGAGTGAAAACTTGATTGGTTTTGATTCAAGAAAGAATAGGCAGGGGAAGAAAGGTATTAAAGACTGGTAGTATAGACTACTCTTTCAAAAATTTTTACTGTATGAGGAAGTAAAGAAATGGGCAGCAAGTTAAGTGTCTCAAGAATAGGCACCGTGTCTTTATACTGTTTAGTATCTTCGTAGCATTTGTTACTCTGAATATTTTTGTGACAAAAATATAGACTTTGAGTTGAAATGCTTTCCAGTAGGAATATCCCTTATGCCTTCCCAGAGAGTCTCGTCTGAAATGAATTTTTTTTTTTTTCACCCAGAAGTCCTTTATTCTTAATACTGAGAAACATGCAAACTCAAATAATCAGAATCTGAAGCTTGGATATGTTGTCTACTTGTAAGTTTGACATGAATTCCTTATTGTTCCATTGCTGTTCCTTGACATCTTTTGTTGTCAATTACAGTCTCAACAGAATATGTATATTTTTAACTTATTCTGGAAAACTCTTTATAACTTTTTGAGAGGCAGTGGATCATACTTGAAAAGAAACCCTGAACACAAGGTGAAGGGCATTCAATTTCCCTGAATGAAATATACATAGGTGTATTGTCCACATATTCTCTCAACCAAATGTCTAGGCTTTACTTCTTTGATTCATTTACACATTACCATTATCAAACTTATTGGAAATGATGAAAAATTCTCTCCCTAATAGAAATGCCTTAGGTTTTTCCATTCAGATTTTAATTTTGAACAGAGCACTGTTTTTTTGCAGTTGCCATAAATGACCATAACCCCCAAAGATTATCATCTGTAGTGAGTATTTGTCACTTAGAGGTCTCACCAAAGTTACACACAGGAGGATGGGAATGATCTGGTACAATTTCCTTTGTAGAAGTCATAAAATATCTCTAAATAAGACCTTTATTTAGAGCACTGAAGAATTGATGTTTTCATACGGTGGTGCTGGAGAAGACTCTTGATGGTCCCTTGGACAGCAAGGTGATCAAACCTATCAATTCTAAAGGACAACAACCCTGAATATTCACTGGAAGGACTGATGCTGAAGGAGAAGCTCCAATATTTTTGCCACCTGATGCAAAGGCATGACTCTTTGGAAAATACCCTGATGCTGGCAAATGGTGAGGGCAGGAGGAAAGGGGGCAACAGAGGAGGAGACGGTTGGATGGTATCACTGACTCAATGGACATGAGCTTGAACAAACTCTGGGAGATGGTGAAGGACAGGGAAGTCTGGCGTGGTGCAGTCCATGGGGTCACAGAGTCAGACACTGCTTAGCAACTAAACAACAAGAACAATGAGTCCTCTATAGGGGAGCAAAATTTGTCACTCCAATAACGTGTCTCTTTTGGCATGTGGATTGTTTCAAGCTGAAAACAATCAAGGCCCAAAACACTGTGACCTCCCCACAACTGTCTAAAAATATGTGGATAGAGGACCTGTTCCGGAAGGAAGCTATCACCATAAATAACTAATAGTATGAACTAGATGTGTTAGACAAAGAGGAACCCAGCAAAACTTGTTTGTTAAAATTCCTCTCTGTGTCCCATTGTCTTGGCATGGTCCAGCCACATTTGTTTACCAGACACTTGCCTTTTTCATCTCTGTGTGAATTTCCTTCCCCCACACTTGATGTCCAAAATCATTATCCCAACATCCTCTTTTGTCTTTAGCTGAAGATGATATTGAAGTTGAGGGTTTTGGCCATTTTGCCAAGTTATTCAATTTTCCTGGGTCTTGCCCATGTGAAATTATTATTAAATTTTTGTTTGATCTTCTGTTAATCTATTTCCATCAATTGAATTCTTAGACCAGCCAAAGGAACCTAGGAAGGTAAAGAAAGATTTACCTCTTTCCTCCCTGAACCTCTTATTACTAATGAAATGCCTTTAGACTGAGGTCATCAAGGTACTTTACAAAGTAAATGGAAAAAGAAAAGTAGTTCAAATTTTAGTGGAATCATATCTCAAGCAACAAAACAAAGGCCCAAGTTAGAAAAAAATTAAATTGGAAAACAAGCATTGAGTTTATTAATTACACAAATCTGTAAGAAATTTTCTTATGTGATATCTCCTTTGAAAGTAAGTATTATATTTAATTTACTTTTATTCAGTTCAGTTCACTTCAGTCGCTCAGTCGTGTCTGACTTTTTGGGATCCCATGGACTGCAGCATGCCAGGCCTCTCTGTCCATCACCAACCCCTAGAGTTTACCCAAACTCATGTCCATTGAGTCACTGATGCCATCCAACCATCTCATCCTCTGTCGTCGCCTTCTCCTCCAGACCTCAATCTTTCCCAGTAGCAGAGTGTTTTCAAATGAGTCAGCTCTTCTCATCAGGTGGCCAAAGTATAGGAGTTTCAGCTTCAACAACAGTCTTTCCAGTGAACACCCAGGACTGATCTCCTTTAGGATGGACTGGTTGGATCTCCTTGCAGTCCAAGGAACTCTCAAGAGTCTTCTCCAATACCACAGTTCAAAAGCATCAATTCTTCGGTGCTCAGCTTTCTTTATAGTCCAACTCTCACATCCATACATGACTACTGGAAAAACCATAGCCTTGACTAGACAGACCTTTGTTGGCAAAGAAATGTCTCTGCTTTTTAATATGCTATCTAGGTTGGTCATAACTTTCCTTCCAAGGAGTAAGCATCTTTTAATTTCATGGCTGTAGTCAGAATCTGCAGTGATTTTGGAGCCCCCCAAAATAAAGTCAGCCACTGCTTCCACTGTTTCCCCATCTATTTGCCATGAAGGGATGGGACTGGATGATATGATCTTCGTTTTCTGAATGTTGAGCTTTAAGCCAACTTTTTCACTCTCCTCTTTCACTTTCACCGAGAAGCCCTTTAGTTCCTCTTCACTTTCTGCCATAAGGGTGGTGTTATCTGCATATCTGAGGTTATTGATATTTCTCCCGGCATTCTTAATTCCAGCTTGTGCTTCATTCAGCCCAGAATTTCTCATGATGTACTCTGCATATAAGTTAAATAAGCAGGGTGAGAATATACAGCCTTGACGTACTCCTTTTCCTATTTGGAACCAGTCTGTTGTTCCATGCCCAGTTCTAACTGTTGCTTCCTGACCTGCATACAGATTTCTCAAGAGGCAGGTCAAGTGGTCTGGTATTTCCATCTCTTGAAAAATTTTCTGCAGGTTGTTGTGATCCACACAATCAAAGACATTGGCATAGTCAGTAAAGCAGAAGTAGATATTTTTCTGGAATTCTCCTGCTTTTCCTATTATCCAGTGGGTACTGAGACTTTGATCTCTGTTTCCTCTACCTTTTCTAAATCCAGCTTGAACATTTGGAAGTTCATAGTTCACATACTGTTGAAGCCTGGTTTGGAGAATTTTGAGCATTACTTTGCTAGCATGTGAGTCACAATCTTTGGCATTGCCTTTCTTTGGGATTGGAATGAAAACTGACCTTTTCCAGTCCTGTGGCCACTGCTGAGTTTTCTGAATTTGCTGGCATATTGAGTGCAGCACTTTCACAGCATCATCTTTCAGGATTTGAAATAGCTCCACTGGAATTCCATCTCCTCCACTAGCTTTGTTCATAGTGATGCTTTCTAAGGCTCACTTGAGTTCACATTCCAGGGTGTCTGGCTCTAGGTGAGTGATCACACAATCGTGATTATCTGGGTCGTGAAGCTCTTTTTTGTACAGTTCTTCTGTGTATTCTTGCCACCTCTTCTTAATATCTTTTGCTTCTGTTAGGTCCATACCATTTCTGTCCTTTATTGAGCCCATCTTTGCATGAAATTTTCCCTTGGTGTCTCTAATTTTCTTGAAGAGATCTCTAGTCTTTCCCATTCTATTGTTTTACTCTATTTCTTTCCACTGATCACTGAGGAAGGCTTTCTTATCTCTCCTTGCTCTTCTTTGGAACTCTGCATTCACATGGGAATATCTTTCCTTTTCTCCTTTGCTTTTCACTTCTCTTCTTTTCATAATTTGTAAGGCCTCCCCAGACAGTCACTTTGCTTTTTTGCATTTCTTTTTCTTGGGGTTGGTCTTTCTCCCTGTCTCCTGTACAATGTCATGAACTTCCATCCATGGTTCATCAGGCACTCTGTCTATCAGATCTAGTCCCTTAAATCTATTTCTTACTTCTACTGGATACTCATAAGGGATTTGATATAGGTCATACCTGAATGGTCTAGTGGTTTTCTCCACTTTCTTCAATTTTAGTCTGAATTTGGCAATAAGGAGTTCATGATCTGAGCCACAGTCAGCTCCCGGTCTTGTTCTTGTTGACTGTATAGAGCTTTTCCATCTTTAGCTGCAAAGAATACAATCAATCTGATTCCATGTTGGCCATCTGGTGATGTTCATGTGTCGAGTCTTGTGTTGTTGGAAGAGGGTGTTTGCTATGGTCAGTGCGTTCTCTTGCAAAACTCTATTAGCCTTTGCCCTGCTTCATTCTGTACTCCAAGGACAAATTTGCCTGTTATCCAGGTGTTTCTTGACTTCCTACTTTTGGCATTCCAGTCCCCTATAATGAAAAAGACCTCTTTTGGGGGTGTTAGTTCTAAAAGGTGTTGTAGGTCTTCACCGAACCGTTCAACTTGAGCTTTTTAAGTGTTACTGATTGGGGCATAGACTTGGATTACTGTGATATTGAATGATTTGCTTTCGAAATGAACAGGGATCATTCTGTCATTTTTGAACTGCATCCAAGTGCTGCATTTTGGACTCTTTTGTTGACCATGATGGCTACTCCATTTCTTCTAAGGGATTCCTGCCCACAGTAGTAAACATAATGGTCATCTGAGTTAAATTCACCCATTCCAGTCCATTTTAGTTTGCTGTTTCCTGGAATGCCGACGTTCACTCTTGCCATCACTTCCAATTTGCCTTGATTCATGGACCTAATGTTCCAGGTTCCTATGCAATATTGCTCTTTACAGCATCGGACCTTGCTTCTATCACCAGTCACATCCACAGCTGGGTGTTGTTTTTGCTTTGACTCTGTCTCTTCATTCTTTCTGGAGTCATTTCTCCACTGATCTCCAGTAGCATATTGGGCATCTACCAACCTGAGAAGTTCCTCTTTCAATGTCCTATGTTTTTGCCTTTTCATGCTGTTCATGGGGTTCCCAAGGCAAGAATACTGAAGTGGTTTGCCATTCCCTTCTCCAGTGGACCACATTTTGTCAGAACTCTCTGCCATGACCCATCTGTCTTGGGTGGCCCTGCATGGCATGGCTTAGTTTCATTGAGTTAGACAAGGCTGTGGTCCATGTGATCAGATTGGCTAGTTTTCTGTGATTGTGGTTTCAGTCTGTCTGCCCTCTGATGCCCTCTCTCAGTGCCTATTGCCTTAATGGGGTTTCTCTTACCTTGGATGTGGGGTATCTGTTCACAGCTGCTCCAGCAAAGCACAGCTGCTCCTCCTGACCTTGCACATGGGGTATCTCCTCTCGGCCACTCGCTGCTCTTTTTATTAATTCACCCTTATTAATATCAGTAGAGAGAAAATCTTTGACATATTTGGCTATATTGGGTCTGTTTAGTGAATGGAGGATTTTCTACTTTTCTATTTAGAGTTCAAATATCCAGAGTAGAATCAGCAGTAAAGTTAAAATACCACCTATCTTTTTTTGGGAAGTTTTCTTTTTCTTTTTTCTTTTGTTTATTTATTCAACACACTATTAAACACATGAAAAGCACTAACAATTTAAAACAAGCCAGTTACTATTCAATGTTTACTCTGGGCAAAGTGGGCTTCCCAAGTGTCACAGGGATAAAGAATCCAGCTGCTAATGCAGGAGATGCAAGTGACATGGGTTCGATCCCTGGTCTGGAGTAGGAAATGGCAACCCACTCTAGTATTCTTGCCTGGAAAATTCAATAGACAGATGACCCTGGTAAGCTACAGTCTATGAGGCCAAAAAGAGCTGGACACAACTGAGCAACTGAGCAGACATGCACTCACTGTGGAAAGTACTTTGCTAAATACTTTTATCTTTAAGATTCTTCTAAATTATTTGCATTCTTTTATTTAACCCTCACAACAACCCTATAAAGTAGGTACTTGTATTATTTCTTTTGTAAAGATGTAAAAATTGAGATCAATGAAGCTTAACAAACTTGTTCAAGGTCAACCAGATGCTATGCATAAGATCTAAAACTTGAACTCAGTACCTGAGTTCCACAGTCCATGTTCTCAACCATGGGTTCAGAGAGCGAGATAAATTAGATTCTTGCTTTGGAGACAATTGTGGATTAGAAAATTATGAGAATCATGGTGATAATATGGCTAGAAATTTTCTATTGGTAAAGGCAAAAGAAAGAAGTGGCCTCTTCACAAACTGATCCACAGAGATTAGTGTCTGCACATTGAATACTTCTTTATGGAATTATGCCTATGTGACAGGCACCTGTTGGGCACTAGAGAAATGGCATTAACTAGGCTGCCTCTAGGCAAGCTGCCTTAAATCATGTGTCCTATCTGTGATCATTAGACATTGGGCTATGCTGAGCTAAGTTGCTTCAGTCATGTCCAGCTCTTTGTGACACTGTGGATTGTAGCCTGCCAGGTTCCTCTGTCCATGAGATTCTCCAGGCAAGATACTGGAGTGGGTTGCTGTTCCCTCCTCCAGGGGATCTTCCTGACCCAAGGATCAAACCCCTGTCTCTTATGTCTCCTGCATTGGCAGGCAGGTTCTTTACCACTAGCACCACTTGAGAAGCCCTCATCGGGCCTTAGTGGAGCTCATTTCCAGATACTTTTGTCCTCTGGAGACTCCTTATTTAGCCTTATTCACCACAATGTTTGGTTTATGAAGACACAACACCAAGACTGGCTTAACTTCTCCCTCAGTTTGACAAAATTTTAGGCAGGTTTCTTCCAGACTTTAGACCCATGATCTCCCTTTTCTTAGAGCATTTCCTTTTGAAAACTTGGGATTGTAAATTCTGTCAATGCTCCTTTGAAATTTAAATCTTACACAACCCCAAAATATCTTTCTCAAGGATTGTGAGCCATCCCTTTGAAATGTAATTCTTTTATCAAGAAGGAAAGGCACCTAAATCCCAATATCTACGGAAGAGTAGGAACCCAAATTTGATAAGCACCAACTAGCAAACACAGATGATCAAAATCAACTTTACTAGTCTCCTTCTAATGTCCTCAAGTACTTTTCTGTTAGCTTATCTCAGTGCTTAAAAGCCCTTCAATGCTTAGTTTCAGTAGAGTTGTGTTCAGTCACTCATTTCCATTGTAGTAGTCTAGAATGAAATCTTCCTTGCCTGTTTAACCATCAGTACAATTTTCCTTTCACACATGTGCTGTGGACATGGTAGAACCAGAAAAAGCAGGATATAATAGCAGTGATAAAGACACTCAGGAAAAGGTTCTCATCATGTGTAACTTGAGCCAGAAATCATGGAATCCTGAACAAAGCTCTTCTAGAAAAGTGAATTTCTATTCCTGAAATAATGTTAATTAAAACCATAGAATGCTAGAGTGAAAATGGACTCCTAATATCTGTAAGTCTGATCTCTTTTGTTTATCAGTGAAAAAACAGGTCACTTCCCCATAGGGTCAAAGTTCGTATTGTAAAGCTGTCTTCGGACACCTAGTTCAGCCCATTTGGGACAGACCTGTGTTTTATTTTATTTTTTTTAGATTTTTATTTTTACTTTATTTTACTTTACAATACTGTATTGGTTTTGCCATACATTGACATGAATCCACCACGGGTGTACATGAGTTCCCAATCCTGAACCCCCCTCCCACCTCCCACCCCATATCATCTCTCTGGATCATCCCCGTGCACCAGCCCCAAGCATCCTGTATCCTGTATCGAACATAGACTGGCGATTCATTTCTAACATGATAGTATACATGTTTCACTGCCATTCTCCCAAATCATCCCACCCTCTCCCTCTCCCTCAGAGTCCAAAAGTCCGTTCTATACATCTGTGCTGATGGACATCTAGGTTGTTTCCATGTCCTGGCTATTATAAACAGTGCTGCAATGAACATTGGGGACATAATAAAAGCTATATATGACAAACCCACAGCAAACATTATCCTCAATGGTGAAAAATTGAAAGCATTTCCCCTAAAGTCAGGAACAAGACAAGGGTGCCCACTTTCACCGCTACTATTCAACATAGTTCTGGAAGTTTTGGCCACAGCAATTAGAGCAGAAAAAGAAATAAAAGGAATCCAAATTGGAAAACAAGAAGTAAAACTCTCACTGTTTGCAGATGACATGATCCTCTACATAGAAAACCCTAAAGACTCCACCAGAAAATTACTAGAGCTAATCAATGAATATAGTAAAGTTGCAGGATATAAAATCAACACACAGAAATCCCTTGCATTCCTATACACTAATAATGAGAAAGTAGAAAAAGAAATTAAGGAAATAATTCCATTCACCATTGCAATGAAAAGAATAAAATACTTAGGAATATACCTACCTAAAGAAACTAAAGACCCCTATATAGAAAACTATAAAACACTGATGAAAGGAATCAAAGAGGACACTAATAGATGGAGAAATATACCATGTTCATGGGTTGGAAGAATCAATATAGTGAAAATGAGTATACTACCCAAAGCAATCTACAGATTCAGTGCAATCCCTGTCAAGCTACCAGCGGTATTTTTCACAGAACTAGAACAAATAATTTCAAGATTTGTATGGAAATACAAAAAACCTCGACTAGCCAAAGCAATCTTGAGAAAGAAGAATGGAACTGGAGGAATCAACTTGCCTGACTTCAGGCTCTACTACAAAGCCACAGTCATCAAGACAGTATGGTACTGGCACAAAGACAGAAATACAGATCAATGGAACAAAATAGAAAGCCCAGAGGTAAATCCATACACCTATGGACACCTTATCTTTGACAAAGGAGGCAAGAATATACAATGGAGTAAAGACAATCTCTTTAACAAGTGGTGCTGGGAAAACTGGTTAACCACTTGTAAAAGAATGAAACTAGATCACTTTCTAACATCAGACCTGTGTTTTATATCTGTTGCAGATTTGTTCAAGAATCTTCAGGCTCTTAGTCACAAAAGCACATCTTATATAACTAAGATAGTATCTCTATTCTACTAAAGAGTTTGATATCAAGGAGCGGGGACTATGTAAGTTGTCACAATCTGTCTCATACCAATAAAAATAATTGAGCTAATGTCTTGCATCTAATATGAATTCCTATATCATATACGGCCTCCTTAATTGAATTAAGACCTACCAGTCAATGCCCTATATGGTCTTAATTGTAAAATATACAATTTTGCTTCAAGCTGTTAGGAAAATTAAAATGCATTATTTTTACATTTTACAGCATTTTTAACTAGTTTGTTGTCATGAGATGAATATTGTAATCTATAAGTTTTTAAATTCATGATGCTATTTAAATAAATATCAGTGTTTTTTTTTTTTTAATGTGCTGTTCAAATTCTCATTATCATGCAGCAAATCCTTTCCAAATTGCCTGAGGTTAGTGCTTTTGTTAGAACCCAGGAGAGTAGAAAACACAGCGAGTCATGAGAAAGTTAACTGACCTATATTTGAAAAAATATATATAATGAAAAGAATTAACATCAAGGTCACATCACCATCATCAGATTTGACTCACTGAAGATTAAAGCTCATAATGATTAATTCATAGCAATATACTATATGTCTCTGTGTGGTCATCTGCATTTAGCGCCTGACTCAAAAAATTTCACTTGAGGAATGTTCTGGGTCAAAGAAAACATCTAAGATTGTCTGGGTTTTTAAGTAGAGTAAAAAGAGCAAAAACGATGCTCATAATTTATCTCTTGTTTTTAATGTAAAAAAGTAAAAAATGAAATGTCTATACCATAAAACTAAGCATAAGCTCTGCTTATGCTCAGAGCTCTGCTCTGCTCCTGAGTTGAAAGGTTTATGACTCATTTGAAAGTACCTATTTTGATGACAAGAGCTTAGTGGGAAGGACATTTTGATTATTAGTTTCAAAGTGTCAGTTCATCCACTTAGTGTTGTAAGTAGAAAGAAAATGCCATGCAGCAGCTGTTCTGTGTGCATAACAAATGGTTAAGTACTATTCTCTCACTTGGACTAATAACTCTTTGCATTTGGAAATATAAAAGATCAAAACATTTAACTTGTTAAGGAGCTGAAGCACATGGTAATTGACCAGTCACATTTGACCTCCTTGCACTTGAGTGAGAGCTCTTCTATACACAAGTCGCTAGCAGCACTGAAATCCTTCCCTTATGCTTTTGTTGAATCATATCCATAGTCCTAATGCAAGTTCACAAATTCCTAATCTGCAATTCATAAATTTCAAAGTTTATTCATCTTTTAAAGGTTTTTGGAAAGCCTCTGACTTCAACAGATGTGAGACAATTTCTATTCTAATTTATCACATTTTAGTATGAATATTAATTTCACTGCAGCAGGACTACTGTATGTAACTATAAGGTTTACCTGTGTGTGGACGTGACATATAATATGATACAAGCACTGTATTTTCTTCCTAAAACCCAAACACTTCTGATTTCTAAAACCCAACTAGTCTCTAGAGTTTCTTTTAGGGAATTAAAAACTTCCATCAGTTATTATCTATCACATACCTGAGCAGCTCTGACTTTTGTTTGTGTGCTCTCTTCTGTAGTGTGTTATGTGGTTGGGGTGGTTACCTATCCAGGCATAACATTTTCCAGGCCCTCTTGCCCCAGATGTAATCACATGACTAACTATCCCCAGGAGAATAGGAACATAAGTGAGAAGTGTCATTCGGGGGCCAAAAATTTCCTACAAAGCAATTAAATGAAGTTGGGTCATTTGTAGTGATACTGATGGACCTAGAGCCTGTTGTACAGAGTAAAGTAAGTCAGAAAGAGGAAAACAAATATATTAAAGTGTATAGGTGGAATCTAGAAAAATGGTGCCAATGAATGTATTTTCAGGGCAGGGATAGATACACAGAAGTCTAGAATGGATGTGTGAACATGGGCGAGGGTGGGACGAATTGGGAGACTGGAATTGACGTATATACACTACCCTGTGTAAAACAGATGCTAGTGGGAATATGCTGTATAGCACAGGGAGCTTATCTCAGTGCTCTGTGATGACCTAGATGGGTGGAATAGGGGGGGAAAGTGTGAGGAAGGCTCAAGAGAGGGGATATATGTGTGTGTGTGTGTGTATCTGGTATATATATGATCCATTTAATTGAGAAATTAATATAATGTTTTAAAGCAACTATACCTCAATAATGGAGAAGGCAATGGCACCCCACTCCAGTACTCCTGCCTGGAAAATCCCATGGACAGAGGAGCCTGGTAGGCTGCAGTCCATGGGGTCGTGAAGAGTCGGACACGACTGAGTGACTTCACCTTGACTTTTCACTTTCATGCATTGGAGAAGGAAATGGCAACCCACTCCAGTATTCTTGCCTAGAGAATCCCAGGGATGTGGGAGCCTGGTGGGCTGCCGTCTATGGGGTCGCACAGAGTCGGACACGACTGAAGCAATTTAGCAGCAGCAGCACACCTCAATAAATTAAAAAAAGCTGGTGGGGCATTTGTTTCTTTCTCCTTCTGCTGATGGAAAGCAGAGGACTCCAAGGAAAAGGCGAACCAAAATGTGGCAGACACCTGGGTTCATGAGTCACTAGAGGAGGAAAGCTGCTCACTGGCCAGAAACATCCATGCTGTCTTGTTAAATGGTTTGTTGTTCAATGGCTCAGTCCTGTCTGACTCTTTGGGACACCATTGACAGTAGCACTCCAGGTTTCCGTATCCTTCACTATCTCCAGGCATGTGTTCAAACTCATGTCCACTGAGTCGATGATGCCACCCAACCATCTCATTCTCTGTTGCCCCCTTCTCCTCCTGCCCTTAATCTTTCCCAGCATGAGGGTCTTTTCAAATGAATTGGCTCTTCATATTAGGTGGCCAAAGGATTGGAGTTTCAGCTTCAGCATCAGTCCTTCCAATGAATATTCAGGGTTGATTTCCTGTAGGATGGACTGGTTTGATTTCCTTGCTGTCCGAGGGACTCTCAAGAGTCTTCTCCAGCACTACGGTTCAAAAGCATCAACTCAGCCTTCTTTATGGCCAACTCTCACATTTGTACATGACTACTGGAAAAACCATGGCTTTGACTAGACTGAACTTTGTTGTCAAAGTGATATCTCTGCTTTTTAATATGTTTTCTAGGTTTGTCATAGCTTTTCTTCCAAGAAGCAAGGGTCTTTTAATTTAATGGCTGCAGTCATCATTTTCAGTGATTTTGGAGCCCCGAAAATAAAGTCTGATGTATGAATGTGAGAGTTGGGCTTTGAAGAAAGCTGAGCGCCAAAGAATTGATGTTTTAGAACTGTGGTGTTGGAGAAGACTCTTTTTTTAAAAATATATAAATTTATTTATTTTAATTGGAGGTTAATTGCTTTACAATATTGTATTGGTTTTGCCATACATCGACATGAATTTGCCACAGGTATACACGTGTTCCTCTTCCTGAATCCCCTTCCTCTTCCCTCCCTGTACCATCTCTCTGAGGCATCCCAGTGCACCAGCCCCAAGCATCCAGTATCATGCATTGAACCTGGACTGGTGATTCGTTTCATATATTATATTATACATGTTTCAATGTCATTCTCCCAAATCATCCCACCCTCTCCCTCTCCCACAGAGTCCAAAAGACTATTCTATACATCTGTGTCTCTTTTGCTGTCTTTCATACAAGGTTATCGTTACCATCTTTCTAAATTTCATGTATATGCGTTTGTATACTGCATGGGTGTTTTCCTTTCTGGCTTACTTCACTCTGTATAATCAGCTCCAGTTTCATCCACCTCATTAGAACTGATTCAAATGTATTCTTTTTAATGGCTGAGTAATACTCCATTGTGTATATGTACCACAGCTTTCTTATCCATTCATCTGCTGATGGACGTCTAGGTTGCTTCCATGTCCTGGCTATTATAAACAGTGCCGCGATGAACATTGGGGTACACGTGTCTCTTTCAATTCTGGTTTCCTCGGTGTGTATGCCCAGCAGCGGGATTGCTGGGTCATAAGGCAGTTCTATTTCCAGTTTTTTAAGGAATCTCCACACCGTTCTTCATAGTGGCTGTACTAGTTTGCATTCCCACCAACAGTGTAAGAGGGTTCCCTTTTCTCCACACCCTCTCCAGCATTTATTGATTGTAGACTTTTGGATCGCAGCCATTCTGACTGGCATGAAATGGTACCTCATTGTGGTTTTGATTTGCATTTCTCTGATAATGAGTGATGTTGAGCATCTTTTCATGTGTTTGTTAGCCATCTGAATGTCTTCTGTGGAGAAATGTCTATTTAGTTCTTTGGCCCATTTTTTGAGAGTCCCTTGGACTGCAAGGAGATCCAACCAGTCCATCCTAAAGGAAATCAGTTATGAATATTCATTGGAAGGACTGATATTGAAGCTGAAACTCCAATACTTTGGCCACCAGATGTGAAGAACTAACTCATTGGAAAAGACCTTGATGCTGGAAAAGATTGAAGGCGGGAGAAGGGGATGACAGAGGATGAGATGATTTGATGGCATCACTGAAGTGATGAACAGGAATTTGAGTATGCTCTGGGAGTTGGTGATGGACTGGGAAGCCTGGCGTGCTGCAGTCCATGGGGTCACAAAGAGTCGGACACGACTGAGCGACTGAACTGAATGATGCCTGCATTTAGTCAATTGTGCCAGTAAAGAATTACAACAGAGAAGTTGCTTTGTATATCTGAAAAAATTAAGAATTATCTGGACTTTGAAAACTGAAATATTGCATTAAAGTTTAGGTGGCATTTATCAGTTGTGCAACTTTGAGCATTCCATAATCTTTTTGATCCTTGGTCTTACTGATACAGAGACAGTGATATTTGTGTGGAGGGGTTTTATGAGAATTATAGAAATGGACTTGAAAGATCTAGTATGTAAAAGATTGCTTTTCAGAAAGTTATGTTCAAAAAGTTATAAATTCTTTATACAGCAATGCTCTAAAATGCTTCTTGAAAACTAAAACAGTAAGCACTAGAAGTATACAATGATTTACAACTTATACTCTTATTTTATCTCATTAAAACAACTTTTAGGATGTTGCTATGATTATTGTTGTTTAATCACTAAATCCTGTCCAACTGTTTTGTGACCCCATGGACTGCAGTCTGCCAGGCTCCTCTGTCCATGGAATTCTCCAGGCAAGAATACTGGCATGGGTAGCTATTCCCTTCTCCAGGGGATCTTCTGGACCCAAGGATTGAAGCTGGGTTTCCTGCACTGCTGGCAGATTCCTTGTTGTCTGAGCCATCAGGGAGCCCATTGCTATCTTTAGTGGTATTGATTAGTGATATTATTTTTGCAATTAAAAACAAAGAGGCTCAGAAGTTCTTGAAACTCATATATAAGAATATCAGGGGTGAAAGCTAAGTCTTCTGACAAAATACCCGATTCTTCTCCTACCACAACAGAATCTTAAAATAAATAAGTTTTCTTTTTTCTCTTCTATTCTTGGGCAGTTATTTACAGAAACTACTTCTATATTGCTGCGTTGCCTGTTTAAGCCCAAGGATGCTGCATAGACTGAGTATAAATCTTAAGCACATATTTATGTATGTATCTAGGCATGAATTTGCTTGGTCAGCCATAGAAAATCTCTCACTCACTTCTCTGGTTTATTAGAGCAGGTCTATGATACTGTGAAGACATTATAGTAAGTGTAACATCTTTAAGTGCTTACTTTATGCCTGCTACTCTTGTCAATGTTTTTCATATGTTCACTCATTTTATATTCACAACAATCCTATGAACTGTTTGGTGTAATTATCCTCATTTTACCTATGAGAGAACTGAGGC
The DNA here is from genome assembly GCF_014754425.2 of Oryx dammah. Lineage (NCBI taxonomy): Eukaryota > Metazoa > Chordata > Mammalia > Artiodactyla > Bovidae > Oryx > Oryx dammah. The sequence goes on from NW_024070212.1 coordinate 35,221,007, forward strand.
CCAGTGTAATGAAGGAACTTTTTCAAGGTCACATGACTGTAAGTGGCAGAGCTAGAATTCCAACTTAGCGTGTCTCCAGAGCCTGTACATTTAAATGCCATGACACCAGATCTTTCACTATGTGTCATTACTATTGAATGCATAAAATAGAATTTACAACTTTAATACCATAATTGAGTGTCTAGGGTACAATTCTTAAAGTATTGAAATTGTTTGACTTTTGATTTTGAACCTTGCAGTTTGACCATTCATGCCTGTGTGCTCAGTTGCTTCAGTCATGTCCGACCATTTGTGACCCTATGGACTACTGTAGCCCACCAGGCTTCTCTGTCCGTGGGAGTCTCCAGGCAAGAATACTGGAGTAGGTTGCATACCCTCCTGTGGGATATCTTCCTGACCCAGGGATTGAACCTGTGTCTCCTGCATTGCAGGTGGAATCTTTACTGCTGAGGCACCAGGGAAGCCCAGTTTGACCATATTTTTATATATACTGTATAAAACTAGTCTGTGTCTCAATGAGCTTTGGAGACTGACCTCTTATCTTAAGTTCTAACAGAAGGAAAGATACTCAAATGGGGAGTGGTAGAGGAATGCAAGTGGGGAGAGGTGAGTATTCAGAAGCAAAAGAGAGGTCAAAGAAAAGAGACACAGTATGGAGCGTTACTGAGAGACTCCAGATGTCACAAGAATCAGCAGAAGGAATGGGTGACATGTGGTGTAAACAAAACTGGAGAGAGAGGATTCCCACATTAAACACTGGATGGACGGGATCTGGGAAGCTCAATAGGAAGAGACAAGGAAGAATATTGAGTGCATTAGTTATCCTGCAGAAGAACTGTTGCTTCATCCCTAACTTGAGTGTGATTTATTTCCACTCAGTTGTCTTGGTCTTGACTATCATCTTCCCATAAAGATACCCTCACAGGAGGGTCTTTATGAAAAACTCACCCAGTTGCTCCTAGTATAATGCTAATAGGTTTCTGCTTGGAAATTTTCAGGATTCTTCTAAATATTCAATCACCATAATAATTTTAGTAAGTTCCTTTCTCATATTTTTAAAATAGACTATCATTTATTTAGCACTTTGTCTTTTTTACTCATTATTTGTAAGGTATTATAGTAGATTAATTAAAGGGCAAACTCTGGGAGCCAGACAGATATGGATTATAATCTTTGCTCATTCACTTCCGAGCTTTGTGACCTTGCGCATGTTACATAACCTCTCTAAATCTTAGTTACATCATTTGTAAGCTGGGGAATAATAAAAATACCTACTTCATAAAACTGTAGTGATAGTTTAATGAAATAATGTTTGTAAATCACTCAGCGCAGTGCTTGGCCCATAATTAGTGTTCAATAAATATAGACTCTTATTAAACTGATGGTGCACTTTGTGAAGTTGATTTACCTTTCCAAAGTGAGCAATGTCACTCTCTTGCTGGCAGGAATAAGCTCACAAATATATTCTCATACTGCCTTTGTCACCTTGGCCTGAAAGTACAGTGACTGGGAGTGGGGATGAGGGGAAGTTGATTGAATTGGCCAAGAGTCTTGTATGAGACACTAAATGGGTCTGGATCTGGGAAGCTCCCCCTGGTTGACACTGAAGGAATACCCCCTTACTGAAACATGCTCCCTGAAAAAGAACAAAACACAAAATAGGTTGAACCAAGAGCAATTAAGTATTGAGAGATGTGAGCCTGTGGTTACAAGTCAATTTACGAAAGAGACTTACTCACTCCAGGGAGCAAAGACTGCATGCTTGCTGCATGCAAAGTCACTTCAGTCTTGTCTGACTTTTTGCAATGCTATGGACTGTGGCCCACCAGGCTCTTCTGTCCATGGGATTCTCCAGGCAAGAGTACTGGAGTGGGTTGCTCTGCCCTCCTCCAGGGGATCTTCCCCACCCAGGGATCGAACCCGCATCTTTTAAGTCTAACCTGCATTGGCAGGTGGGTTCTTTACCACTAGCACCACCTGGGAAGCAAAGACCACATGCATAGGTTCACACTTATAGTACAGGGAACTCTACTTAATGCACTGGGTGACCTGAATAGAAAGTCCAAAAGAGAGGAGATGTATGTGTATGTATGGCTGATTCATTTTGCTGTGCAGTAGAAACTAACACAACACTGTAAAGCAACTATACTCCAATAAAAATTGAAAAAAAAAAAAGAGGAACGGTTGTCAGAACATCCCAAAGCCTGCGTTGCAAAGAAGAAGCAATGAGAATGAGAATCTTCACCTCAAGCCGTGAATGAATTGAGTATGGTTTCAGAAGGAAATCATTTGAAGGGGAAGTCCTTTAGATTTTCTTTTTTCCTTCCTTTAAATGTTAAATAACTGAGTCCTCAAAGAGAGAATTATATCCCCACTTTCACTTTTGTAAATATGAGACCACGAAGTGATTGTTTGTTAAATATTTATACCCTTGGACTCATGTGAGCTATCACAATCACTTCAAGCCCACAGGCCTCTATCAGTTTTATGAATGTCATTAATCTTGTCTCTTAAACATCTTGGCCTTTGGTTTTTGCTCTCTCCTCCACCTTGCTTGTCCTTGATAAAGAGCAAGGCGTGTTCAACTCCAAGGAGGGAGATGAATCTGTTCCCTTCTTATGATCAATACAAACTAGCTGTGTATACAATTTTTGGGTCAGTTTTCCTCTAAATTTTCATCACTACATTTACCAAAGTGTTTGGAATTGAGGTAATTTCTCTTCCTTTTAAAAAAGTTTAAAGTGATATCTCAGGATTTCCTTGGACACCAAGGGATGTGCTTAAAGAGTACTAAAACAAAAGGTGTGCTGTGGGTTAGAATTCCGTTGTTGTTGTTCAGTCACCAAGTTGTGTCCAACTCTTTGCAACCCCATGGACTGCAGCACACCAGGCTTCCCTGTCCCTCAGCATCTCCCTCAGTTTGCCCAAGTACACGTCCATCGAGTCAGTGATGCCATCCAACCATCTCATCCTCTGTCGTTCCCTTCTCCTCCTGCCCTCAATCTTTCTCAGCATCAGGGTCTTTTCTAATGAGTCAGCTCTTCGCATCATGTGGCCAAAGTATTGGAGCTTCAGCTTCAGCATCAGTCCTTCCAATGAATATTCAGGGTTGATTTCCTTTAGGATTCACTGGTTTGATCTCCTTGCTGTCCAAAGGACTCTCATGAGTTTTCTTCAGCACCACAGTTCAAAAGCATCAGTTCTTTGTAAGAACAATAAGTTTGAATAGTGAAGGTTGGGGATGTGATCTATAAGCATGTGGGGGCTGCAGGTGGGTATTAAATAATTGCTGACATGTTTATAGCCTTTAAACCTGAATGACAAAAAGCATAAATTTGGGGTGTCACAATTGTTGGTTAATCTACAAGTTGTGCTCTCTGTCATTCTTGCATTTATCATCATTTATTTATCCATTTAACCATTTATTAAGTTCCCACTATGTGCAGAGTTCTGAGGGTGAAACAATGAATAATGTAGATGCTGTACTTCATAGTACTTTATATTTTGGCTGGGAGTGCAGACATGCAAATTATGCTATAAAACTAGGCAATATATATAAACAGATATAAACAAAGAGCCAATGTAAACCTAGAAAAAGGAGCAATTAATTCTCAGTATGAACTCTATAGCTTTACTTTAAGAGAAGGGAAAAGGGAAAAAGACATTGATATGATGAGATATGTTCAACTGCCCTACTGAGGCCCCTGACTAGTGGCAGCCTGGGAGTCACCCCCTGGAGCAATAGGGTGATCACCCATGTCATTCTGCCTGAGTCTGCTGTTGGTTTTTACTTTCTCTACTGGTGCAGTCATCCATCCAGCCCCCATTCGTGTCCAAAGTGGATGACTGTTTCCCTGCTGCTATCTTGCCTCTTAGTACCAGATATCCCTCTCTCTCCTGCTCCCCAGCTCACAACAAAGAGGAATTCTGGGCATGATCCTCTACCCAGAATCCCCAAGGTGAGAACCACCAGAGGACTAAAGAGGAGTTGTTGGAAACTTTAGGTCCAGGTTGAGGAGAGGCCTTGAACTGAGAAAAGGGCTGAGGGGATGGGCAACAGAAGTCTTCTTTACTTTGCCCTCAGGTTTCCTACTATGTGTTGTGCAGAACATTTATATAACATATTAACAGTCCATGAATAAACAAGAGTTTTCTGGTCATTTATGTATAGTAAATGCTATATTAAGCAAGAATACATAGGTATCTTTACTTTGGATTTCTTATAGCCTTGAAGGTGCTCAACTACCATGTAATCTCTGCACATGCTGCATACAATGTTCTGGTTACCCAGACTTAGCTATCCAATCTTGGTGCCCTCTTTTTTATGGAGCATCTTGCAGGGTAGGCACTCATTTCAGGAAGCCTCACTTTAGAACCTGAGCTCCACATACTGTTGCCTTTGGACAAGATGGCAATTTCTTTAATAATTCATTGGCCATCCTTTTAGTGAGACTTCCCAGGTGGTGCTAGTGGTAAAAAATTCACCTGCTCATGTAGGAGACATAAGAGATGCAGGTTCAATCCCTGGGTCAGGAAGATCCCCTGGAGAAGGGTGTGGCTACCCACTCCAGTATTCTTGCCTGGAGAATCCCATGGACAGAGGAGCCTGGGCTATTGTCCACAGGGTCACAAACAGTCAGATACTATAAGTGACTTAGCAAGCACATACCCTTTAGTGACGTCATAGGATTTTCCACTCAGCTTCTGTGTGCTTTTGGTTGTTGTTGCTTTACTCATTTGTTTTTCTGAATGGTCACTGAATCTTAAAAATTATTTGCATAAGGAATTTTAGGCCTCTCATTTTCTACTTACAGAAGTGGAAGCACAGAAATATGAAGTAAATTGTTGTTCAGCTGCTAAGTTGTATCTGACTCTTTGTGACCCCATGGGCTGCAGCAAACCAGAACTTCTCTGTCCTTCACTATCTCCCAGAGTTTGCTCAAACTACTGTCCATTGAGTCCATGATGCCATCCAACCATGAGGTAAATAGCCCCAATTAAAAAAAAAAAACTAGACTTATTGTCATCTTAAGTTTCCCACTGGCTCTTGGCCCATGGTCAACATAGGGTAGCAGGAAACTTCTCAAGCAGGGAGTCCAGACATCTGAATCTTTATACCTTACCACTCATGTAATTTTATGAAAGCCCTAGATGTTTGGTTTTTCTTCTATATAATGAGTTGTGGGATCAGTGGTGATGCCTGATTTAGTTCCAAATTTTGTATATCAGTATAACAAGTTTTCTTTTGTTTCTAGTATATAGAAAATTCTGAAACAACAAGGATTAAGCAATTTTGCTTAGAGTAAATGATATGCCATGGGTTTCCCAGGTGGCTCAGTGGTTAAAAAAAAAAAAAAAAATCCTCCTGCCAATGCAGGGGACTTGGGTTTGATCCCTGAGTCAGGAAATTTCCCTGGAGAGGGAAATGCAACCCACTCCAGCATTCTTGCCTGGAGAATCCCATGTTCAGAGGAGCCTGGTGGGCTACAGTCCATGGGGTTGCAAGGAGTTGGCCACGACTGAGCGAACGAGCACAACAACAAATGATATGTTAGGAGCAGAGATGGGATCTTGAAAATTGTACTTCCAATCAGTGTCTTAGCCCACTAGCCCCTTTGGATAGTTCTCTGCCTTCATTTTTATGTTTTTTTAATTTGTTTGTTTTTCAAGATATAAAATAACATTAAAAATTAAGCCTGATGCCCCCTTCAGTACCTCTCTTGTATATGGGTCTCAAATTTCACTGGGAATTGTAGAATAACACTCCATAACATCTCAGTGACCCCCAGATCTAAGAAATTCAGGTCAGAATATAATGAAAGTAGATGTGATGCTTACAAGAGGGTGGAGAGGAAAGACTCAATCTATTCATGAGCAGTCCTCTTACTCCAAATCCCTCTCCCACTAAAGATCAAGTTCCAACCTTTCTTTAATATTAATGAATTACTTTCAAAATTTATACGCATAAATAAATCACTCAGAGAATCATGAAACACTGAAAACAGAAAAGTGGCAGTCTGACAAAACCAAGCTTTGCAACTACTTTGATTTATTTTGTCTTTGTGCCTGAGGGACAACTCAGGTAATTTTCCTGTGTGAGGGTAATTATCCCAGGCTGGCCATCTTGGGAAAGGACCCCCTGGAGCTTCTGGCTGACCTTGGCACTTTTATCTTTTAGTGCATGTCAGCTTACTGCTGGAGAGAAATCCTATATTACAAAGAACTACTCTCTTCTTCCCCCACACTTGCTTGGGGTCACTTGGTTTGTTTCATTCTCCATAGTTTTCTCCTCCCAGAAGAATTAAAAGCAGGTAGTAAAAGTAAAGAACCCCCAAAATAGTGCACTCAGTTAACCTTCAAATTCTAACGTTGTGTCTTGGTCATAGCCAGGAACTAAGCCTGCCTGGATCTAAGTGATGGCAAATGGTCATGTGTCTGATGCTTGAGGTGTAAGTGGCTAATAAAAAGTCAACTTGAATTAGTGAGAAGCAACTTCCTAATAGAGCTGACACGCAATCAAGCGGATCCGTAGAGGGGATATGAAAATGATCTTCTCTTACAGCTGAAGGGGCATTTCAAAGCCAGCTAAATGCTTTAGAGGAATTTCACAATGTTGCATCTCCCAAACACAATTTAATGCTTTTTGTAATTGGTTGGGGATGTGCCAGAGAGTTTTAAATTGCCTCATTTTCTTCTTTAACTTTGATTTTGTTCTACTCACTCTTTCTTCGTAGCTCTATATTACATTAAGAAAAAAACAGGACCACAAGCATACCTGCTGTTCAGTGACCTGTTCGTTTCATATAAGGGTAATAGTGAGTTTAGGTCATTTCATACAGCTCAGGGCTTAAGCAAAATCTCCCTTAGGTTTGAATCCCAGTTCTTTCACTTACCAGATGTGTGACTTTGAACAACTTACTTTACATAGCTGTGCCTCAGTTTTATCACCTAGAAAATAAAAATCATGATAGTATATTACTTATAAGGTGGCTATAAGAATTAAATGGTATAAAGTCTGACATATGTGATATATGTATACATTAGTATTTTTTGTAGTCTCTGAATAACTTTTATTTTATGTACGTACGCTAATATATTCAATCATTCTGCATCTGATTGTCATTTGAGTTGTTTCTTATTTTTTTTTTTTAATAGAGAATATTTTCTGTGTAAGTTGGGGTTCTAGCTGTTAAGATCCTCCTTCACTTTTTCTCATCATTTTTTCCTATAAACATTCAACTGTATTCCTTCCCTTTTCATTTCCCCATTTCATTTCATTTCACACTTCCTATCTCTGATTAAATTAGGGCATGATTTTTATACCTGAGTATAGAGACAGAACTCAGTTCACATATGTATTCTTTTGAAAGATTCATTGTCTAGAGGCTTTGAGTGTGGTCATCCATGCATTTAACTATTGCCGGTGAACTCTCTACATTCTTTTACTCTGGGCTTGAATACATAGGTCATAAAGAGAGCACAATGGAAATTTTCTTAGCAGGTTCTTTTTACCATCAAGTAATCTCATTCTTCATCTATTACATTTCTAGCTGACACTTCACATTAAGGGTCACTCTGCTTCTGACTTATGCTACTTGATTCCTGCAACTCTTTCCTGACCACTTCTCTCTCCCATGTGTTCTGGGAATAGGTTAAGTGAGATATACAAGAGACAATCCTGGCCCTCAGAGGAGTTAACAGTTAACTTGGGAGGAAAGAAAGCAAACTGGGCCTGACTCGTCACAAGTCTGACAGGAAAACTGAAAGTGAACAAAAGAAGTAAGCTGGTGACTTTAAGTGAATTGACTTTAAGTCAATTTTCTTTTGAATAATTTTTCAAATAAAAACAACTTCAATGATTTGGTCAGTAATAATTCTAAGTATTTTCCTCCAAGGGATAGCAAATGTGATACCTGGAAAGAATTATTGGATTAAAACTTAAGTAGAAAACTAGGAAAAACAGAAACTATAGATAAAGTTGTACAAACATGGATATCAATCTCTAACTCAAACTATTTGCCCTTAGCAAGTTGTTAGACCTTTTGAACCTCTGATTTCTTCATCAGAAAATGGAAATTGTGAAGATTAAACATAGAGAATGCAAAAGAACTCATCATAATGCTTGGTACATGATAGTGCTGATATTGACTAAAATGATTTGTTAAAATGCTAGTTTTCCACAATCATATGCACCAAGTATTTTGGAAGAAAATGAAAGTCACTCAGTCATGTCCAACTCTGCGACCCCATGGACTATATAGCCAGAATACTGAAGTGGGTAGCCTTTCCCTTCTCCAGGGGATCTTCCCAAACCAGGGATCAAACCTAGGTCTCCAGAATTGCAAATAGATTCTTTACCAGCTGAGCCACAAGGGAAGCCCAATAATTGTAAATGGACCTATAAACCAAAATTGCATGTTTTGTAGCAGAAACTGTCAGTTGCTCCTTCTTCCTAGGTAAGAAGATGCCAGTTTTATACTCAGACTCTTCCTAAGAAAGGGGGTCATGCTTAACCAAAGGAAAATATGACAATTCCTTTTCTACTCTCCATCCTGCCTTGCCCCTGGAGTCACCTGGTGAATCAATTCTGACCTTGATGCTTAAAGAAAAATATATTTGTAGGTGGGGTGGGCAGGGGAGTTAAGGAATATCAGAAAAGTAGGTGAAAATGTACAAAATGCATCCCTTTTCTGCCTTGAATAGTGCAGCTTGTCTTGTGACCATGAGGTAACAATCAGGATGGAAATGTTAGGGGCTGTTGCTGCTGCTGCTAAGTCGCGTCAGTCATGTCCGACTCTGTGAGACCCCATAGATGGAAGCCCAACTAGGCTCCCCCGTCCCTGGGATTCTCCAGGCAAGAACATTGGAGTGGGTTGCCATTTCCTTCTCCAATGTATGAAAGTGAAAAGTGAAAGTGAAGTCGCTCAGTCGTGTCCGACTTTTAGCGACCCCATGGACTGTAGCCTACAAGGCCCTTCTGTCCATGGGATTTCCCAGGCAAGGGTACTGGAGTGGGGTGCCCACCCACCCTGGTCAGGCACCACAGTAACCATTTGCATGAGTTATCTTAGGAGAGGAGATCTCGGTAAGGAACACAGAACTAACAAGCAACTACCAGGAAAGGTCAAAAGGAAAGAGGAGATGTCAGTCCATATGTCCTCCCAGCCTCCCAGAATCCTTCTTGCTAGAATCCATCTTGGTTGGGTGCTGCGAGCGCCAACAAGAAGAACCCTTAGTCAGGATGATTGGCCAGAGACAACCTGGAAACTAACCCCACTACCATAAAACCTGAGACTGGGAGCCATGTGGGAGGGCAGTTCTGGGTTCCCTTACCCTGCTGCTCTTCTCCCAGAATCCCCTTCCCAATAGTCTCCTGCTTTGTCAGCACGTGTGTCTCCTCAGGCAATTCATTTCTAAGCATTAGACAAGAGCCCACTCTTAGGCCCTGAAAAGGGTCTGCCTTCCTGCCACAGAAAGGCTGAGGGAATTTCAGAGCCATGGATCCTGAAGTTTTCAGCCACCAAACTGATATTGCTTGCTTTCAGATTTCTTTTATCTAAGAAAAATTATTTCTTATTCATTTAAGCCTCTGAAAAGTAGAATTTTCTATAACTTTCTTTGAAATAATCTCTGTTAGATTGTTAAAAAGTTTGGTCTTATTTTTAAATTTGGTCTTATTATTTAATTTCTATACCACAAATTATTGTTAACTAGAAAAATTTATTCCCTCAATAAGCTTTGATTCAACACCTATCTATCTATCCATCTGGTCACTCATACATCTCTCTATCATCTATTTATTTTGAAAACTGAGAAATTTCTATTGACTTAACTTGCCATGTTTGTGGACTGTAACTGTTGAATCATTTTTTCTGAGAAGTCTCACTGGATATCTCTAAAGAAATAAGACCCTCTTTGGTATTTGTGCCATTTGCTTTTCCACATGGAGTTAAATGTTTTTTTAAACTAAATTTTAAGAGGCAGGAAAGCAGAGAACATTTCAGATTTGCTCACATTTGTGTATTCAGTTCTCACTCAGGGATTAAATAGCCAAACAGACATGTAACACATATTTACTGAACCTCTAATGTGAATCCAGCGTCAGCACATCAGAGAAAAACCAAGGACTTTCTCCTTAGTACCCTTTCCCTCACTTTTGTCACATATTCTTTTCCTGCCTTGAGAAATATATTATAATGTAGTAAAGGCCTAAGATCAAGTGGTGGCTAGGACGGAAAGCGTCTGTCTACAATGTGGGAGACCTGGGTTCGATCCCTGGGTCGGGAAGTTCCCTGGAGAAGGAAACGGCAACCCACTCCAGTACTCTTGCCTAGAAAATCCCATGGACGGAAGAGCCTGGTGTCCATGGGGTTGCAAAGAGTTGGACACGACTGAGCGACTTCACCTTTTTTTTTTTTTTTTTTAAAGGCCTGCATGTTTTCCCAAGATCTCCTTCTTCAAGCTACTCTAAGGAATTGGTCTATCAACATTCTTTTTCTCCCAAAGTCCAGTGCTCAGCCAACTGTTTCAGAGAAAGACATTTTGTTCTTTTTTTAGTGTTAATTCATTTATGATTACTCTGGATGACTTATGTCTGTAAATAGAAACAACAACAATAATAATAATCAACACCACTTACTAGATATCAGTGTAAGCATTTAAAATATATAACTTATTTAGTAACCAAAATAACTCTATGCACTGGGTTGCTATAGTTACCCTCAGGTTACAGATAAGAAAATTGAGGCTCAAGGTTAAACCTAGGTCACATAGCTAAATATGCCGGATAGGGGTTTAAGCAACATTCTTTATCATTACACTGTGTGTGCATGCATGCTAAGTCACTTCAGTTGTGTCGGACTCTGCAACTCTATGGACTGTCATCCGACAGGCTCTTCTGTCTGTGGGATTCTCCAGGCAAGAATACTGGGTTGAGTTGCCATTTCCTTCTCCAGGGGATGTTCCCAACCCGGGATTGAACCACTGTCTTGGCATTGGCAAGAAAGTTCTTTACCACTAGTGCCACCTGGGAAGCCCAACATTACACTAATGATTCTCAAAGTGAGATCCCCAGACTACTAGCATCCACATCACCAGAGAACTTGTAAGTGATGCAAATTATTGGATACCCTCCCAGACCAACTAATTTGAAAACTCTGGGTGTGGGAGCCCAGCAATCTGTGTTTTAACCAGGCTCTCAAAATTGTTTTGTTTGGCACAGTAAAGTTTGAAATCAATGCATTTACACACTGCTGTCTTACAAAGGGTGATCAAAACTTGCAAAACCTTATGAAAGTTAACTCAAGAAAGTAATAAACTCCCCAAACTCCAAGGAAATGAAAGTTGGGATTACTTTTAGGTAGGGACTGACTGTCTGCCCTCCAGTTTCCTTTAATTATAGGAGATGAATGAATGAATGCTTATATCTGTAGGGTAATCTTTCTTGGGTGTGTTGGACATTGTGGGCATTAAATCAACAAGGTAGGGGATGTTCAAGTAGGTATAAAAGACATATTTGAAAATAAAGAAGGACTAGAAGATGTGACCAAATCCTTAAATTGCAGACTGGCTTTTTCCCAATGCAATTGATAAATCTGGGCCTGCTCTCCCTATCATTACCTGGATGGAATATGGAAATGTAAGGTAATTGCATTATTAAATTAAGAAAAGCATAATAAGGTAACTGAGCTGTGCCAAATATATATAATGCATTCATTAGTTCTATGTACCTGGGATTTGAATTTTTTGCTCATTTGTATTATTTGTGTCATGCCTAACCACTTCTTTTAGCTCAGATAATCAAGTCTTGAATGTATGTGTGTGTGCAGTTGGGACTAATTGGTGTAATTAATGTATGTATAATGGCTTTAGCTGGCTAATGTCTGAAGGGAGCAGGAAAAAAATAAGCAAATTCATGAAGTAGATTTTAGATTAGCATCTATACCCAAGATAATTTTTTTTTCAGCAAGAAATTCTGCCTTCATTATGGCCTTTAGTTAATAAAGATGTGGATGGATTTCACAAGTGAACTTGCTTCACCCTAAGGAGTCTAGTTTAGCAAAGACATTTTACATAAACTATTAGCAGCCCAAAGCAGAGGCTTTTTGTTAAATGATACTCTGATAATCTAAAGTAAACTAGAAATATAATTAGAAAGTGAATTTATCAATTCCTTTTTCTTCCTATGTGAAAATATTGAATTAACTTTCTTCATTTCATTTTCTTTTTATATTCTGCCTGATTTCAGAAAAGATTTGAGGCTATTAATAAAATTATGTGCTGAATAATAAGAAAAAATATAAAGAAATCAGGGAGGAAGGAAAACGAGGGCTGCTTTAAAAATGATACATTTATACTTGGACTAAGTAAACTTAAATATATTACAGTAATGTTCAAGTCCAAGAATCACATATGGATCCTCTAAGCAATGCTCCCATCCTGTCTTGAAGATCCTAATATTTCAGCATGGGAGTGAGCTGGTAGTGGAAACAGAAAGTTTAAAATCTTCATTTTCTCCTCAGTTCCTCTAGCATCACTATGAATATGATTGATCTTCCTGCATAGCTCAGTGGTAAAAATTCTGCCTGCAATACAGTAGCCTCAGGGATGTGGGTTAGATCCCTGGGTCAAGAGAGCATGGCAACCCACTCTAGTATTCTTGCTTGGAGAATCCCATGGACAGAGGAGCCTGGCAGGCTGTATACCATCCATATTGTCACAAAAAGTTGGACATTACCTAAGTGACGTAGCGCAACATGCGCACATGAGTATGATCAAGAAATTATCTTTCCAGTTGAGTTAACTGGTAAACCAAAAGACATATCTGTTTGGATATTGCAAAGAAAAAGTATTAGAAATGATCTGAGAAACTAACTCTTTTTTCCACTTTAATTATCAACTTTAAATTTTATTTACCAGACTCTTCAAATCTGCAACAGCATGAGTTAATATTGTATTTCTATGTAGGCCAATCTAAGATCTTATGACCTAGTATTCTTGCTGGCACATGTTAATCTTTCTTTCTTTATATAAAACCATCAAATTTATCTAAACATCAATCACCTTCAATAAGATCCTGAAGAAAACAATCACAGAGTAGAGGCTATAAGAACAATTAATATGCAGAATTAAATCTATCAGAAGGGTATAGAAAAGAACACTCAGTCATTCTACTGGATTTAATTTGCTGAGAGAAACAGCCTTCACACCTGAGTCACAGTCACAGCTAGGTTTTCTCTCGATTAAACCCATGCTTGTCTGAAGCAATGAGGGCTGGGAGGATGAGCAGGTCACATGCTAATGAAACTTCCTGCAGAACAAGGGCATTTGGCAGAAAGTGTTGCAAGCAGGAATCAAATAATCTGTATTTAAAATTCCTCATTAAGCAAGCATTTAAAACTTCATTTTACATCAGATATGCTACAGAAAACCAGCCACGAAAACCAGAAACTATTTAGGTTGTCATATGAATGCAAGCTATAGTAAGATTATTGTGAAATACATATTAAAAAAATTAAAAGAGGAAAATTCATTGTGGCTTAAAGTTCGCTGTAAATGTGTCTTGATCTAGCAATTCTCAGCTTAGTGTTTTATATGCTTATGTTTATAAATATTATTTAAAGGGCCATCCAAGTGTTAGTCTGTAGTATTATATGGAGTGTCATGAGGCCGGAGCATGTAACAACAACCTATCGCTATAGCCATTAAGGAAAAAAAAAGTACTTGACACTTACTGATGTTTTGAAATGCTCTCCAAGAACCAAGATTGTACCTGCGAGTCCCAGATTAACTTCTGATACATGACAGCTTTTACATAAATAGAATTTTAGTCCTTGCCAAATTAGTAATGACAGAATGATCTCTGTTCATTTCCAGAGCAAACCATTCAATATCACAGCAATCCAACCCTCTTTCAACAACACAAGAGAAGACTCCACACATGGACATCACCAGATGGCCAACACTGAAATCAGATTGATTATATTCTTTGCAGCCAAAGATGGAGAAGCTCAAAACAGTCAGCAAGAACAAGACCAGAGCTGACTGTGGCTCAGATCATGAACTCCTTATTGCCAAATTCAGATTTAATTGAAGAAAGTGGGGAAAACCACTAGACCATTCAGATATGACCTAAATCAAATCCCTTACAATTGTTCAGTGGAAGTGAGAAATAGATTTAAGGGACTAGATTTGATAGACAGAGTGCCTGAAGAACTATGGATGGAGCTTTGTGACCTTGTACAGGCAAAATTGTTGCCTGAAGAGGCCTCAAAAATAGCTGAGAAAAGAAGAGAAGTGAAAGGCAAAGGAGAAAAAGAAATATATACCCATTTGAATGCAGAATTCCAAAGAATACAAGGAGAGATAAGAAAGCTTTCCCCAGTGAACAATGCAAAGAAATAAAGGACAACAATAGAATGGGAAAGACTAGAGATCTCTTCAAGAAATTAGAGATACCAAGGGAACATTTTATGCAAATTGGGTACAATGAGGACAGAAATGGTACGGACCTAACAGAAGCAGAGGATATTAACAAGAGGTGACAAGAACACACAGAAGAATTATACAAAAGAGATCTCCATGACCCAGATAACCACGATGGTGTGATCACTCACCTAGAGCCAGACATCCTGGGATGTGAAGTCAGGTGGGCCTTAGGAAGCATCACTACGAACAAAGCTAGTGGAAGTGATGGAATTCCAGTTGAACGGTTTCAAATCCTAAAAGATGATGCTGTGAAACTGCTACTCTCAATATGCCATCAAATTTGGAAGTGGCCACAGGACTGGAAAAGGTCAGTTTTAATTCCAGTCCCAAAGAAAGGCAATGCCAAAGATTATTCAAACTACCTCACAATTGCACTCATCTCACACACTAGCAAAGTAATGCTCAAAATTCTCCAAGCCAGGCTTCAGCAATATGTGAACCATAAACTTCCAGATGTTCATGCTGGTTTTAGAAAAGGCTGAGGAACTAGAGATCAAATTGCCAACATTCACTGGATCATCGAAACAGCAAGAGAGTTCTAGAAAACATTTACTTCTGCTTTATTGACTAAGCCAAAGCCTTTGACTGTGTGGATCACAATAAACTTTGGAAAATTCTGAAAGAGATAGGAAAACTAGACCACCTGACTGCCTCTTGAGAAATCTGCATACAGGTCAGGAAGCAACAGTTAGAACTGGACATGGAACAACAGACTGGTTCCAAATAGGAAAAGGAGTACTTCAAGGCTGTATATTGTCACCCTGCTTATTTAAATTATATGCAGAGTACATTGTGAGAAACGCTGGGCTGGATGAAGCACAAGCTGGAATCAAGATTGCTGGGAGAAATATCAATAACCTCAGATATGCAGATTACACCACCCTTATGGCAGAAAGTAAAGAAGAACTAAGGAGCCTCTTGATGAAAGTGAAAGAGGAGAGTGAAAAAGTTGGCTTAAAACTCAACATTCAGAAAACTAAGATAATAGCATCCAGTCCCATCACTTGATGGCAAATAAATGGGGAAACAGTGGAAGAAGTAGCTGACTTTATTTTGGGGGGCTTCAAAATCACTGCAGTTGGTGATTGCAGCCGTGAACTTAAAGGATGCTTGCTTCTTGGAAGGAAAGTTATGACCAACCTAGATAGTATATTAAAAAAGCAGAGACATTACTTTGTCAACAAAGGTCCATCTAGTGAAGGCTACGGTTTTTCCAGTAGTCATGTATGGATGTAAGAGTTGGACTATAAAGAAAGCTGAGCACCTATGAATTGATGCTTTTGAACTGTGGTGTTGGAGAAGACTCTTGAGATTCCCTTGGACAGCAAGGAGATCCAACCAGTTCATCCTAAAGAAGTCAGTTCTGGTTTTTTATTGGAAGGACTGATGTTGAAGCTGAAACTCCAATACTTTGGCTACCTGATGAGAAGAGCTGACTCTTAAAAGACCCTGATGCTGGGAAAGATTGAGGGTAGGAGGAGAAGGGGACAACAGAGGATGAGATGGTTGGATGGCCTCATCAACTCAATGGACATGGGTTTGGGTGGACTCCGGGAGTTGGTGATGGACAGGGAGGCCTGGCGTGCTGCAGTCATGGGGTTGCAAAGAGCTGGACATGACTGAGTGACTGAACTGAACTGAATAGTCTTTTATTACTTGCTTTTATTTTTAAATTTAAGCATCATTGCTTTGTGTGAAATCTTTATTATTATTAGTGGTGCAAATTTGTTTTGGACAGATGCATTATTCAGTAAATGTGTCCTGAGTACATACTATATGGCAAGTGTTGGTTTATGCACTAGAGAGATGGAAATACTGTAACAGTCTCTGTAGTCTAGTGGAGGAGATATGTGAATAAACCCAATATGGCAAATGCTGAGACAGAGGATGCAAAGGATGCCATGGGATCACAGAGAGCATGAACAGGGAGGAGGAACTCTTCCAACATTTCCTAGGTGAGTATAAGGACATAGCATCTATATCTTAAAGGAGGAAGAAGGAGTCTGGAGTGTGAAGTCAGAGAGAGGGCAGACATGGTAGGGAAAACTTTCAGGCAAAGATAAAAGTTTGTGCAAGGAAGACCTTGTAAGCCTTCATATTATATTTCAAGAACTCTTGGTTTTCTGTTACAAAGTATAAAGTGTCTGTGTGTGTGTGATGTGTCCATTAAGGTGGTGGAGGTATTTGGTAGAAATAAAACTGAAAGTCTAGAGTTAGTGTTTGGATGACAAAAACACAAACAAACCCATAGGCTACGTGAAAGAACTCGAGCTTGGTCTGTGGGTAACAAGAGCCTGCTGAAAATGTATAAGCAGGGGGATAATGTGTGATCATACTGGCAGTTTAGAAACCTGAGGGTAAGTGGATAAAAGGGACAGGTGAGTTTGAGAATCCTTTGATCTTGCTCTTGTTCTTGGTATAACAATAGCATTGCTTTCTAAAGGAAAGGAAAAATGTGAATGACAGTTTTCAAATCTTCACATTTTACTGAGGTTTACAGAGTTAACTGAGTCTCTAAGAAACTTCAGGGCTTCTCTATTGGCTCAGTGGTAAAGAATCCACTTGCCGATGCAGCAGACTCAGGTTCAATCCCTGGGTAAGTAAGATCCCTGCAGAAGGAAATAGCAACCCACTTCAGTATTCTTGCCTGGGAAATCCCATGTACAGAGGAGCCTGACAGGCTACAGTCCATGGGATCACAAAAGAGTTGGACAAAATTTAGTGACCAAAAAAACCAAAGAAAATTTAAAACTAGTTTTTTTCAAAAGTCAGAATATCTTATCACTGTCAACATGTTATAAACTTTTTTGTCTTTTATGCTGTCATTTATTTATTTGTCTATTTGCTTATTTATTTTTAATTAAACCTTCATCTGATTTCCCTACCAGATTGTAAGAGACATGAAAGAAGTTCCGTGTCTATCTTATTTTTCATTCTGACGAATCAGCATAGCATCTGACATTTACAGAAGAATAACAAATACTACTTGAGATGACTGGAACTGACTTGAAGTTTGGATCCCTAAATTTATATTGAGATGTATTCTCAAGTCACCTTAAAAAAAAAAAAAAAAAGGCAGAATTAAGCCTTATATTGTTTTGTCCTATGTGGTTCATACAAGTTATACTGACAGTGGTTGGGAGGCTTTTTACCTAGATATCTTAAAAAAAAAAAAATGTAGTAACAAACTAGTATAGGAAAACAATTATTCACCTCCTTGAAAGTAAGACGTATTGATCTCTCCAGCTTTACTGAGGTTCTTCAAAGAGTATATGGTTCCTAGTCCCCATGCTGGGGGACAAAAGTGTCACTGATTTATATGCTAAGCAGTGTTCCATCAGGCAATGGGATATTTTAGGGCAACAAGCCAGGGATGAGAGAGCCAAGGAAAACTTGGAGACACAAATTAAGAGTAGAGAATAAATATACTGATTACAGGATATTCCCAGAAGTTGGTGGTCAAACAACCAGGGAATATTGCATTAGAAGTGAAAATTAGGTAATTAGTCTTTTTTTTTTTTCTGTCTCTCCCTACAAGCTCACTCTCACTATGCACACTTCACTGATAAGCTGTAATTTTCCCTAATGTATTTGCTTAAGTCTTTCTTCACCTCCAATTAATACCATCAAAACTGTATGAGATGAGCCTCTTCTAGCCAAGTTCTCTCATTTCTGATCAAGAGGCTGTGAAATGTGAAGCATCTTCAGTGTATCAAGTGTTGCTCCATTCAGAAAGAGACACAACATCCTTTCTTCCAAGAGCTCCTATTTTTGTTGGAGAAATAAAGTATATCAGTCATGAAAGTGAAAATGTTGGTTGCTCAGTCGTGTCTGACTTTTTGTGACCCTAGTGGATGCTAGCCCATTAGGCTCCTCTGTTCATGGAATCTTCCAGGCAAGAATACCGGAGTGGGTAACCATGCCCTTCTCCGGGGGATTTCCCGATCCAAGGATCAGACTCAGGGATAAAACCCAGGTCTCCTGCATTGCAGGCAGATTCTTTACTGTCTGAGCCACACGGGAAGCCATACAGGCTTCCACACAGGAAGCTATACACTATCAAATGAAGTGTGGTATGTGTTTTTATAAGAGGATGGAGAAAGGGCAAAATCTGCACTTCATGTGTTGCGGTTTAGTTGCTAAGAAGTGTCTGATTCTTTGTGACCCCATGGACTGTAGCCCCTCCACGCTCGTCTGTCTTGTCCGGGATTTCCCAGACAAGAATACTGGAATGGGTTGCTATTTCCTTCTCCAGGGAATCTTCCTGTCCTAGGGATAGAACCGGCAGCTCCTGCATTGTCACAAATTCTTTACTGCTAAGCCACTGGGGAAGTACTTCATTTGGAGATTATACAAAGGCAAAAGTGAGTATGAGCAAGAATTAGCCAGGATGAAGATGGAAGGGAGATGCTTGACCCAGAGCATTTAATGGGCTTGAAATGCAAAGAGAGGGGACTTCCCTGGTAGTCCAGTGGTTAACACTTTTCCTTCCACAGCTAGGGGTTCAATCCCTGGTTGGGGAGCTAATATTCCATATTCTTCATGGCCAAATAACCAAAATATAAAATAGAAGCAATACTGTAACAAATTCAATAAAGACTTTAGAGACAGTCCATAACAACAACAACAACAACAACAACAAAATCTTACCAAAAAAAGAAAGAAAGAAAGAAATACAAAGATAAAGTGACAGCATGGCCACTCATAGAAAAAGTTGAGAAATCAGGTACAACAAGTATTAAACTCTTACCCTATTCCCTCTCTTTTTAGTATCTCACAAAACTTTATTTCTCCTTTTCTGGGTTACTGATTTTCAATCAATTTGTTTCTAACCATTTTGTTATTGACAGTTACCTGCATCTGATGTTCTCCTGCCACCCTGATCTTTGGTTACACCTCACCTTCCCTGACATCCCCCTACATATAGGATTTAACTGCAGAATCTGCCTTTGGTCTTCTCATGTTCTTGCTCTGCCCCACCTCTGAGGGTTGTCTCTTCGATTCTATGATTCCAGGGAGCAGAGGGTGTCAAATCACAAGTCTGTATCACTAGATCTGAGCATTTCCAAGCATAACATATAAGCTGCCTCCTGGGTACATCCAACAAGATGCTCTTGAAATCTAACAGAAATTTATTTTAACCCCCTGTCCAAAATAAAATCTGCCCTCCTTCCTGTAATGTTACTTCATATTCAGTTCAGTTCAGTTCAGTCACTCAGTCACGTCTGACTTTTTGCGACCCCATGAATTGCAGCACGCCAGGCCTCCCTGTCCATCACCAACTCCTGGAGTTCACTCAAACGCACGTCCATCGAGTCCGTGATGCCATCCAGCCATCTCATCCTCTGTCGTCCCCTTCTCCTCCTGCCCCCAATCCCTCCCAGCATCACAGTCTTTTCCAATGAGTCAACTCTTCGCATGAGGTGGCCAAAGTATTGGAGTTTCAGCTTCAGCATCAGTCCTTCCAAAGAACACCCAGGACTGATCTCCTTTAGGATGGACTGGCTGGATCTCCTTGCAGTCCAAGGGACTCTCCAGAGTCTTCTCCAACACCACAGTTCAAAATCATCAATTCCTTGGCACTCAGCTTTCTTCACAGTCCAACTCTCACATCCATACATGACCAATGGAAAAACCATAGCCTTGACTAGAGGGACCTTTGTTGACAAAGTAATATCTCTGCTTTTGAATATGCTGTCTAGGTTGGTCATAACTTTCCTTCCAGGGAGCAAGCATCTTTTAATTTCATGGCTGCAGTCACCATCTGCAGTCATTTTGGAGCCCAGAAAAATAAAGTCTGACACTGTTTCCACTGTTTCCCCATCTATTTCCCGTGAAGTGATGGGACCAGATGCCATGATCTTTGTTTTCTGAATGTTGAGCTTTAAGCCAACTTTTTCACTCTCCTCTTTCACTTTCATCAAGAGGCTTTTTAGTTCTTCTTCACTTTCTGCCATAAGGGTGGTGTCATCTGCATATCTGAGGTTATTGATATTTCTCCCGGCAATCTTGATTCCAGCTAGTGCTTCTTCCAGCCCAGCATTTCTCATGATGTGCTCTGCATAGAAGTTAAATAAGCAGGGTGACAATGTACAGCCTTGATGTACTCCTTTTATATTAGCAACATAATTATTTAAATTGCCTCTAATCTAGAAACCACTGGGCTATTCTCAAACCCTCTGTCTCACTACCACCACATCACTCACTGAAATATTTTCTAGATAATCCAGCCTAATTTTTCTGTTATAATAAATTAGACTTTGTCTCATTCCTACTTGTATTTCTGTGATAACTTTCTAAAATGAACTCCCACCCACCAGGGATTATTCTAACTGCTTTTGAATGATTCAAAACAACAATGCCAAGATCAACAATAATGAACTTGGTCTTTTTTCTCAGGCAACATTAAGTAAAACTGTCTCACCAAGTATTTCTTTACAGTGTTCTTTCCGGCCCTGATTACAGCAAAGAAAACCAGAATATTTGATGGTTGTATGACTTTATGCTTCTGTGACAGTTGATAATCATCTTTTTTTTTAAGAGAAAGGATGAAAATATCTCAGGGGTAAAACCTTCACAAGTAAAAACATGTTGCCAAAATTTAGAAAGATTATTTTGTTTTCATAATTATTTTAGGACTCTCCAAAACCAGACTTGTCTTCCATTTCTGGGCTAAGCTCTGCTTTCTTTCTTTTAGTTTCAGTGAGGTAGACATAGAAAAGAGACACACACCACTCAAAGATTTTTGAAGATTTTTGTTTGCTTTCTCTCCTCACCCGTTTTTCTTCTCCTCTGTCCAAGACAATGCTCAGCCGCATGGCTCTGCTACCTGCAGTGCTTTAGTCTTCTGGTCGAAAGTGGGATGACTTTAACCATCAGCAGGGCTTCTGAACTAGAGAGAGTTGGGTGCTTGGTCCCCAGCCCTGCTGCAGGGACATGATCAGACAGTCCCTGCAAGGAGCCTCTGTGAATCCCCTGAAGGCAGAAGTCACAGGCCTGCATGACCTCCCACCACACTTCTCCAATTTCACTTTAGCAGTGTTTTGTGTTCTGTGATGTCCCTGTAGTGTTTTCTCTGGGAGCAAGTTGCTCTCTATTCACTGATACAAATATTTAAAAAAAAAAAAAAAAAGCATAATCTTGCATCAGAGCTTTTCCCAAAAAACACATGGTTTCTTTCTTTGTGGCAATATATGTACAATTTGTCTCTTGGGCAAGAAGGCATAAATTTTGGTGTAACTTTCTTTATAGTCATAGTTTAATTCCATTCCCCCCAACCCCCGCCCTCTGCTAAAGAAAGAAAACAGTTTCTATTTGCATGAAATAATCAGGAATCTTCAGGGCAGTAGGTTCAGGCTTGATATCAACATCTTTTATTTTATAGAGTGATATATATATTCTATTTTTTGACAAGGATTTAAATCTTCTTTGTGAGATAAAATTATTAATTTAATGTAATGAACATATTTGGGCTTCCCTGGTGGCTCAGTGGTAAAGAATCAGCCTGCCAATGCAGGAAACTCAGATTTGATTCCTGGGTTGGGAAGATCCCAAATGGCAACCCTCTCCAGTGTTCTTGCCTAGGAAATCTTGTGGAGAGAGGAGCCTGAAAGGCTACAGTCCATGGGGCTGCAAAAGAGTCGGACATGACTTAGCAACTAAACAACAACAAACTAATTTAAAGAAAAATATTAAATAAGTGATATTATGATTTAGCAAAAATTTTCAAGATGGCAGATGAAAACAATCTGAAATATAGAAAACATTAACTGAGACGGGAAAGTATAGCTTTTGTTAGCCTTGGTATCTTTAACTTTTAATCTCAGTTCCAGATCCAACATGAGCAATCACCAAGTTTGATTTATTAATTATTTTTCTACAGTTTATCTACCAGATATTTTGTTTTCTGTGCTGTTTGTTTTCCTAGTTCCTACAGAAAAAGAGTACACACTTGGCTTCAACTTACTTTTCAGTTCTTATGCTCTACCAAAGAATCCAGTTTAGGCATAGATTGGCTAGTGTTTGAGTATGGCCTGTGTCTCTCCACGCTGACCCATTATTTACCAGGACTTGCCAGGTGTGCTGATGACCCATTGTCAACACAGTATCCCTACATCACTTCCTCTTTCATGAAGACGCGAAACCAGGAAATACCTTTCCCGGACATGTAACCTCAATATCAGCATTATAAAACCAATGGCCATTTTATTATACTCCTGAATTTTATGAGTCAGGAATTTGGACAAAGCGGTGCATTACTTATCTCAACACAATATTAGAGCCCTGTATGGGAAGATTTAAATGTCTGAACAATCTGGAGATTTCTTACTCAAATGTCTGGTCTCGGATGGGACACATTGCATATGTCTTAAATTTTCTTATGGCATGTCTGTTGGGTTCTGAGAGAGAACATCCCAAAAGTTAGAGTCAAGAGTCAGCATTCCAAGAGAACTCAAAGGAAGTTTGTGGCCTTTTATGACTTGTCTTCAGAAGTCACATCATGTCACTTTTACTGTGCTCTTTTGGTTAAGCAGACCTATAAGTCAAATCTGCCTAGATACAAGATGCAGGGGCAATGGCCACATATCTTGATGAGGGATCAAAGATCTTTGGGGTGTATTTTAAAGAGTCTATGTTTTTTAAAAGAAGAATAATAGATTGTCTATTTCCTTAAGATGCTTTCTTTGTTTGTTTGTTATCATGCAACAACATTTTAAAACAGCTCAGTTCCTACTGACACTGGCAAGTTTTAGACTTAAACTAGGTGAACGACAATTATGCAGAATAATACCCTCTTGGACACAGTGAATTCAAATTTGAAGAATTAATAGCAGCTCCTTCAGATGCAGGGTCAAATATGGGTGGTGTAATCAGAAAGAGGGAGGCCATCTTCCTACTGTTTGCCTGGAGAGATGAGCCTCTGCTAGTTGGGGGGTAATTTCTATGCCAGATTTTATCCTTTATCGTCTTGATGGTGTTATTGGGCTCTAACTCCAGCCTGATGGTCTTTACAATCTAGACTTTTGAGTAGTTCAATGCACTAACATGTTGTAATAATTTTTTCCTTTTTCTGTAGGTCTGCATCCCTGTGAACTTTTCTTGTAGCATGGATCTCATTATATATTGCATTCTTATTTTTTTATTAGTATTTCTTTCTTATTAGCACTTTAGGAGAGTTTTGTACTTTTGATAATCGCTTACACAGTGTCTTGTGTCTATGATATTCATCACATTAGTTGAGTTGGATTTTCTCTGTGTATAATAAGAATTTTAAATGTTCACTGTTTCATGGGAATGGCTTCACACAAAATGGTTTATAGAATATTGATCAGTATTAAACTCTTCAGTTACAGTTAGTCTCAGAGAAACGATACAGTTTCTTGCAAATTCATTTCTTCAGCAAGACATATTTAGCCCTTGTACTGAACTGTGCTGTCCAGAGATGAACCACAGCCTTGGCAAACATGAGTTCCATCCTCCAGGAGCATGTGATGTAGAGTGAGATATAAGTAAGAAACCTGCATTACCTTATAATGCTGAACTGGTAAAGTTCAGGGTGCAATGGGAACAAAGGTAAGGTGGCAACTAGTCTGACCATAGAGGAGAAGAAATGTGCCTAGGGGTAAATGCCATGTACACTAAGATACATGTGATAGGAGCCATCGATGGGAAGTGCGGACTCAGATAGGTGTGGACTCATTGTAGAACAAAGTCTAGAAGGAACAGCTTTTATCATGAGTGACATGGAGCTGGGAGAGCTCAGGAAACTATTGAATTCACTAAGAAAGAGGGAAATGGAAATGAGACAGTAAGGGATACAGTTTGAGGGAAACAGTGTGAATTTATAATGTATTCTAGTAAGTTTGACTTTTAGTTTGAGGGAAATGAAGAATCTTTGATGAACTTTAAGCAGTGAACTGTCAGAATCAGAATTATATTTAGGAACATGGAACAAATAATGGTAGAATGAGCCTGGAGAATCCCCACATTGAGTTGGCACAGGAAGCAGTGAGGTTAGAAGAGAACATCCATGGGAATGTACAATGAAGAGAGATGAGTCCCCCAAAGAGAATCCAGGAAAACTCCAACATTTAAGAACTCTTGGCAACAAAGTTTAAACTGACAAGTAGCTCTCAAAGTAGAAGAACCTTGAGGAGAGTGAAGGGTTGGGAAAAACTGAGGAAAGACAATAGTTTAACTACATGGATTTAGTTAATAGGGTCAGATGTTAACTAAAAATAATGAACTAGAACAAGTTTAATGGCTTCCCTAGTGGCTCAGATGGTAAAGAATCCCCTTGCCATGCAGGAGATGCAGGTTCAATCCCTGGATCTGGAAGATCCCTTGGAGAAGGGCATGGCAACCCGCTCCAGTATTGCTGGAGAATTCCATGGACACAGGAGCTGGATGGGCGTCAGTCCATGGGATCACAAAGAGTCAGACATGACTAAATGATTTTTCACTTCACTCACAGAACAAGTTTAAGGAATGTAAGTACTGCAAAGTACTGGATGGGAAGGAACCACTAGCAGTGAGGTTAAGAAAAGAACAAAAAGAAAGTGCACTGAATTCCACTTCCTTAGAAGGAAGAGGAGCACCATACCCAAGTGGGATGGGAGGGAAATAGCATCCCCAAGCAGGAGGAGACTGTTTCCTCTGGGAGAGGAGAAGATGTGGGCACAAGAGCAAAGTGGGATACAGAACAAAGTGGGAGAAGAAGAAATCCTCGCTCTGTTCTGTTTTTTAAAATACTGTTATAATGGTTACTGTTGTGTAAATTTTGGTGTGTGTAATAATAAGTGACTTATTGCGGACATCCACTGGATCATGGAAAAAGCAAGAGAGTTCCAGAAAAACATCTATTTCTGCTTTATTGACGATGCCAAAGCCTTTGACTGTGTGGATCACAATAAACTGTAGAAAATTCTGAAAGAGATGGGAATACCAGACCACCTGACCTGCCTCTTGAGAAACCTATATGCAGGTCAGGAAGCAACAGTTAGAACTGGACATGGAACAACAGACTGATTCCAAATAGGAAAAGGAGTGCGTCAAGGCTGTATATTGTCACCCTGCTTATTTAACTTCTATGCAGAGTACATCATGAGAAATGCTGGGTTGGAAGAAGCACAAGCTGGAATCAAGACTTCTAGGAG
Organism: Oryx dammah; assembly: GCF_014754425.2. NCBI lineage: Eukaryota > Metazoa > Chordata > Mammalia > Artiodactyla > Bovidae > Oryx > Oryx dammah. Next base: position 35,246,650 of record NW_024070212.1, read on the forward strand.
AAATATCAATAACCTCAGATATGCAGATGACACCACCCTTATGGCAGAAAGTGAAGAGGAACTAAAGAGCCTCTTGATGAAAGTGAAAGTGGAGAGTGAAAAAGTTGGCTTAAAGCTCAACATTCAGAAACTAAGATCGTGGCATCTGGTCCCATCACTCCATGGGAAATAGATGGGGAAACAGTGAAAACAGTGTCAGACTTTATTTTGGGGGGCTCCAAAATGACTGCAGATGGTGACTGCAGCCATGAAATTAAAAGATGCTTGCTCCTTGGAAGAAAAGTTATGACCAACCTAGATTGCATATTCAAAAGCAGAGACATTACTTTGCCAACAAAGGTCAGTCTAGTCGAGGCTATGGTTTTTCCAGTGGTCATGTATGGATGTGAGAGTTGGACTGTGAAGAAAGCTGAGTGCCAAGGAATTGATGGTTTTGAACTGTGGTGTTGGAGAAGACTCTTGAGAGTCCCTTGGACTGCAAGGAGATCCAACCAGTCCATTCTGAAGGAGATCAGTCCTGGGTGTTCTTTGGAAAGACTGATGCTGAAGCTGAAACTCCAATACTTTGGCCACCTCATGCGAAGAGTTGACTCATTGGAAAAGACTCTGATGCTGGGAGGGATTGGGGGCAGGAGGAGAAGGGGACAACAGAGGATGAGATGGCTGGATGGCATCACTAACTCGATGGACATGAGTTTGAGAACTCGGGGAGTTGGTGATGGACAGGGAGGCCTGGCGTGCTGCAATTCTTGGGGTTACAAAGATTTGGACATCAGTGAGGAAGTGAACTGAACTGAACTGAACTATGGTGCTTTTTAATTTAAATATTCAATGAAAAGACTTGTTAGTTGATTAGAAACAATAGATAAAATAGGTGAGAGTAAAAGTCTCAGAACAGTGGTGTTGCTGTTTAGTTGCCAAGTCGTGTCAGACTCTTTGCAATCCCCATAGTCTGTCACCCGCCAGGTTTCTCTGTCTGGGATTTCCCAGGCAAGAATACTAGAATTGGTTGCCATTTCCTTCTCCAACATTTCCTTCAGGAGAGTAGAAGAGTTTAAATTACAAAATTGGTCTTTAGATGAGGTTAACAATTCCATAATGAAGTTAATACAAAAACAAAATGAAATGAAACCAGCCTTACACTCATCGTAAGAGAAAAACATGTAAGCTGCTGCTGCTGCTAAGTCGCTTCAGTCGTGTCCGACTCTGTGCGACCCCATAGACGGCAGCCCACCAGGCTCCCCCATCCCTGGGATTCTCCAGGCAAGAACACTGGAGTGGGTTGCCATTTCTTTCTCCAATGCATGAAAGTGAAAAGTGAAAGGGAAGTCCCACAAGACCATAATTCTGGGTGAACTAGTAAATGATGAAAAGATTTAGTTCAACATTAACGAAAAAAAGGTAAAGTTATATTTTAGAAAATTGAGAGTATTCAGTTTCTTCTTATCAAATATATATCATTCATCTCCTGCCTGCCAGTAACTTCCCAACAAGGAACGGTAAAATATTAGGAAATAGAGAATATGAGAATTTATTATTTAGCTCCCACTGAAACCAGTGACTGACTATGTAATAGCATTTTCACCACATCCTTATCTAGGTAATATAAACTGTTAGAGCTGGTTTAAATGATGGGGTGTTTTATTTATTAAGCCATGAACCAAAGGAAATTATGCTACAAGAACAGAAAGATACACACACACATATGCACAGACAAAATGACCTAAATTACCTTAAAGATAGTTAAGTAAACACATGTCTGCAGTACAGGCAATTTGACTTACATAAAGTAAAGGTAAGAGAGCATCTATTTATCCTTTATCCATGTATCTAGATATATATAGATGTAGATATAAGAGAGTGTGCACAGACTTTACAGTGTAAATTTGTATAATCAAAGTTTCTCTTGTAAAACCAGCCTTTTATAGATATTTTATTTGATCTATATATATAACTATTGTATAAAAGGGAGACCAATGTGAAATATACTGTAAAGATACTGTAAAGCATCAGAGAGTAAATTGGTTTGTTCTGTAATCCTGGTAAAGTGCACACAGGAGAGATGATATGGAAGTGTTTAGAAAGGTGAATGATAATGGGAGGGTCTTGGCAGTTTCTTCTGGAAAGCAGTGATTCCAGATTCATCTAAATGAATCATTCATCTAAATGATGAAAAGGTTCATCTAAATAGTGATTCCAAAATCATCTAAAGGGAAGATTCAGATGCTCTCTAGCATAAAAAATAAAAGTAAGTAATCAAAAGTTGAATTTTTTTCCCTGGCAAGGTAGGTAGTTTCACTGAATCCTTCCTGGAATAATTATAAATCTTTAACTAGATAAACTTGAATCATGATATTCAACTGAAGAAAATTAAAAGTATCATCTTGGCAACCAATAATGAAAAGATATAATGCAGAAATTTAGGTAGTTTTAGAAATTGAATCAAAACTCATGATCCAAATGAGGAAAAAATAATAATAATACAAATCACCTTAAAATTAGAACTTGATACCTATATAAATATGCATTTTATACATATACAAACACTTCTATAAAAGTTGATCATGTCTTTTAATTCTTTAGAGATATTGTATATATACTAGTATACTTAAAATATAATTTTTATCTTTGATTTATAAATTCTCACAAAAATCATTCAAATGGAATAAACCAAATAATGCAGGCAATCTTGGAATTTTATTTAGCAAGTGACACAAATCAGTAATAGATTTTGTCAATATTTATGGAGTAACTTTCCTAACAATTTTTCCTAGACTTAAGAATTCTCAAGAACAGTTCTCTTCAACATTAGCCTGGCTGTGCTACCAATGGTCTTTTGCACAGGAAGAGAGAATGAGTAAGAGGAAGATTGTTAGGAGTTGCTAAGTCACTTCAGTCGTGCCCGACTCTGTGCGACCCCAGAGACGGCAGCCCACCAGGCTCCCCCATCCCTGGGATTCTCCAGGCAAGAACACTGGAGTGGGTTGCCGTTTCCTTCTCCAATGCATGAAAGTGAAAAGTGAAAGTGAAGTCGCTCAGTCGTGTCCGACTCTTAGCGACCCCATGGACTGCAGCCTACCAGGCTCCTCTGCCCATGGGATTTTCCAGGCAAGAGTAATGGAGTGGGTTGCCATTGCCTTCTCCGTTAGGAGTGCCAACCTTATAATCAAATGTGAACTTGAAAACTCAGAAATAAGCCTTATTCTTGGGAAATACTGACCACTCTGCCTGACTGGGCTAACACCTGGAAAGAAGACTTCAGATAACAAGCTGGACTAGAGGAGGAGCTGCTCAGCTCATGTTAAGGTTGTAGGTGATGCCACTAGGAGCCTCTGCTTAGTTGAATTCAAGTTCTTTGCTTTATAAACTAGGTCAGGTATATTGTTTCAATTTAAAATTAGAAGGAGCACTGAAGACACAGAAATTTTCTGGGAAAAAGCTTAGAAATATATAGCAAGTAGGCATAGCCCTGATGAATTTTGCAGTACCTTTGGAGATGGCCTGCCTCGACCTCCATTAACAATAGCCACACAGTGATACACAGACTTGGATGTTTTAAAATCTAGTCTGTCATACCAATCTTAATGTTTCTTGCTGTTTTGAGAATGTAAAATTGTTATGGTCTGGAAGACATAAGTACTGTTATATGTATTGATGCTCTGTTTTAGTAAGTGTTAAACACTGAATAATGTAATGAGAGATGTACAATCTATTGAAGAAGGTTGCATGCTCTTATTTCAACTTTCCAGTCTCCAGTGTGCAATGGTTTATTCCTAATTATTTGAATGCAAGCCTTGGTTAATCAAAATTCTTTTTTCTAAGTTTCTTTTACATTAAATTTACCATGTACTTTCTATTTAAATAATTTTTCTTCTGTCTGAGCCTGAAAATATGAATATTTTTCTTACGTGTGAGAAGTTATTACCCTGTAGACTAATTAGGTTGGCCATCTTTAGCTTTCCAAAATGAATTTAGAAAAAAAGAGAACCCATAATGACAAATGCACATTTGGAAAGGGTTCAGCTTAAAGTGAAAGGTCTTGTGGAAATGGACATCATTAAAAGGAAGCATTGCTTAGAAATAGATTCTCAGGGAAGTCTGTCTTTGTGGTAATGGTACTTGTATACATTCTATAATAACATCTCTTTCTCTTTTCCTGTAACATTCATTATGTTTTTAAAAAAGTATTCCCTAGTCTCTAAACTCATTTGTTAAGAATAACACATTAATTTGCCAGTCTTGCATTAACTCTTACAATTCCATTGCTCAATAGCTGAAGCTGTGTTCGATTTGAGAAGTTTTGGGTATTTGTGGTCCTTTCTTAATGTTTTTATGGTAATATATGTAACATTCCATGTAACATGAATATACTGAAGATGGCAAATTTGTTTTAAAAATTAGAGTGGAGGTACAAAATTGAGGAAACTGGTAGAATAATTTTTTAAATAAAAGTATGAGCTACTATGGGCTTCCCAGATGGTGCAGTGGTAAAGAATCCACTCAGCCAATGCAGAAGATGTAAGAGACGTGGGCTTGATCCCTGGATCAGGAAGACCTCTTGTAGGAGGAAATGACAACCCTCTCCAGTATTCTTGCTTAGGAAATCCCATGAACAGAGATTACAGTCCATGGGGTCACAAAGAGTCGGGCGTGACTGAGCACACACACACATGAGGATCAGTGAAAGAATAATAGTAATAATAATAATATTTCCTTGAACATGTATGTCAACAGAATTTGTTAAGCATTTTTAAAAGAAATATATAGGAATGTAAGTCAGGATGGTTTCTTTGATCTGAAATTGAGCAAAGGTGCTCTAACATCTTGCCTCATTGTTGATAACAGCAGGGCTGACTACATGCCGGATGAAACTATTTTACTATTTTCCCACAGATGGCCTTCAGCAGGGCATTATCAAAGCTAACTCAACACTGTGTGGTCAAGCTTTAAACACATCATTGCAACATGACAAAATTCTCTCATAAATGTCAAGTGTATCATAGTTTAACCACTTACCAAGTGGCCTTCTGTTGTATAATGCAACACTAATCATATCAAACAGAGGGAAGAATTCATTGCTAGACCTGTCTTTTATTTGTCAATTGAAATACTTGGCTTGATTTAATTAGTCCAGTTGCTTTTCATGGAAGGCTAGGGAGATCGGGAGAAGTGGCCTGGTGCATGATTAATTCTCTACATCTTTATTGTAGTGCCAATACCTATTCATTCTATTTTGAATTCTCCATATCCTCTTTCTGGCAGTGACAGCTGTTATGGTCACTTTCTTTTTCTTTCTTGAAGAAAAGGGCAGCCCACAGCTGCTGTTGTTTCTAAGGCTGAGTAAAAGATCCATTTGCAGAGGCAGTCTAACGGCTGAGAAACTGTCTGTCTCTCTCCTTTGTCATCATGTGTCCTGCTTTCAGGAAGTTATCACATTCTGCTTGCTCAAGGACCTGAGACTTTGAGATTGTTCTTTGACTTGACAACCTAAAATCCCTTTCAGCCTTCCTGGGTGACAGGAATGACCCATTTCTGAAGCCAAAACATCGACGACTGCCTGACTGATTCAATCACAGATTGTCACATTTGGGCAAGAGTGTTTTCCTCCCAGAATTTTGGAGAGGTGAGTGCCTTCTTATGCTCTGCTTTATTGCATTCCCGTGGTTATTCATGACGTGTTTGTCTGTACAGATTTTAACAGTCTTTAAAAGATTACTTTCAGGTAGCCAAGATGGATCAAGATACTACATGACACTTTCATACTTAGAATATAAATTTTCTTCTGATTCCAATAAAAATCAGTGATTTTCTTACATACATGGAGTTTTTATGCTTCTCACATTTTTCCTCTATTGACTTCCAGCTCCAGATTTCCCTTTTATTGAGGTACCCTCCCCATCAATTGCAAACTGTCAACTAAGTTTATGAAATATTGTATCCCTTCCATCACTGCTGCTGCTGCTGCTGCTAAGTCGCTTCAGTCGTGTCCGACTCTGTGCAATCCCATATACGGCAGCCCACCAGGCTCCCCCATCCCTGGGATTCTCCAGGCAAGAACACTGGAGTGGGTTGCCATTTCCTTCTCCGATGAGTCCCGTTCAATTATGTACATCATACAGAAACATGAGAACTGGAAAAAAATAATAGATGAGGAGGGTTTTTTTGGCTTGCCTCATGAAATACTCCAAATAAGCTAGATTAAAATGACTGCTGCTGAGACATATCTTTTCAAAACTAATCTCTGCTATTGGGTGAATATAATTCACACTTTGGGAAAAGCTGAACTTAAATATTTTGTCAAAACGCATGATTCAAAGTTTTGTAGTGTTTTCTTGAAATATATTCTGTCATTATTATCAAATATTCTGAAGCAGAACTCATTTATTTATATAATTCCTTACACCATAAGCTATAATGGAAGCAAATATTTTGAATCCTCATATGAACCAAGAGTCATAAGGGTTAAATAACAACCTATGAAGGGCAGAAATAGAATTTTTATCCAGATTTTTGATTAAGAATAATATATTTTTTACCACCATACTTCAGCTTCTTTGTTCTGATTTTAGGGCCATATTTCTTATGATATTTCTTTAAATGGTTATGAGAAAAATGAGTACCAAGTACCAAAATCAGTACCACAAGCCTGTTGTAGTCCCAGGCTTATAATTGTCTCACATAACTTTTTCCCCAACAATGTAAAGTTTGATTCCTCAACTTTAATATTTCCACACAAAATACTTTGGAAAAACAAATAAGGTAAGCACAATAGTAAGAACTTTGACTTCTATGCCACTAAAGGAAAAACTATGAGGTTGGGGATGTTCAGTTGGTAGAACAGAAGACAAAGAAGATACAGGTATTTGTTATAGAATATCCAAGGAGATATAATGTATGAGAAAGAGTTGTGCTTCGTTTCTCTTAAAGGAAAAAACAGAATTACTGTATAGAAGCCGTAGAAAATGGATCTGAGTTCATCAAGCAGGAACACTCAGAGGGATTTTATTGCTTACTTTTATTTGTTTGGCAAGTAACTTAGCCACATCTGAGTTCAACAGAATGAGTAATTAAAATACTTCTTCAAGGAGGGGCAAACAATCATATGTCTATGAGAGATTCTAAGCATATTCATTGTAGAATCTTCAAGTGTGTATTATATTCATTTTATTTTATTACTAATGTTATTGGAGTTTTAATGTTCTTCACATGTTTTGAAACTCTGGATTTTGGACTCAAGCTTTTCTTTTATTCTCTCAGAACCAGCCCATTTTCCTGCTTCCCCACAGTGGCATTAGGGTATCTCAGATTCCAGTGTTGAGCCATTATTCTGCCTGGCTTGACTCTTGGTTGTGTTAGTCTCTCAGTCGTGTCCAACTCTTTGCAACCCCATGGGGCATAGCCCACCAGGCTCCTCTGTCCATGGGATTCTTCAGGCAAGAATACTGGAGTGGTTTGCCATTCCCTTCTCCAGGGTATATTCCCAACCCAGGGATCAAACCCACATCTCTTGTGTTTCCTGCATTGGCAGGCGGGTTCTTTACCAGTAGCACCACCTGAGCTACCAGGGAAGTCCTTAAATGTTGGCTAGGTAGATGAGTTTGGGCCACATTTCAAAGTATCAGAAAGTACTTAGTAATAGGTTTTTAATTTTTTTTGCCAAAAATGCTCTTACTTTTCCCTTCACCAGAAATGTATGAGAATATGTGATACAAACTCCACAAAGTCCATTTTTTCTACTTTTGTTTAACAGATTAGAAAACATACAGAAAATTAAATAAATATTTCTCTTCTGTTATGGCCTGCTCACATCATCAGTCCATGCAAGGAATCTCTCATTTTATTTTCCTATCAGTTCATTAATTCGACTACCTTTCTTCTCCTTTCCCATGGGCATCCTTTCCAATGGACTTACCATTTATCTTTTATCTTTTTGAGGCCTTGGATGTGCATTGTGTTGGCAAAAAATTTCATTAGGGTTTTTCCATAAGGTGTTATGGAGAAATCCAAATGAAATTTTTGGTCAACTCAATATTTATCCTTTACAGTGTTGTTTTTGTGTGCATAAATTTTAAAAATGTTTTGATTTCTTTTATATTTTATAAATATTGATATTTTGTTATATAATCACTACTTTAATAAAGCTTCAATGTTATATATTTGTTAACTTTTTAATTGTGATAAAAGTCACATAATATAAAGCATACTATTTTAACCATATTTAACTATACAGTTGGGTGACCCTATACATTCACATTGTTGTACAGCTCTCACTACCATCCATCTCTCAAATTTTTCAACTTAGAGAGACTCTGTCCCCATTAAACACTAACTACCCATTCCTCCTCCCCACTCCCCCATCCCTGGACCCTTGCATCTACCAATATACTTTCTGACTCTATTTTCAAATGCTCAAGTTATAGTGTAAACTTCTAATTCATTGCAGCTATAAGATATGGCATGATAGAGTATGCAATCATTACCAGCAAAACATGGAAAATAAATATATTCTATTATCTGGGGTATATATTCCTGGGAGTTGAATTACTGACTCATTTTATACGCTGTATTTATTGTAAGTAAGTAAAGTCACTCAGTCGTGTCCGACTCTTTGTGACCCCGTGGACTGCAGCCCACCAGGCTCATCAGTCCATGGGATTCTCCAGGCAAGAATACTGGAGTGGGTTGCCATTTCCTTCTCCAGGGGATCTTCCCGACCCAGGGATCAAACCCGGGTCTCCCGCATTGGAGGCAGACGCTTTAACCTCTGAGCCACCGTATTTATTGTAGTTTTCAGATTTATAGGAGGGATTGTTGTTGTTTGTTTAGTCGCTAAGTGATGTCTAGGAGGAGTATTCCAGAATATTTCAATCAGCAGTATGCAAAGCTTTCTACCTTCCCTCTAACACTTGGATGTATTTTTGGGGGAAGGGGGCCAGTTTTGTGTGCATGCTCAGTTGTGGCCGACTTTTTATAACCCCAAGGGCTGTAGCTCACCAGGCTCCGCTGTCCATGAAATTTTCCAGGCAAGATACTGAAGTGCCTTGCTATTTCCTACTCCAGAGGATCTTCCTGACCCAGGGATCAAACCCACATTTTTTGCATCTCCTGCATTGGCAGGTGGATTCTTTACCACTGTGCCACCTAGGAAGCCCAGGTCAATTTTAGTAGATAAAAATTTACATTTTACATTTATATTAATTTGCCTTTTTCTGAAAAGCTTGAAATTGGCCTATTCCTGTTCATTCTCTGTACTTATACTGGATTTTAATTTTTTTTTTCTAGAATTCCACTTATATTCTAGTATTAATATGTTTTTAGTTTTAGGTTTTACCATTTTAGTCCCTAGGATAACACTCATCTGTTTATATTACCTATAGTGTCTTTCATTCAACACAAAGTTTCATTTGAAGTAGTCAAAAGCATTTTTGTTATTGCCATATACTTTATGGAGTTTCTGTTAGGGTTTAACTTAAAAAGTTCTTTCATCCAGAGGTCACAGAAATGTTCTGAAATTTCTTCTATTACCTTTATTTTTTCTACATTTAGATTTTTAATCCACCTTTAACTTATTTCTGTAAAGATACAATTTGATTTTTTTTCTCCATGAGAACAAAACAAAACAACATGAACTAAGCAATTCTTAGTCTCCAGTTTCTCTTGGTGGTTGTTATTTTTTTGTGTGATATATTTTTAAGGTTACGTTGTTAGGTTCATACATATGTATGAGTCCTATATTGTTTTGATCCATTTTTCTTTTGACATTACCTTGCATTCTTTATTATGTATTTGTACATATGTGTGCATGCATAATAGTCATGTATATATATATAGTCTAACTTCTGATATTAAAATGCTTAACAATTTTTGTTTTGATTCATGTGTGGCATATGTTTTCCTTTCCTCTTAATTTTAACTTTCTTGCCATTTAAGTTTTAATCCTTATATGTAATGTATAGTAGTTACTAGTATTGTTCAATATGATAATTAACTGCTTTAAACTATTGAATTTAAAAATTTTAAGTTATTTTCATTGTTGTTTTATTCAGGCTTTTTACCATACATGTTTTTTCCCTTTTTCCTCTTTTCTCACATATCTTCTATAGTTCTACTGCTGTCATGGATGTTACATATTCTAATTGTATTCTTACATAGAATAAATCTCATATATATGTTATTAGTTTTTCATTTTAAATATCCTAAGTTTGCTGCTACTGCTAAGTTGCTTCAGTCGTGTCCGACTCTGTGCGACCACATAGACGCAAGCCCACTAGGCTCCCCCGTCCCTGGGATTCTCCAGGCAAGAACACTGGAGTGGGTTGCCATTTCCTTCTCTAATGAATGAAAGTGAAAAGTGAAAGTGAAATCGCTCATTCGTGTCCGACTCCTCGCGACCCCAAGGACTGCAGCCCACCAGGCTCTTCCTTCCATGGGATTTTCCAATTTAACAATGTTTATATTTTTGTTACAAATAAGACTGATCTATATACTCATTTCCTTCTCATTTCCCCCATGCCATCTATTTTCCACTACTCTGCCATGTTGATATCATCTATAATTTTATGAATAGTAAAAAATTGGATTTATTTCAGTGGTGTTGTTTTGATTGACTTATAAAGTAATGGTAAATTTTACCAATTATCACACACATCCTAGAAAGATCCTGGATTTTTTATATTTTTCCAAGAATGTTTTCAGTGGTGATTTCTGTGTGCAAAATATTCTTAAGGTTTGTATATATAGATTGACATACTTAAAATGAGAATTTAGCTAGCTATAATGCTGACTCAAAGTTTCTTTCTTCTGAATATTTTAAAATATGGCTCCATTGTCTCTTCTGCACCTAGTCTTGCTCTTGAGATGTTTGCTGCCAATCTATTTTGTCTTTCTTTTTGGCAATTATTCTTTCTGAAAATTTTTTTAGATTTTCTCTTTGTCTTTACTGTTCCTACATTTTTACTGTAATATACTTAGGCTACAGCTCAATTGTTGAATTATCTTTGTATTGCAATTTTTGCCCTTCTCAATTATTTAATTATTTCTTGTGCTGCAAGAAAATACCACTCCAGCATTCTTGCCTGGAGAAAATTCCCTGGATAGAGGAGCCTGGTGGGCTACAGTCCATGGGGTCAAAAGAGTCAGACATGATTGAGCAATTAACTATGTTGTCTGGAAATGTGTAATCAGGTTGAAAAGCTAAAGTCATGTCCTAGTTTGTATACTTCCCAGCGGATTTAGAATGTGGAAGTCAGAAGTGGGTACAATGTAATGTAGACTTCTTGCTTGACTTTATAATTTTCACTTATCTCCAGAAATTATATTCTCCAAAAATTTTCTCTTAAGGATGTAATTACTTATTCTGCCTTTGTAGAGGGAGTGGGGAAAGGTAGAATGAATGCTCTAAGACTTACTAGTTTGCTTTCCAGTTGTACTTATTATGTCATATCTATGATCATACTTTGCTAGTGTCATAATTTTTAAACTCCTGATGGTCATGGATGTGAAGGAAGAGAAAACAAAGATCTGCACAGGAGAGTAGGCAGTAAGGCAAAATAAAGGAACCAAAATGCTGTCCCACAATCCATTCTTCTTGAGGTATCACACCTTCTGTTCCAGGATTCTTCAGTGCAATTACTCTGACACACACACACAGACAAATATCTTTTCTTTCTTAATATTCCTCACAGTTTAAAAGGTTGTTTTATCAATTCAGTCAATTTCTGTTAATCTGTTCTGTTGCATCTTCAGTGCTGGGCCAGGTAGGAATGAAGATTCCTTTTTATCATTTTACCAGACTAAAATTGTGCTACCACAACATAGTCCATTATTACATGTTGAAGTTCTCTGGAAGCCAAAAGGTATTAGAGGTTTCATAATGATGGTTTTTTCACGAATCTCATGTTTTACAATATAGTTCCAATTTGCTCAAGCAAACCAAATGTATCAAAATGGTTATTTATGCACAGGTTAAATTAGTGAGTGATTATTTGTGTTGTAAAACAATTTGCCATAAAATTTCTCTAAATAGCAAACTTCCCTAGTGAATTTAAATGTGATATGATTCATAAATTTCAGCTTATATCTAGTTTTTGGGGAATTCAGTTATTAGAATGCTCTATAGGGAGCTTAAATTCTTAACCAGTTAGTCACTGACTAAATGAATGATTCTTTCCTTCATTCTTACTCTTTTTTTGTTACCTTATCTTTCATTCAGTCTACCATTTGTGTATTGAGGCCAGATGTGAACTACTGTGTCAGCTCCAAATCCACACTTCCAAATTCTGCTTTATGATGCTGGTGTTGGAACCCTGCTCACCATGTTGCTACTCTGCCAGCTTGTATCTGACTCTGTATTAGGCTAAGTGAATTTGGGCTTCCCTCATAGCTCAGTCAGTAAAGAATCTGCCTGCAATGCAGGACACCCAGATTTAATTCCTGGGTTGGGAAGATCCCCTGGAAAAAGAAATAGCAATCCACTCCAGTATTCTTGTCTGGAAAATCCCATGGACAGAGGAGCCTGGCAGGTTACAGTTCATGGGGTCTCAAGAGTAGCACATGACTTAGCGACTAAACCACCACCAATATGGGATTCAAGAGGGAGGCTAAAGAGCTGGAGGAAGAAAGGATTTCCTCCACTGCCTCAGAGTTCTCAACCTAGCAGTTTTTTCTCTTTCCCGCTAAGTTTGATGATGCACCAGGCACGTATCTCTATCCTCAGAAGTCTGACTGTCAGCTGTGTGAGCTCTTCCTTAGATTCTAAGTTTAAATCATTCCAACATCTTCCTTTTGGAAGTTACTATATCCATGATACCACAATGTTTACTTTATACACTTTAAATTCTTTAGTACAGCACAGCTACAATAACTGGCATGGCTTATATCCCCAGACTGCAGTTGGAAAATATAATGCTCAGCATTTATTTATTTTTAATATTTGCAAAGTGTCAGACATTGTGCTGGTCACTAGTAATGATGGTCAAGTTCTTCCTGTCTTTTGCATTAGTTTTTAAGGAAATATGACTACATGTTTCTGAATTATTTTTTATTTTTATATTAAAAATGTATGTATGTATGTATGAGAAGGCTAAATGAGGCAATGAGTATGATCAGGCAATGATCTGTTTTCCATTGAGGACTCAATCTCTCTAATTGATGGGCTCACTTGACATGTATTATGATCTACACATTTTAATGTACCTACGTGCATCACATACTGTGTGAAAGTTTATAGAAAGTATTATCCACATTTTGCAGATAAGAATATTTGAGATACAGAGAAGTTTTTTTTCTTTCATATTTTCCCTTCTGAACCTTGTCCATTGTAAAAAACATTTAACTTTTAAAACAGAAAAGGAACATAAACCTAAAATCACATACATTAACTTCAGAATTTCTAGTTGTTCTACAATAAGGGAAAAATGGAAGTCCTACATTTTATAAATATATATATACATTTGTGACATGAAATTGAGATACCTTTGGTGACCCAAAGGGGTGTGTGTGTGTGTGTGTGTGTGTGTGTGTGATAAAAAAGGAGACTTGGGAGAAAAGAATGACAAATTTCAGTTCTTAAAAAAATATGAACTTTGAATGCTAGGAAAAGACCATAATCTATTAATACTCTGTTTTCCACTGAAGACTCAATCTCTCTAATTCAGCTGCAGTGTTAATATCTTTGGCTTAGAACACAAAAGGACAAAATTTGACAGTCACTTACTGCCCAGAAAAATTTCTACTTTCTAGGCTCATGCCCAAAAAGTAATTTTGGTTGTATGTAGGTGTGACAAAATCTCAAAGTGTAAAAAAAGAGCAAAACTTTTTCCCAAAATTATTTGGTGAAATTGATTCTCCAGAGTGACACAACAGATTTATATCTCAGGCTATCACTTCCCCCTGATATATGGAAGCACACTTCTTGGTGGGGCCCCAGAATAAAAATTACAGTCTAAAAGCATTTTTCAAAATCAGGGCTTAGAAACACTGCAGTAAACCATATTGTTCATTTATTCTCAAAATTATATTTCAAAGAGATACATTATAGTTTTAGTCCAGATAAACACAGTAGGATAAAGACTCCAGCCTGTTCTTTAGCACTAGCTTTTTTTTAAGCCATTTTTTTGATTGTGGAAATTCTTTTAAGAATTGGATATCTCTATATATGCCGATATAATGTTGGATGCCATGAAAAAAAGATATCCCATGTCCAAGGGCAAAGGAGAAGACCCAGCTAGATGGTAAGAGGGGCAAACCGTATACCCTAAGGATATGCTTGGGGGGATCAAACAAACCTTGTGTGCACCAGGACACAGAGAGCCCACAGAGACTGAGCCAGAACTGTGTTTGAGTGTCTCCTGTGGAGGTACAGGTCAGCAGTGGCCTACTGCCAGGGCAGGGGCACTGAGGTTGCCATTAACCCCACTATAGAGCCACCAGAACTTACACAGGACAGGGCAAACAGACTCTTGGAGGGCACAAACAAAACCTTGTGTACACCAGGACACAGGAGAAAGGAAAAGGAGCAGTGACCCTATAAGAGACTGACCCAGACTTGCCCGTGAGTGTCCAGGAGTCTCTGGCAGAGGTGTGGGTCTGCAGGGGCCGGCTGCAGGGTCAGAGGCACTGAGCGCTGCAGTGCATGCACGGGATATTTTGAAGGAGGTCATGACGCCACCACAGTTTGGCATCAAGTCAAACAACAGGGAGGAACACAGCCCCACCTATCAAAAGAAAATTGGATTAAAGATTTACTGAGCATGGCCCCACCCATCAGAACAAGACACAGTTTCCCCCTCAGTCAGTCTCTGCCATCAGGAAGCTTCCATAAGCCTCTTATCCTTATCCATCAGAGGGCCAACAGAATGAAAACCACAGTCACAGAAAACTGATCCAACTGATCACATGAACCATAGCCTTGTCTAACTAAATGAAACCATGAGCCATGCCATGTAGGGCCACCCAAGACAGACGGGTCATGGTGGAGAGTTCTGACAAAATGTGGTCCACTGGAGAAGGGAATGGCAAACCACTTCAGCATTCTTGCCTTGAGAACCCCATGAACAGTATGAAAACGCAAAAAGATAGGACATTGAAAGATGAACTCCCCAGGTCGGTACATGCCCAATATGCTACTGGACAAGAGTGGAGAAATAACTCCAGAAAGAATGAAGACATGGAGCCAAAGCAAAAACAACACCCAGTTATGGATGTGACTGGTGATAGAAGTAAAGTTCTATGCTGTAAGAACAATATTGCATAGGAACCTGGAATGTTAGGCCCATGAATCATGGTAAACTGGAAGTGGTCAAACAGGAGATGGCAAGAGTGAACACTGACGTTTTAGGAATCAGTGAACTAAAATGGACTGGAATGGGTGAATTTAACTGAGAAGACCATTATATCTAGTACTGTGGGCAAGAATCTCTTAGAAGAAATGGAGTAACCCTCACAGTCAGCAAAAGAGTAGGAAATGCAGTACTTGGATGCAATCTCAAAATCAACAGAATGATCTCTGTTCATTTCCACAACAAACCATTCAATATCACAGTAATCCAAGTCTATGCCTCAACCAGTAATGCTGAAGAAGCTGAAGTTGAACGGTTCTATGAAGACCTACAAGAACTTCTAGAACTGATACCCCCTGCCCCCAATATCTTTTTCATTATTGGGGATTGGAATGCAAAAGTAGGAAGTCAAGAGATACCTGAAGTAACAGGCAACTTTGGACTTGGAGTACAAAAATAGTAGGTCAAAGGCTAATAGAATTTTGCCAGAGAAGGCACTGGTCACAGCAAACACCCTCTTCCAACAAGATAAGAGATGACTACATATGGACAACACCAGATGATCAACACCAAAATCAGATTGATTATATTCTTTGCAGCCAAAGATGGAGAAACTCTATACCATCAGTAAAAACAAGACCAGGAGCTGACTGTGGCTCAGATCATGAACTCCTTATTGCCAAATTCAGACTGAAATTGAAGAAAGTAGGGAAAACCACTGGACTATTGAGGTATGACCTAAATCAAATCCCTTAAAGTTATACAGTAGAAGTGACAAATAGATTCAAGGGATTAGACCTGATAGACAGAGTGCCTAAAGAACTATGGAAGGCATTGTACAGGAGGCAGTGATCAAGGCAATCCCCAAGAAAAAGAAATGCAAAAAGGCAAAATGGTTGTCTGAGGAGGCCTTACAAATAGCTGAGAAAAGAAGAGAAGTGAAAGGCAAAGGAGAAAAGGAAAGATATACCCATTTGAGTGCAGAGTTCCAAAGAATAGCAAGGAGAGATAAGAAAGACTTACTCAGCAATTAATGAAGAGAAATAGAGGAAAAGAATAGAATGGGAAAGACTAGAGATCTTTTCAAGAATTTTAGAGATACCAAGGGAACATTTCTTGCAAATTGGGCTCAATAAAGGACAGAAATGGTATGGATCTAACAGAAGCAGAAGATATTAAGAAGAGGTGGCAAGATTACACAGAAGAATTATCCCAAATAGATCTTCATGACCCAGATAACCATGATGGTGTGATCACTCACCTAGAGCTAGACATCCTGGAATGCAAAAGGAATTGGGCCTTAGGAAGCGTCACTATGAACAAATCTACGGGAACTGATGGAATTCCCATTGAGCTATTTCAAATCCTAAAAGATGATCCTGTGAAAGTGGTGTACTAAGTATGCCAGCAAATTTGGAAAACTCAGCATTGGCCACAGAACTGGAAAAGATCAGTTCTCATTTCAAGCCCCAAAAAAGGCGATGCCAAAGAATGCTCAAATTACTGCACAATTGCATTCATCTCACACGCTAGCAAAGTAATGCTCAAAATTCTCCAAGCCAGGCTTCAACAGTATGTGAACCATGAACTTCCAGATGTTCAAGCTGGATTTAGAAAAACCAGAGGAACCAGAGATCAAATTGTCAACATCCATTGGATCACCAAAAAAGCACAAGTGTTCCAGAAAAACATCTACTTCTGCTTATTGACTATGCCAAAGCCTTTAACTATTTGAATCACAAAAAACTGTGGAAAAATTTTAAAGCGATGGGAATACCAGACCACCTGACCTGCCTCTTGAGAAATCTGTATGTAAGTAAAGAAGCAACAGTTAGAAATGGACATGGAACTACAGGCTGGTTCCAAATAAGGAAAGGAGTATGTCAAGGCTGCATATTTTCACGCTGCTTATTTAACTTACATGCAGAGTACATCATTCAAAATGTCAGGCTGGATGAAGCACAAGCCGGAATCTAGATTGCTGGGTAAAATATCAATGACTTCAGATACACAGATGACACCACCCTTACGACAGAAAACAAAGAACTAAAGAGCCTCTTGATGAAAGTGAAATAAGAGAGTGAAAAGTTGGCTTAAAACTCAACATTCAGTAAGCTAAGATCGTGGCTTCCAGTCCCATCAGTTCATGACAAATGGATAGGGAAACAATGGAAACAGTGAGAGACTATTTTGGGGGGCTCCAAAATCACTGCAGATGGTGATTGTAGCCATGAAATTAAAAGATGCTTGCTCCTTGGATGAAAAGCTATGACCAACCTAGACAGCATATTAAAAAGCAGAGACATTACTTTGCCAACAAAGGTCCATTTAGTCAAGGCTATGGTTTTTCCAATGGTCATGTATGGATGTAAGAGTTGGACTATAAAGAAAGCTGAGCACCAAAGAATTGATGCTTTTGAACTGTGGTGTTGGAGAAGACTCTTGAGAGTCCCTTGGACTGCAAGGAGATCCAACCAGTCTATTCTAAAGGAAATAAGTCGTGAAAATTCATTGGAAGGACTGATGCTGAAGCTGAAACTCCAATACTTTCACCATCTGATGTAAACTGACTTACCAGAAAGACCCTGATGCTGGGAAAGATTGAATGTGGGAGAAGGGGATGACAGAGGATGAGATAGTTGGATGGCATCACTGACTCAATGGACATGAGTTTGGGTAAGCTCCAGGAGTTGGTGATCTACAGGGAACCCCGGCATTCTACAGTCCATGGGGTCACAGAGTCAGACACGACTGGGTGACTGAACTAAACTGACATTTGCTGAAGTCTTCCCTGGTGGCTCAGGTGGTAAAGAATCTTCCTGCAGTGCAGGAGATCTGCTTTTAATCTCTGGCTCAGGAAGATGCCCCTGGAGAAGGTAATGGCTACCCACGCCAGCATTCTTATCCGGGAAATCCCATGAATAGAGGAGCCTGGTGCGCTAAGGTCCACAGGGTCACAAAGAGTCAAATTGAAGTGTTTTTTTTTAGTGTCTCAGAGTGTCAGGGCCAGCCAGAACATCAGCAGTAGTTAGAGGACATTTGAAACACTACCTTGCTTGCTCTTATGAAGGTACTTTTTGAAATGACATTCACTAAATATGGAAGATTAAGAGAAAAAGGATGAGCTGATATAAGCCTTTCTTTGTCTCAGATTATATTCCTCAAGTGGTCTCTCCTTAATATTGGTCAAAGGATTTTCAATATTCAACATGAAGCTGGCTTTTAAACTTTCTATTCCCCCTTGCTGTTTCAAATATTTGTACTACCTCCTTGTTTAAGACAGAATCTGGTTTCAAAGTAGGGCATTACTTTGACATCAATTACAGTATGTTAGAGTGGTTAATCTTCTTGGTCTGATTTTATTGCTGTCCTGTATAAATAACACATAATAATTCTGTTTTATTAATATAGTGATCCATTTTTATTGCCCTGTACTTGTTAGTGAAGATTGAAAATGAAGGTCCTTAACTATAAATTAGAAGTGTTTAACAACTTTCAAAAAGTATTCATGTATTAGATTAAGCTTTGATTTATTGGATATATTTACACATAGAGTTCTGAATTCTCTTTTATATTTTTGGTATCTGAAGAGGATTATGTTCAGTTATATGCCTGGTATGCTCAGAAATGCATTTATTAGACTAATTAATCATCAGCACATCTTAATTTCAATGAAAGGATTTAAAGTGAGCTCCACTAAGCCACTAGGATTTGATTAATTCTATTTCATGGGTCAAGAAACTTTCAAACTAAATCACTGAGAACAGAGAGTAATCAAGAGTTTGAGTAGATCTCTTAAAGTCAGCAGTGAAAGAAAGAAATCAAGAAAATATATTTGAAAGCTTTCCTCCTTCATCTGTCTGTTACCATTTATCTCTTTTTATTCTACAGTGAAAATGAGCTACTTAAAGTTCCTAGAATGTACCACATTTTCTTTTATCTTGTATTTTTGCACATGTCCTGCCTTTGATGGTAACATTCTCT
Organism: Oryx dammah; assembly: GCF_014754425.2. Lineage (NCBI taxonomy): Eukaryota > Metazoa > Chordata > Mammalia > Artiodactyla > Bovidae > Oryx > Oryx dammah. The sequence goes on from NW_024070212.1 coordinate 35,265,912, forward strand.
AATGACCATTCTCTTCTAAACACCACAAACACCATGAGCCCGTCACTTTAACTTGCATACAGTAACTCTCCCAGATGTCAGATTAAATGACATTTCCTCTAGGAAGTCTTTCTAGTCCTCATAGGGTCCCTTCCTCTGTCCTCCTGTTATGTCCTGATCTTATTCCTATTATAATGCTTATCAACACATTTGGTTATATGTTAGTATACTTGCCTGGATTCTCCATTATAATGCAGGTTTCTTAAAGGTAGGAATGGATGGAGTTTTATTCTGGATTGTATGCCTATCACTTACCATGGTATCTCACACAAAGTAGGTGTTGACTACTTATTCTTTGATTTTAATGAAACTAGCAGCTGGGAAAGGAATGCAGTCAGTATATCCAAAATGTAGAGTCCGTGAGGCAGTACACCACAGTGGTTTTATAGTGGTTAAGTATGCAGACTCTGCAGCCAGGTTGCCTGACTTTGATGATCAACGCTATATACTTGGTCTATCACCTTAGGCAAGTTCATTAACCCTCTGTGCTTTAGTTACTTCACCAGTAAAATAGGGAGAGTAAAGAAATTCTAGTTCATAATATTTTGTTGATTGAAAAGCATGAATATGTGTGTATAAGTTTTACTAGAACAAGCAAGTTTAAGGTTAGATTGTCAAGTGAGGAACTGAAGACTTCATAGTTAGGATGAGTTGGAGAGTTTGACAGTCCAAAGTTCCAGATCATAACTTACCAGAAGTGGAGAGTATCTGAGAGCCTGGCTAAAGTCTGATTTTTTTCTTCCTGCTCAGTCTTGCATCATAGGACAACTAGTTTCATCATTTATCCCTAGAGCAGTATTTCTCACAAAATTGTCCTTCACTTTCAGAAGCAGAACCACCTCATTGATTTGGTAAAAATATAAATGCCCAAGCCTCACTCCAGAATCCTTGAAGGACAGGCTTGGCGACCTGTAGTTACACACCATCCTCAGTGATCATGATGCTCCAAGTTTGAGAGCTGTGCTTTGAGTTTTGTTTCACTGAATATATTTCCATACAAGGATAAAAAGCAACAACAACAAAAACAACTCCCTGCTGATTCAGAAATTCTTTTCATTGCTCTGCTGCTCTTATTCATAGTACTTACAGCTTATATCATTTCTCATTTTATTATTTGTGTTTTGACATTTGCAAAATGTAAGACATAATCATTGTCCTCAAGTAGCTTGTGGTATAGTTAAGAGATGAGTGTCAAATACATTAAACAATTTCATAAAAATATCAAATTTAAGTTGTAATATTAATTTTTTAAGTATTGTGTAAGACAAGTTCGGAAAGATTTTGGAAAGTGGGTTGGCCGTATAACTTGAGTAGGAACAGAGAAGGTGGAGAAGGGTATGGAGGAGCATTGAGGCAGGAGTAATGACCTGAGTAAAGGAACAGAGATGGGTTTGAAAATGGAATGTTGAGAGAAGCTGAAAGAGCCAGGATTCAGATCTTTCATGTTAAAAAAAAAAAAGAAAAGAAATTAGTGGGAGATAACACATAGCATTATCTCTAATGATTCTTCGTAATTTTACAAAACACAAAGAAAAGTCAGGAATTTATTTACTAGATTATAAAGAAGTAATAAAAACTGTTTAAAAATTGAAGAAATAAAAACTGGAGTCAAGAAGGTTATGTCTGTTTAGGAAACCACCAAGAACTTTAAGATGTACACGCTGGATTTAGAAAAAGCAGAGAAATTTCAGTTCAGTTCAGTTCAGTTCAGTCACTCAGTTGTGTCCGACTCTTTGTGACACCATGAATTGCCACATGCCAGGCCTCCCTGTCCATCACCAACTCCCAGAGTTCACTCAGACTCACGTCCATCGAGTCCGTGATGCCATCCAGCCATCTCATCCTCTGTCGTCCCCTTCTCCTCCTGCCCCCAATCCCTCTCAGCATCACAGTCTTTTCCAATGAGTCAACTCTTCGCATGAGGTGGCCAAAGTACTGGAGTTTCAGCTTTAGCATCAATCCTTCCAAAGAAATCCCAGGGCTGATCTCCTTCAGAAAGGACTGGTTGGATCTCCTTGCAGTCCAAGGGACTCTCCAGAGTCTTCTCCAACACCACAGTTCAAAACCAACAATTATTCGGTGCTCAGCCTTCTTCATAGTCCAACTCTCACATCGATACATGACCACAGGAAAAACCATAGCCTTGACTAGATGGACCTTAGTCGGCAAAGTGATGTCTCTGCTTTTGAATATGCTATCTAGGTTGGTCATAACTTTTCTTCCAAGGAGTAAGCGTCTTTTAATTTCATGGCTGCAATCACCATCTGCAGTGATTTTGGAGCCCCCCAAAATAAAGTCTGACACTGTTTCCACTGTTTCCCCATCTATTTCCCACGAAGTGATGGGACCAGATGCCATGATCTTCAATTTCTGAATGTTGAGTTTTAAGCCAACTTTTTCACTCTCCTCTTTCACTTTCATCAAGAGGCTTTTTAGTTCCTCTTCACTATCTGCCATAAGGATGGTGTCATCTGCATATCTGAGGTTATTGATATTTCTCCTGGCAGTCTTGATTCCAGCTTGTGTTTCTTTCAGTCCAGCATTTCTCATGATGTACTCTGCATAGAAGTTAAATAAGCAGGGTGACAATATACAGCTTTGACGCACTCCTTTTCCTATTTGGAACCAGTCTGTTGTTCCATGTCCAGTTCTAACTGTTGCTTCCTGACCTGCATACAGGTTTCTCAAGAGGCAGGTCAGGTGGTCTGGTATTCCCATCTCTTTCAGAATTTTCCATAGTTTGTTGTGATCCACACAGTCAAAGGCTTTGGCATAGTCAATAAAGCAGAAATAGATGTTTTTCTGGAACTCTCTTGCTTTTTCAATGATCCAGCAGATGTTGGCAATTTGATCTCTGGTTCCTCTGCCTTTTCTAAAACCAGCTTGAACATCAGGAAGTTCACGATTCACATATTGTTGAAGCCTGGCTTGGAGAATTTTGAGCATTACTTTACTAGCGTGTGAGATGAGTCCAATTGTTCGGTAGTTTGAGCATTCTTTGTCATTGTCTTTCTTTGGGATTGGAATGAAAACTGACCTTTTCCAGTCCTGTGGCCACTGCTGAGTTTTCCAAATTTGCTGGCATATTGAGTGCAGCACTTTCACAGCATCATCTTTCAGGATTTGAAATAGCTCCACTGGAATTCCATCACCTCCACTAGCTTTGTTCATAGTCAGTAGGTGTCCAATATGCTACTGGAGATCAGTGGAGAAATAACTCCAGAAAGAAAGAAGGGAAGGAGCCAAAGCAAAAACAATACCCAGCTGTGGATGTGACTGGTGATAGAAACAAACTCTGATGCTGTAAAGAGCAATATTGCATAGGAACCTGGAATGTCAGGTCCATGAATCAAGGCAAATTGGAAGTGGTCAAACAAGAGATGGCAAGAGTGAACGTCGACATTCTAGGAATCAGCGAACTAAAATGGACTGGAATGGGTGAATTGAACTCAGATGACCATTATGTCTACTACTGTGGGCAGAAATCCCTCAGAAGAAATGGAGTAGCCATCATGGTCAACAAAAGAGTCCGAAATGCAGTACTTGGATGCAATCTCAAAAACAACAGAATGATCTCTGTTCATTTCCAAGGCAAACCATTCAATATCACCGTAATCCAAGTCTATGCCCCAACCAGTAATGCTGAAGAAACTGAAGTTGAACGGTTCTATTCAGATCTATAAGATATTTTAGAACTAACACCCCCAAAAGATGTCCTTTTCATTATAGGGGACTGGAATGCAAAAGTAGGAAGTCTAGAAACACCTGGAGTAACAGGCAAATTTGGCCTTGGAATACGGAATGAATCAGGGCAAAGACTAATAGAGTTTTGCCAAGAAAATGCACTGGTCATAGCAAACACCCTCTTCCAACAACACAAGAGAAGAGAAAGTTCACTTCCTGTTTAATGTCCCTGGAGGCATCCTGCACTTCTGCACATCACTATCCTTATTACTTAGTGAATATCTTAGCCATCTGCTGAACTGCAAGCTGTTTGAAGTTCTGTGACTTTATCTTGTTCCTTGCATAGTTGACTCTCAACAAAGTCTGTTGAGTAGTTGAATGAAGAGATCACAAGTTAGCCTGACCTAAATATCAGGTTCTCTCTCTATAACTCAAAGATCCAGTGCCAACCCACTGTCATTTTAAAGGGAGCCAAAGAATTAAGAAAATCATCTTATTGGTCAATAATATTTGGTTTTTAAGAATAACTGTGTCTAGGAATTAAATAAAACAAACAGATTAAAAAATAAGAGCAAACAACATTAAAGCTGAATGACAGTTTTCTCTTCTACTTGGTATATGTCCTTCCCGGGGAATATAGGAAACCGCTGATGCAATCAATGGGAATCTCTAGGATAACCAGTTTGAATCAAGTGAAAGTTGCTCAGTCGTGTCCAACTCTTTGCGACCCCACGGACCATACAGTCCTTGGAATTCTCCAGGCCAGAATACTGGAGTGGGTAGACTTTCCCTTCTCCAGGGGATCTTCCTAACCCAGGGATTGAACCGGAGTCTCCTGCATTACAGGCAAATTCTTTACCAACTGAGCTATCAGGGAAGCACAAAAGTCTTAGAGTTTGACATAAAATCTGAAAAAAAAAAATTTTTTTTTAAGTGTTTGGAAGAATAGGCTTTATAATGATATAGACAGGATGTACTGATTAGAACATCACCAAATAATCTTGACCAAATTACTTTCTTAAGTCTCAGTATTTTTACAATGTTAATTAAGACATTTTGGTAGAATCAGTCTATTGGAACTGAGTTAAAAGTTCATATATTTAAGGGGCTACCTATTTTAACTGGAAATAAAGGAAGCAAACCTGGGTATCAAATAGAAAACAACTTGCTTTTACAGGATTGAGGCTATTTAAGGCAATAAGGATATTCAATATATGCCTGTAGATGGAAAGGAAATGATTCTGCAGGGAAGTGGAGACTGCTGTTTTGATGATGGAAAATAAGAGAATCTAATTGAATACTGTTTACTGAACATTTTATCTGGGCCAGGCAAAATTTACACACTACTATTTCATGTGTAAAGCATTGTAGTTTTTTCAGTTCCACCTAGAGAAAGTAGAGCAAATTAATTGAGATAGTTATGTCTATGCTATGTAAACCCCATTTATAATCTTCATTTGTAAAACAAATGTAATAATACTTGCTCTACTGATAGCCTTGAGCTTGTTGGGAAATTCAGAATAAAAATGAGGTAATTTGTTTGAAACTGGTCTGTACCCTGTGAAGAAAATAAAAGGTATGATTATTTAAAGGCTGGTAGCTACATGCTTCAACAAGTGAACGAATTTGTGCTTAAAAAACAAATCAATCAAACTGGTTGTTACTTGTAGACAAAATAATTGTTGATTTGACAATCTCTCACTTTTCAACTTGTTGTCGTGGTGTCACGTTGACTGACAAAAAAAAAAAAAAAAAAAGTGATTCTTTCTGCTCTTCAGTTTCCAGATTCTGTAAAACATTAAATAAAGAGATCTAAAAACACAGAACAGTTTCAAAGTCTCTAGTCAGGGTTTAGTTAGAGGATAAACTTTAGATCACACCTTTGGTGTGCCCTGAATAAACTGATACTGAATATGCCCCATGCTGTTTGTCTCTCAGAGATGTCCTAATTCAGTCTCTGCTTCTGACCTTCTGGACAGATTTAGAATAGAAATAACCATTGGGACTAGCCAAAAGGTGAACAATGATGTTTTCTTTGGTTCTCCAATGTTATACAATGTTATAATTTTAAATTCATTAAAATATTACTTATGCCAGTCTTTCCCAAATTCACAGTCATTTTATTGAAAGAACTGGGACTATAATCCAGGTCTCCTGAAGCCAAATTAAACATCCACCAGCCACGATTTTTCACCCTTAACTGTGCTGCACTGTAAAATATATGGTATTCACTTCTGTTCCACTGTGCTGGAAAGGTGCAATAGATCATAGCTACTCTGTATATTGCCTGTTCTCATTTGGGTTTCCTTGGTAACCCAGGGAAAGGGGTTTTCAGTGGTAAGGAATCCACCTGCCAATGTGGAAGACCTATCCCTGGGTCGGGAAGATCCCCTGGAGAAGGAATGGCAACCTACTCCAGTATTGCTGCCTGGGAAATCCCATAGACAGAGGAGTCTGGAGGGCTATAGCCCATAAGGTTGCAAAGAGTTTGGCATGACTGAGTGACCAAACAACAGTGACATGTTATCTTTAATCTACCTTCCCTTTTGCTTGAATCCTGTTTGAAAACAGCATGTCAGGTCTCTGTAATTCTCAATAATCTCACAGGCATTTTGTCTAGATAAATTTGCCTGAAGGTAGCTTGTAACACTACACTTCTCAACATGCTGGGGGACTCATGCATTCAGTCTGCCTACTGTGACATAGTTGGAGTTCATCCTCATCCACCATTATGTCCTCTGATAAGATCCCAAGAATATTCCTTATTACAGCAGACAAGGGCTTCCCTGGTGGCTCAGATGGTAAAGAATCTGCCTGCAATGCAGGAGACCCAGATTTGCTCCTTGGATTGATAAGATCCTTCTCCCTGGAGAAGGGAATGGCTACTCCCTCCAGTATTCTTGCCTGGAGAATTCTATGAACAGATGAGCCTGGCAGGCTACAGTCCATGGGTCACAAAGTGTCAGATAATAAAAGGAAGCTAGGTCTCCTGTAGGCCTACCTAATGAAGGGAAGGCTGCTCACTCCTCATTTTAAAACCTGTTTCTGGGACAGTTTTTCTGAATGGATGAATTACTTCACAGCCAAAGGAGCTTATTATCTTTAAAGCAACATTTCCTGAGGTAATCAGGATGGGTCTGGCCTTTCTTTGTCTTTGTTAACAGAAGGAATCATGAGCCTAATTTAAACATTGTAGTAGTGGTCAGTAGACCTACATAGCTAAACAAAACAAAATAAAACCAACAAATCTTGCTGTAGTCTATGGTTCTCTGAATGCTTTTGTGTGGACTGGGCAGCAAAACCAAGTCCACACAAAGTATCAGGGGATTTAAATGGATTGTCTAAAGCTGCATGGCCAGTATGTAGGGAAACCACACCTTCTGCCTCAAAAGCTCTTTCCAACATGTTACAGTGCTTCTGGTAAAGCTTCCACTGGACATCTCACCAGAAACTGCCTCCTTGCTTCTGCATCTAATTTTGCAAAACTCTTGACTTCATTTCTTGACAATTCCCCTAAGTATATGCACCTTATCATGTTTTATCCATCAAGTATTTTTTAATGATGCCCGTATATCTACACAGCTTACCATTTCACGTTGATTAAATTGTCTGCCACTTTTTAAGGGATTCTTTTCAGAGTACTCATTGAAAAAGTATTAAATGTATGTGCCTTGTGTTAGATACTCCATGCCTGGATTTAGGAACACTTTTCAGAGAATTCATGTTCACAACTTAAGTTTATTTTTCAATATTGTGCTTAGGATGAAATAGAAGCTTTTGGTACAGTCCTGGGCAACCTAGAGGCTCCAGAGTTGACAATGGCCAGAATATAGAATGAAAAGTAATATTATTTTCCTGCTCAGTGTTTATACTTAGGAGAATTGTTGTTTCACTTTGTGGAGATTATAGTTTTGTGGGGAAGATAGACATTGAATATGTGATTATTGTGTGAGCTTCACAAAAGGGCAACCATAGGGAGCATTTTACATTGTGTTTGGCTCACATATTCTGAAAGGGTTCATATTTCCTCTTTGTAAGTGCAATGATATACATACTTCATAGGTATTCACTTCTGTTCTACTGTGCTGGAAAGGTGCAATAGATCATAGTTATTCTGGATATTGCCTGTTCTCATTGATGCTAATTTATATCTTATTGTTTTAAATCACAATTTCTCTAACTTTCACTGAGGAGAAGAATGATTTGGGGGAATTATATGAATTCACTACACCTAGTTAAATTCCCAGCTTTGCCCTTTACCAGCTGTGTGGTCTTAGACTAGTTACTTAACCTGCCAGACTCTGTTTCTCCACATATAAATTTATGTTGGGATTGAAAATCACTTCATTTTGCCATGAGGGTTATGTGAAATACTGCATATGAAAAGTCTTTTATATATAACTACAGATATTAATTCCTTTATAGCCAGTTTCAGAATATTTCAAAGATGGTGACAGAGTGTGTATATATTTCTCAATGTTTTCTCTGATCTCTTCTTGGTTTTTGTCCATATAAACATATATTCCATGCCTGTCATGGCAAAACGAATGTGGGAAGCATATTTAACTACAATGTTAGGCAGAGATTATATAGCAAAAAGAATGACATCCAAGGAAGTGAGACTAAAAACCCTGAAAACAATTATGTTTAACATTAAACAAAATATGGGAAAATCCATACTAAATATGTACTTGTTGATCCATTAGTGAGAAAAGAAACAGAAAGTAAATATCCCTTTGAAGTCCTGGATGGATCTAATACAGAGTCAGGATTCTGAGAAATTGGAAGGAAAAAAACCCCTTAGACCAACTTCATAAATGGGCTGCAGCTCGAGCTAGGCTCTTCTCGTCCTAAGCACTTCAAGATTTGAGTGGTGTTTGACCAAATGAACTGACGAATCAAATGTTTAGTGTGGTGTGGCTGTGATGGAGACAAATGTCCACTGAAACACATGCGACTTCAAACAAAAGTAAGGGACTACAGAATTAATCCAATATATCACCTCTCTCCCATATGTCAGGTTTAAAGATTTAGTCTTTTAGAAACTTAAAGACATGAAAGGCTGATGAATTAATCCAATGCACCATCACAGGGGTCCCTTGGTATCCACCTGTAAATTCTATGATTTAAAAAATATAGGGAACACGTTTATTCATGTTAGAGTGTTTATGAATTATCCAAATTTCCCTTTAGCTCATTCATTGTAAGTTCTCCATAAAAGATAAGGACACAGGCTAAATCAACAGAAGCATTAAACAGGTATCATATTTCCTCTTAAACTAAAAATAGGTAAAACTCTATTCCCATGTTATAAATAAATTCAACATATTATTTCTCTTATTCATTTCAGTTATATAACCATAATGTGTCCATAGAGTGAAAATGAGAGTTTTATTTTTTTTTCTCTTTTATCTAGTGGCTCTGCCTGTCAAAGGAGAGCCACATGGGAATAGAAAGTATGATGTCATGTTTGTATCTACATGTTTTTATTTGCTTCTGATAAGCCTGCTATGTATGAATTGCTATTGCTTTTGAAAATAATTTTTCATTAAATAGTCTCTGTATTGGCATTGCCTTTTTTGGGAATTGGAATGAAAACTGACCTTTTCCAGTCCTGTGGCCACTGCTGTTTTCCAAATTTGCTGACATATGGAGAGCAGCACTTTCACAGCATCATCTTTTAGGATTTGAAATAGCTCAACTGGAATTCCATCACTTCCACTAGCTTTGTTCATAGTGATGCTTCGTAAGGCCCACTTCACATCTCAGGATGTCTGGCTCTAGGTGAGTGATCACACCATCATGGTTATCTGGATCATGGAGATCTCTTTTGTATAATTCTTCTGTGTAATCTTGCCAACTCTTCTTAATATCTTCTGCTTCTGTTAGGTCCCTACCATTTCTGTCCTTTATTGAGCCCAGTCTGCATGAAATGTTCCCTTGGTATCTCTAATTTTCTTCAAGAGATCTCTAGTCTTTCCCATTCTATTGTTTTCCTCTATTTTTTTGCATTGATTATTGGGAAAAGCTTTCTTATCTCTCTATTTTTTTGGAACTCTGCATTCAAATGGGTATATCTTTCCTTATCTCCTTTGCCTTTCACTTCTCTTCTTTTCTCAACTATTTGTAAGGCCTCCTCAGACAACCATTTTGCCTTTTTGCATTTCTTTTCTTGGGGATGGTCTTGACCACTGCCTCCTGTACAATGCCATGAACCTCTGTCCATTGTTCTTCAGGCACTCTGTCTATCAGATCTAATTCCTTGAATCTATTTGTCACTTCCACTTTATAACTGTAAGGGATTTGACTTAGGTCATACCCGAATTGTCTAGTGGTTTTCCGTACTTTCTTCAATTTCAGTCTGAATTTGGCAATAAGGAGTTCATGATCTGACCCATAGTCAGCTCCTGGACTTGTTTTTATTGATGGTACAGAGCTTTTCCATCTTTGGCTGCAAAGAATATAATCAATCTGATTTTGGTGTTGATCATCTGGTGTTGTCCATGTGTAGTCATCTCTTATCTTGTTGGAAGAGGGTGTTTGCTGTGACCAGTGTGTTCTCTTGGCAAACTCCGTTAGCCTTTGACCTACTTTTCATTACTCCAAGTCCAAATTTGCCTGTTACTGTTATCTCTTGACTTCCTACTTTTGCATTCCAATCCCCAATAATGAAATATATCTTTTTTGGGTGTTAGTTCTAGAAGTTCTTGTAGGTCTTCATAGAACCATTCAACCTCAGCTTCTTCAGCAGTACTGGTCGAGACATAGACTTGGATTACTGTGATATTGAATGGTTTGTCTTGGAAACACACAGAGATCATTCTGTTGATTTTGAGATTGCATCCAAGTACTGCATTTCCTACTCTTGCTAACTGTGAGGGTTACTCCATTTCTTCTAAGGGATTCTTGCCCACAGTAGTAGATATAATGGTCATCTGGAATTCACTCATTCCAGTCCATTTTAGTTCACTGATTCCTAAAATGTCAGTGTTCACTCTTGCCATCTCCTGTTTGACCACTTCCAGTTTGCCTTGATTCATGGGCCTAACATTCCAGGTTCCTATGCAATATTGTTCTTACAGCATAGAACTTTACTTCTATCACCAGTCACATCCATAACTGGGTGTTGTTTTTGCTTTGGCTCCATGTCTTCATTCTTTCTGGAGTTATTTCTCCACTCTTGTCCAGTAGCATATTGGGCATGTACCGACCTGGGGAGTTCATCTTTCAATGTCCTATCTTTTTGCGTTTTCATACTGTTCATGGGGTTCTCAAAGCAAGAATACTGAAGTGGTTTGCCATTCCATTCTCCAGTTGTCCACTCTTCAGTGGACCACATTTTGTCAGAACTCTCCACCATGACCCGTCTGTCTTGGGTGGTCCTACATGGCATGGCTCATGGTTTCATTTAGTTAGACAAGGCTGTGGTCCATGTGATCAGTTGGATTAGTTTTCTGTGACTGTGGTTTTCATTCTGTTGGCCCTCTGATGGATAAGGATAAGAGGCTTATGGAAGCTTCCTGATGGTAGAGACTGACTGAGGGGGAAACTGTGTCTTGTTCTGATGGGTGGGTCCATGCTCAGTAAACTTAATCCAATTTTCTGTTCATGGGTGGGGCTGTGTTCCCTCCCTGTTGTTTGACCTGAGAAAAGGTCAGTTTTCATTCCAATCCCAAAGAAAGTCAATGCCAAAGAATGTTCAAACTACCACACAATTGCACTCATCTCAGACGCTAGCAAAGTAATGCTCAAAATTATCCAAGCCAGGCTTCAACAGTAAGTGAACCTCAAACTTCCAGATGTTCAAGCTGTTAGAAAAGGCAGAAGAACCAGAGATCAAATTGCCACCATCCATTGGATCATTGAAAAAGCACAAGAGTTCCAGAAAAACATCTACTTCTGCCTTATTGACTACACCAAAGCTTTTGACAGTGTGGATCACAACAAACTATGGAAAATTCTTTGAGATGGGAATACCAGACCACCTGACCTGCCTCCTGAGAAATATATATGTAAGTCAAGAAGCAACAGTTAGAACTGGACATGGAACAACACACTGGTTCTAAATTGGGGAAGGGGTACATCAAGGCTGTATACTCTCACCCTACCTATTTAACTTATAGGCAGAGTACATCATGTGAAATGCCAAGCTGGATGAAGCACAAGCTGGAATCAAGATTAACGGGAGAAATACCAATAACTTCAAATGGCACCACCCTTATGAAAGTGAAGAACTAAAAAGCTTCTTGATTAAAGTGAAATAGGAGAGTGAAAAGTTTGCTTAAAACTCAACATTCAGAAAGCTAAGATCATGGCATCTGGTCCTGTCACTTCATGGCAAATAGATGAGGAAACAACAGAAACAGTGAGAGACTTTATTTTGGGGGGCTCCAAAATCACTGTAGATGGTGTCTGCAGCCATGAAGTTAAAAGATGCTTACTGCTTGGAAGAAAAGCTATGACCAACCTAGACAGCATATTAAAAAGCAGAGACATTACCTTGCCAACAAAAGTCCATCTAGTCAAAGCTACGGTTTTTCCAGTAGTCATGTATGAGAGTTGGACTATAAAGACAGCTGAGCACCAAAGAATGGATGCTTTTGAACTGTGGTATTGGAGAAAACTGTTGAGAGTCGCTTGGACTGCAAGGAGGTCCAACCTGTCAATCCTAAAGGAAATCAGTCCTGGAAATTCCTTGGAAGGACTGATGCTGAGGCTCAAACTCCAATACTTTGGCCACCTGATGCAAAGAACTGACTCATTAGAAAATATCCTGATGCTGCACAAGATTGCAGGTGGAAGGAAGGGGATTACAGAGGATGAGATTGTTGGATGGCATCACCAACTCAATGGATATGAGTTTGATTAAAATCTGGGAGTTGGGATGGACAGGGAAGCCTGGCATGCTGCAGTCCAAGGGATTTCAAAGAGTTGAACATACCTGAGCTGATCTGAACTGTCCTGTTTTTAATCTGTCAGCCAGCAGACCATAATAACTGATATCACAAAAGGGTTAAATCTTTTGATTCACATTTATTATTCACACACACACACACACACACACACACACATACACACACACACACACACACACACACACACACACATATATATATATATATATATATATATATACACATATACATATATCCCCAAACTTCTGAGATACCTGGGTTTTGGGTGACAGTGCTATGCTTTTCAGGGTCAAGGGGCAGTGGTGTCTGTCACAAAGAATAGCAGGTGGTCATGCTATTGGTGTATCTCCACTTTAGCTTTTAACAATTGTTTGAGTTCATGGTTGAACTACAGCACAAAAGGAACACCAGGTTTACTCTTATTTATTTCACTTATTTGAAGGGTGTATTGAGGTGAATTACTGTTCCTGTGAATATAGCCTAATGGCTTCTGAAGTTTATCTTTCAAAAAGTGGGAGTTCAGTGTCCTGAGGGATAGAGTGGAAACCACATTGGTTTCAGTGGTAAGAGATATTTGCCAAGAAATAAAGGAGACTGGAGGAGGATTGATGTTAATCCCTCATCCAGACCTGAAAGTGCCATTAAAATTCTTAACTGGCAATCACAGGGGGAGAAAACAGAACTTTCTGATATTCTGTTGGGGTAACGTAAGGTAAATGTTGCTTTAACAAAGGACAGTTGGAAATGGATGAGATTGCATAAACCCATGAGAAGTTTTATTTGTTTTACTTTATGTTTGGACAGCTGTCCAATTCCTCTTTAAAATGCTTAAGAAGTATGTCCCATGCCTCAGAATACTTTGGTTTTAATGGATACCTCCACATACATTAGAAATAAGGACATTTCTTTTGCCTGTTAATAAATAGCTTTTTATGAAGAAATAGAGATTCCATATTATCTTTAATACACATTAATATTGGCTAGAATATTTTAGGAAGTACATTAATATCTGGGTCCTAATTACCTGTGGAATAATGTTGTACAGGCTCAACACAGGCACTCAATAAATAAGAAATTTTTGTTAATTTAAGTTTTTATTTGATAAAATATCAATATGGTTTCCTTCATTTTTAATATATTTCAAACTTCTTGAATTTTTTTTTAACATAAGAGCTCTTTTTTTTTTTTAAGTTTAGAAGCAGACAGTTTTTTCAATATGGCCTTTAATGCTGTGTCCCCTTCGATTTCTCCTGAGGGTGGAAAGCACTTTTTTCTTTTCTCTTGCAAAATATTTAGTGGTCTAAAAGTATATCTGGTTCTTGTATCAAACTGCATGATCTACCATAAGTAGCAGAAAGAAAGTTTTCTTAAGATTTATGAGTTTACTTCCTTTTTTTTTTTTGCCAAGTACCTAATCTTCCTTTGAAAATTGCTTGATTATCCTCTGCAAAGTTGGCTAAAGTCTCTTCCTGATGCATTATTTTCACCATCTGAGTAGTGAGTGTAATAGGTCAGAAACTACTAAATTTTTCATCAACAAGCTACTATGTGCAAGTTAATCAGTGTTGGGACAGACATAGAAAGTTATATTTTATACCCAAGAACACAATTAAAGTCTTACATGTAATTAAGTGCTGAATAGAGTGATTCAGAGTATGGACACTACAGGATCTCAGGGAATGGAAACACTGCAAATATCCATGACCAGCATCATTTACTCGAAATTAGTAACCATCCTGCTTATTTACAATTTTTCAAAATTCTAAATAATGCAGTCAAATTTGTGACCTGATGCAAAAGCCTACATAAGCACTAGGTGTTCACATGGAAATAGTAGACTAAATAGTAGGTTGCCCTAATCCAGCTGTGATATTGAAAATGTCACTTTTGCTGTTATGTATTATCAGCTCTGAGTTCTTTTATATGTAAAACCCAAAGGTCACCTGACACACCATTAGGCAATTACTAAGTCTTTCATTGTGCAAGTCAATGGCTGTTAAGTACACATCATTACAGTGCAAGAATGCGCTATTCTTTTCCTCTTACACCCAGGGCACTTCCTTGGTGATATGAAAGATTCTGCAGAGGTAGAGAAATAAAGTTAGTAGGAATAATCACTCAGTTGCCTGCTGTGAAGAGTGAGCTTTATTTACAGCACAGCATTTTGATTTGGTTTTAAGAGAATTGTATCATCTAAAAATTATACATAATAGACTTGGCAGAAACATAAGCTGGTGGTCAGGCCTGATTACATTAAATAAGTAATGTTGCCAAGGTATTGCTTACTCAGAATTATAACAGATGTCCACAGGACAGTAATCTTCACAGATCTCAACTGCTTCTTAAATGCTAAGATTTTTTGAACTCCAGATATCCTGTGGCTTCATAACAAAAGATGTTATGCTAAGATCTAAGTCTTCTGATCTAAGATAAGGCAGAGCCTGAAAGGAAGTCATGTAGTGAATTGATTCTTTGATTGAAATATTTTCATAATACATTTTGGAGGAATATTTAGACTGTAGTTATAGATCAAGACAGGGCTTCCTAGGTGGCTCAGTGGTAAAAAATCTGCCTGCTCTGGAGAAGGAAATGGCAACCCACTCCAATATTGTTGCCTGGAAAATCTTACGGACCTAGGAGCCTGGTGGGCGTCCATGGGGTCACAAAGAGTGAGACATAACTGAACAATTGAGCATGCACACTCATAAATCAAGGCGGAAAATATTTGAAGAATAATGTCTTAAGCCAGAAAGTCAGACCTTAAGAAAAAATTCACTGATAACAGAGAATTAATATATAACACAATTGGCACTGTTAGAGTTAAATTTGCCATTTTTTCCAGAACAATATGTTTCCAGCTTAATATAATTGCGTAATATAATCACAAAAGGTCAGACACGACTGAGCAACTGAACTGAACTGAACTGATAATTGCTTTTAAAGAACTGGTTGTTTTTTTGTGGGTATAGCCCATGGACAGGGAAACATGGTGTGCTGCAGTCCATGGGGTCGCAAAGAGTAAGACATGAATGAATGAATGAACTGACAGCACGTGGGCCTTAGTTCTTGCAAATAAATTTATTTCAAAAAATCACTTGTTTACTTGTCTTTTTCTCCATATTTCAAAAAGCAAAGAATGTCACTTGTTATCTTTACTACCGGTACCTGAAGCAATTTCTGGCCCATGAATATGCTCAGAAAACATTGTGTGATGGTACCAAACAAAGATATTTCCAATAGGGGTTTTATCAACAGCAAGAATATTTAGAAAAACAAAAGGAACAAAAAACTGGAGACTAAAGTTTTAAGAGAATTTGGTTATCAGGAAAAACAAAGCCTGACAACTCCATTTTTAATTAAACTGGAAATGTAAAATAAAGTAACAGTGACAGAGGGTAACACAGTAATTCTTTTGTTTTCTTTATACAGCAGTGAGTAGTTTTTGAAGATCCACTCAAGTATGATATAGGTTTCATTTTGGATTAATTATTTGAGCAGCTTCTGCCAAATTTGCATATATATTTAAACTCTAGGAAATCATTTTGCCATGTGTCAAAACTTTCTAAACTTGAGAGGACAGTAATAATAAAAATAAATTCAAACCATTGAGGAGAACTCTTTTATAAGAAAAAATGTAGTCAAGAGTGGGAAGTTGATGATACTATATATGAGAAGGTGTCTTCAACATAATTATTCAAATGGAAAAAGAGTTTGTTAAATTTTTGTTGAAAAATTTCACTTGAAGATCTCAGTGGTAAGTGTTGTTGGGATGATGTTTTAATCTATTAGGCTGTGCATGATGCTAAGTTGCTTCAGTCATGCCAGTTTCTTCATGACCCTATGGACTCTAGCCAGCCAGACTCCTCTGCCTAAGGGATTATCCTGGCAAGAATACTGGAGTGGGTTGCCAGTTCCTCCTCCAGGGGATCTTCCTGACCCAGGGATGGAACCTGTGTCTCTTATGTCTCCTGCATTGACAGGCAGGTTTTTACCACCAGCACCAGCTGGGAAGCCCCAGTCTATTATTAGGCTGCAATTCAATTCAATGATCAAAGTATATTTGCATCTCTAAATTGGAACAAGTAATTTTCATTTTCAGATTCTTATCTGTAGTATATACATAAAGATGTAACATGGAACGTCTGAAAGGTAAATAGATTTTGAGGGAGTGGTGACATATTTTTTCTACACAAAACTCTGCCATTTTACAAAACAATTGACTCTTTTAGAAGGTATTTGTATGTTCATGAAGGCATCATCGCCTATTATGTAATTGTATTATAAATATTTCAGATGAGAAACATGTAGAAAGAATATATTGCTCAAGTTCACACGAGTAGTAAATGGCAAAGATTTGAATTGTGGCATCTGGCTTCCACCCAAAATACCTTTTTCTCTTGTTAAAAACACTCTGAATATTATTTACATTAAAAAAAAGAAAAACTAAAATTCAGTTTGATGACCAGCATCCCAACCCCAGTCCACCTTTCCTTGATTCTCCCCAAAGGTTACAACTTTTCAGTTTGATGCATATTCTTCCAGGTCTTTTGTTGTGCATTTGCATATATACATATGTACTCCTAGAGAATACATAGTCTCTTATAGTTTATAACTTTAATATGTAAGTGAGGTAACAGTGTTTTGTCATTTTGAAACAATTTTTAACTCAACCATATGTCTAAGAGACACTTCCATGTTAACATATTTAGTTCTACCTCTTTCTTCCAAAATGATACATACCATCGTGCAGTATGACCATGTATCTTATTTTAATCATTTCTTTCTTAATCCACAATAAGATTATTTTCATTTGAGGAAGGAAGGATGCATATGTAACAACCTGATTTCTGTTATATTTCTCTATGATGTTAGAGTGCCACCACAAAAATTTGAATCATAGCTATATTTGAGCTAGAAAGCTGATCTTGTGGAAAAACTCAGGGCAAATTGTTAGAACTAGGTTTTCTTATTTTGAAGTAATATATTTATAACACTGTGTCTCAATGTTCTTATCTGTAACTGGGTACTGATAGTACCTGCTTGGCTGTATGTCTATATCTATAGTTTTATTTTCAAAAGTATAAACTATTTTATAAATAATGTGATAATTTTATTAAATCAGTTCAACATGCATTTATTGATATTTGTTGTGTTAGAGATACTGATGTAGGCATTCTAGAAAGTAAAATAAATACCTTTTTAAAGAGCATGTGATATAGTAAAAGTAAAAAAGGTGCAAATATAAAAATTATGAAAAAGGAGTATGTGATCTGAGTTGTAGGAAAGATGCCAAGTTCAACTGAATGATAAGAGGAAAAGCACTTCAACTAAAGGGTCTGTGAGATGCTTTTTGAGAGGGATAAAATACATAGTAGAAATTTGAGAGACACATTAGTTGGAGTATAGGAGGAAGAGAGGAACAAATTGTCCCAAATTCCCTCTTATGTAAAATGGGACTTGGATGCTTTGTTCAGACTGGTGTTCTAGAGGTAGTGAGTGTTTTAGTTATGAGACTTTTTCAAGAGCATTATTAAGATATCTAAAAGCCCTTGTTTAATGTCAGAGTTGTATTGGAAAATCAAACATGCAATCATAATAAAGTGTCACTTTAAGGAATATTCAGATAAACAAAAGTCAGCTCTGATTCAGAGCTCCAGTAAATGTGAGACATGCCAAAATGCACAATATAGGAATTCTGGAAGATGGATGAGAGCCAGAGCCTGCAAAGCCCAGAATTCTGCATTAGGTGTCTCTTTATAGGATGTTTAGATATTCACCATAAAAGGAGGAATTTTAAGAGGAATGAGAACATATCAAGCAAAAGCTGTGAATTGGAAAAAATTCAGACATTGTCCTTAGGCAGGGAGCATGATTTGGGATGTGTTTTGGGGTGATGGATGATGGAGAAAGACAGAAGATGGTACAGAGGGTGAAGACATTAGCAATGTTGATTAGAGCACATTGTGACTTTGAATGCTAAAGTAAGGCTCCAATTTTAATGACATATGGTGAAGCATTAAAGCTGTTATTCCAAGGAGTAACACATCCTTAAATCTCTATCCTTAAAAGATAAATCTTGCAGGACTGTGAGTAGATTACAGGAGGGGCAACTGGAGAAATAGTTATGGGAATATCTTAATAAACCCAGAAGCAGTTCTATGGTCTTAGGTAAGAATAGTGGAGTGGAAAAAGAGGACTGGACATATTTGAAAGACACTATAGGAATTGACTTCTTGAGATGATTTTTCAGCTGACTTTATATGAATGTGAGGGAAAGAAAAGAGTCAAAATCACTAGTAAGATCCATGATGCTCAGAGGGAGAATCACAACAACAGAGTAGGAGGACATGGACCTCACCTTCCTGCCCTCCCCCTCCAAACCAACACTTCAAAATTACATCTACAAGTGGAGTAATTCTCACAGAAAACTACTGGAAACTGGCATAAGAACTCCTACGCAGCCTAAGGCAGCAAGAAAGATCCCCACATAATTGGGTAGGATGGAAATAACAGCATTGGGTTGGGACCTGTGCACCTGGGAGGGGACTAAGAAAAAAGGGAGAGTGCACAGGCAGACACTTGTTCTGGGGAGTGAGTGGGTTCAGCCACAGACTGAGTGTCCCAGTCCTGGGGTCCTTCACAAAGGAGACAAGTCCCCTTGGCTGCTTGGAGAACTGTGGGGACAACTAGAAAGCCTGGAGAAGCCTAGACTTCACTTATGAAAAATGTGTGGGTGCTGGCTTGCCATCAGACAGGGCAGAGAGAGGTCTGCTCTAGTGACTGCTGCATCACTGTGCCCCCAATCTGAGCTGAGCAAACACCCTGGCCCCATTCGCTTTACACCACAGTTTGGCACTGGATCTAATGACCTGGGGGCCTGCAATGTGGTCCAGGAGAAGTGGAGGTGGCCAACGTTGGTGCTTACTCAAAAAAAGCCACAGAAGGAACTCAGACTTATAATGACAGTACAGCCACTTGAACTCATGTGACCAGCACACTGCAACCCCCTAGTCCTGGCCAAACAAATGCTTCATCCCCATTGACCCCATGCCACAATTTTGCACTAAGTTTGGAAGGACAATAACAGTGGAAAGGAGGAGATCTTGAGCTATGTCTGAGCGTAGCCACATAGGCAACAAATTGAACCTATGTAAGGACACAAGCCCAAGGAAAAACACACACTTAAAGAGAACAGAGCCAGCTTGAGCCCAATCTTCATGGCATCCACTCCAGCAACTCGGGAGAAGATCCCAAACCCTCACAGGGCAGTGACTCCCACTAAGCAGAGAGGAACTCCCACTTACATCTTGTGTAGACTGTAGCTCTTTCAATGCTAGCCACACTCCACATCAAGGAGATAGTGGTCAGCCAACCCTGAGGAAAAATTTTGCTGGCATCCACATCAAACACAGCCCTCACATGAAAGACACTGGGCGCACACAGTCTACATAGGGATTGGTGGTGTTGTTCAGTTGCACGGTCACGTATGACTTTTTGTGATCTCATGGGCTGTAGCATGCCAGGCTTCCCTGCCCCTCACTATCTCCCAAAGTTTACCCAAGTTCATGTCCATTGATGCTCCCACATAAAAACACCCCTTAAATACCACAACATATAACTGTTTCATCTAAATTCATAGAGAAATAAAAAGTTAAATAAAATGAAATTTTAGGGGATGGTCCTAAGATGGCAGAGGAATAGGACGGGGAGACCACTTTCTCCCCCACAAATTCTTCAAAAGATCGTTTGGATGCTGAGCAACTTCCACAGAAGAACTGAACACTGGCGGAGGACACCAGGCATTCAGAAAGGCAGCCCATTCTCTTTGAAAGGAGGTAGGACAAAATATAAAAGACAAAAAGAGAGACAAGAGCTAAGAATGGAGACCCGACCTGGGCCAGGGGGGGCGGGTCATGAAGGAGGAGATGTTTCCAAAGAGCAGGAAACCCTCTCACTGATGGGTCTGTAGGGAGTTTAGGAATCCCAGAGGGCAACATAACTGGGAGAAAAAAAAAAAAAACACAGCAACTCCCAGTGGAGAAATAGCCCAGAAGCTTACATCTGCCACAAGCATACAGGGGCTGAACAAGGAGGAACAGGCTGCATTGCTCAGAGTAAGGAGTGGACCTGAATGCCCTGAGAACAATCTGAGGGAGCTAACGTGAGATAGCAACCCAAACTGTGGGATAGCCAGAGAGAGAAAAAAAAGAGAGAGAGAGAGAACTTTCCCATGAAAAACTCTAAGATAACGTGCAGCCTGGCCCACTCACAGAACAAAGGATTGAGCCAACGCCAAAGGAAAGCCAGCCAGCTGGGACTGGCCCCTTCCCTTGCCGGAGGCAGAGAGGTAGGTGGGCAACAGCTACAGCTGGAAGGCAAGGGGCAATCTCAGCCCCAGAGATGTTATCCTCCACCAAACTGTGAGCAGGTTCTCGGTTGCTAACCAGGTCTTCCTGGGATCCTGGATGGTTGACATCTGCCAGGAGGGTTGTAGCCTGAGATCAGCTCACAGAGAAAATGCATGGCACACCTGAGATGGCACTCTCACAGCACACCTGGGAAACTGAGTGGCTGGGACCAAGGAGGTGATTAAGATGCACGGTCCACCTGGGACAGTGCACTCGCCAAGCACCTGGTCACCTGAGCAGCTTAGACCTGGGAAGTGCATAAAATGAAAGGCCTGCTTTCAACACCACCCCTGCAGAGCAATCTGGAGCATGAGCAGTGTAGAGTGGGAAAGCACATGCTGCCGGGAGCTGGGGCAATCCCAGTGTGGTCCATACACTGCAAGCACTCCCCACAGAAGCCAGTGATATTTGTTTGCAGTGTTCCTCCCTCCCCATAACACAACTGAACAAGTGAGCCTAAATAAGTAACCACCTTTGCCCCCTTGTGTCAGGGCAGAAATTAGACACTGAAGAGACTTGCAAACAGAGTAAGCTAAAATAAACAAGGAAGAGGGTACTGTTTTGGAAGTGGCAGGTACAACAGATTAAAACCCTATAGTTAATATTGACTAAGCATTGCAGATGGTGATTGCAGCCATGAAATTAAAAGACGCTTACTCCTTGGGAGGAAAGTTATGACCAACTTAGATAGCATATTCAAAAGCAGAGACATTACTTTGTCAACAAAGGTCTGTCTAGTCAAGGCTATGGTTTTTCCAGTGGTCATATATGGATGTGAGAGT
Organism: Oryx dammah; assembly: GCF_014754425.2. Lineage (NCBI taxonomy): Eukaryota > Metazoa > Chordata > Mammalia > Artiodactyla > Bovidae > Oryx > Oryx dammah. The sequence continues at coordinate 35,287,740 of NW_024070212.1, forward strand.
TGGAGTGTGAAGAAAGCTGAGCACCGAAGAATTGATGCTTTTGAACTGTGGTGTTGGAGAAGACTCTTGAGAGTCCCTTGGACTGCAAGGAGATCCAACCAGTCCATCCTAAAGGAGATCAGTCCTGGGTGTTCATTGGAAGGACTGATGTTGAAGCTGAAGCTCCAGTACGTTGGCCATCTCATGAGAAGAGTTGATTCATTGGAAAAGACCCTGATGCTGGGAGGGATTGGGGGCAGGAGGAGAAGGGGACGACAGAGGATGAGATGGCTGGATGGCATCGCCGACTAGATGCACATGAATTTGGGTGAACTCCGGGAGTTGGTGATGGACAGGGAGGCCTGGTGTGCTGCGATTTATGGGTTCACAAAGAGTCGGACACGACTGAGTGACTGAACTGAAGCATTGGAAGGGGCCTATAGACCTTGAGAAGAAGTATAAGCTGGAACAAGGAACTATCTGAAACTGAACTGACCCCACATTGCCCTCAACAGCTCCAGAGAAATTTCTAGATAAATTTTTACTATTATCATTTTAATTAAAAATTTTTTTAAGTTCTTTATTACTCCTTTAATTTTCACTTTTATAACCTACTATTACCTTGAAAAAAAGAGACACTATTTTTAAAGCAAATTTCATATACATATATTTTATAATTTTTGTGATTGATTTTGATTTGCATTTTTAATACTGTAGTTTTGAGAGTTTAACTTCTACATTAGATTTATAATCTTTGCTTTGTGGTATTCGTTATCCACTTTGTACCTTTAAGAATCTAATCTTTGATACCCATTTTTACTTAGGGGTGCAATTCCTGACTTGATTGCTCTCTCCCCCTTTGACTCTCCCTTTTCTCCCCCAGGTATCTCCATCTCTTCCCTCCCCCTTCTCCTCTCTACTTACCTCTGTGAATCTCTCTGGGTGTTCTGGGCTGTGGAGAACATTTAGGGAACTGATTACTGGCTAGATTGGTCTCTCCCTTTTTGATTCCCCCTCTTCTCCTCCTAGTCACCTCTATCTCTCTCCTCCCTCTTCTCTTCTCTATATAACTCTGTGAACCTCTCTGGATGTTCCAGATTGTGGAGAGCACATAAGGAATTGATTACTGGCTAGATTTCTCCCCCCACCCTTTGAGTCCCTCTCTTCTCCTCCTGATCTCCTCTACCTCCTCCTCCTTCTTCTCTTATCCATGTAACTCTGTGAAACTCCCTGAGTGTTCCTCATTGTGGATAATCATTTCACCATCAACCTAGATGTTTTATCATTTGTGCTGTATGGATGGAGAAGTCTTGAGGCTACTGAAAGAAAAAGACTGAAAGCCAGAGGCAGGAGGCTTAAAGTCAAAGTGAGAACATCAGAAAACTCCTGACTCCAGGAACATTAATCAACAAGAGCTCATCCAAAAGCCTCACTACCTATGCTGAAACCAAGCTCCACCCAAGAGCCAACAAGTTCTAGAGCAAGACAAACCACACTAATTCTCCAGCAATGCAGAAACACAGTCCTAAGCACTAAAATACAGGCTGCCCAAAGTCACACCAAACCCACAGACACTCCAAAACTCACTATTGCACACTTCATTGCACTCCAGAGAGAAGAGATCCAGCTCCACCCAACAGAACACAGACACAAGCTTCCCTAACCAGGAAACCTTGACAAGCCACCTATCCAACCCCACTCACAAGGAGCAACCTCCATAATAAAGACGAACCACAAACTTTCAACCTACAGAAAGGGCATCCCCAAAACACAGCAATCTAAACAAAATGAAAAGGCAGAGAAATATTCAGCAGGTAAAAGAGCATGATAAATGGCCACCAAACCAAGCAAAAGAGGAGGAAATATAGAGTTTACCTGAAAAATAATTTAGAATAATGATAGTAAAGATGATCCAAAATCTTAAAAACAAAATGGAGTTACAGATAAATAGACTAGAGATAAGGATTGAAAAGATGCAAGAAATGTTTAACAAGGACCTAGAAGAAATAAAGAAGAGTCAATCAATAATGAATAATGCAATAACTGAAGTCAAAAGCACTCTGGAGGGAACCAACAGTAGAATAACTGAGGCAGAAGATAGGATAAGTGAGGTGGAAGATAGAATGGTGGAAATAACTGAAGCAGAAAGGAAAAAAGAAAAAAAGAATGAAAAGAAATGAGGGCAACCTCAGAGATCTCTGGGACAATGTTAAACACCCCAACATTCGAATCATAGGAGTCCCAGAAGAAGACAAAAAGAAAAAACATGAGAAAATACTTAAGGAGATAATAGTTGAAAATGGGGGAGGAAATAGCCATCCAAGTCCAAGAAACCCAGAGAGTCCTAAACAGGATAAACTCAAGGCAAAACACCCCAAGACACAAATTAATCAAATTAATGAAGATCAAACACAAAGAGCAAATATTAAAACCTGCAAGAGAAAAGCAACAAATAACATACAAGGGGATTCCCATAAGGATAACAGCTGATCTCTTCAGGCCAGAAGGGAATGGCAGGACATACTAAAAGTGATAAAATAGAAAAACTTACAACCCAGATTACTGTACCCAGCAAGAGTCTCATTCAAATATGAAGGAGAAATCAAAGCTTTACAAACAAGCAAAAGCTGACAGAATTCAGCACCACCAAACCAGCTCTTCAACAAATGCTTGAGGATCTTCTCTAGACAAGAAACACAGAAAATGTTTATAAACTCAAACCCAAAACAACAAAGTAAATGGTAGTGGGAATGGGATCATACTTATCAATACTTACATTAAATGTAAATGAGTTGAATGCCTCAACCGAAAGAAAAAGTCTGGCTGAGTGGATATAAAAACAAGATCCTTATATATGTTGTCTACAAGAGACCCACCTAAAAACAAGGGACATATGCAGACTGAAAGTGAAGGGCTGGAAAAAGATATTTCATGCAAATGGAGACCAAAAGAAAGCAGGAGTAGCAATATTCATGTCAGATAAAACAGACTTTGAAATAAAGGCCATGAAAAGAAGGACACTACATAATGATCAAAGGATCAATCCAAGAAGAAATAACAATTATAGATATATATGTACCCAACCTAGGAGCACCGCAATTTGTAAGGCAAATGCTAACAAGTATGAAAGGGGAAATTAACAGTAACACAATAATAGTGGGAGACTTTAATACCCCACTCACACCTATGGATAGATCAACCAAACAGAAAATTAGCAAGAAAACACAAACTTTAAATGGTACAATGGACTAGTTAGACCTGGTTGATATCTATAGGACATTTCACTCCAAAACAATGCATTTCACCTTTTTCTCAAAGACACACGGAACCTTCTTCAGGATAGGTCACATCCTGGGCCATAAATACAGCCTTGGTAAATTCAAAAATGTCAAAATCATTTCAAGCATCTTTTCTGATCACAATGCCGTTAAGATTAGACATCACCTACAGGAAAAAAAAAAAGCTATTAAAAATACAAACATATGGAAGCTAAACAACATGCTTCTGAATAACCAACAAATCACAGAAGAAATCAAAATATGGATTGTAACAAATGAAAATGAAAATAAAACAACCCAAAACCTATGGGATTCAGTAAAAGCAGCACTAAGGGGAAGGTTCATAGCAATGCAAGGTTACCTCAAGAAACAAGAGAAAAATCAAATAAATAACCTAACTTTACACTTAGCAACTAGAAAAAGAAGAAATTAAGAACCCCAGGGTTAGTAGAAGGAAAGAAATCATAAAAATTAGGGCAAAAATAAATGAAAAAGGAACAAAGGAGACAATAGCAAAAATCAACAAAGCTAAAAGATGAATCTTTGAGAAGATAAATAAAAGAGACAAATCATTAGCCAGACTTATCAAGAAAAAAAGGGAGAAGAATCAAATCAACAAAATCAGAAATGAAAATGGAAAAATCACACCAGACAACACAGAAATACAAAGAAATAATAAGAGACTATATCAGCATCTATATGACAATAAATGGACAACGTGGAAGAAATGGACAAATTCTTAGAAAAGTACAACCTTCCAAAACGGGACAAGGAAGAAATAGAAGAGCTTGATGGACCCATCACATGCACAAAATTGAAACTGTAATAAAAAATTTTTCAACAAACAAAATTCCAAGACCAGATGGCTTCACACGTGAATTCTACCCAAAATTTAGAGAAGAGCTAACACCGATTCTACTCAAACTCTTCCAGAAATTTGCACAGGAAGGTAAACTTCCAAACTCATTCTATGATGCTACCATCACCCTAATACCAAAACCAGACAAAGATGCCACAAAAAAGAAAACTACAGGCCAATATCACTGATGAACATAGATGGAAAAATCCTTAACAAAATTCTAGCAAACAGAACCCATCAACATATTAAAAAGATCATAGGGATTCAAGGATTCTTCAATATTTGCAAATCAAATGTGATACACCACATTAACAAATTGAAAGATAAAAACCATATGATTATCTCAATAGATGCAGAGAAAGCCTTTGAAAAAAATCCAACATCCATTTATGATAAAAACCTTCCAGAAAGCAGGCATAGAAAGAACATACCTCAACATAATAAAAGCTATATATGATAAACCCACAGCAAACATTATCCTCAATGGTGAAAAATTGAAAACATTTCCCCTAAAGTCAGGAAAAAGACAATGGTGCCTACTCTCATGGCTACTATCACCACTACTGTTCAACACAATTTTGGAAGTTTTAGCCATAGCAATCAGAGAAGAAAAAGGAATGAAAGGAATCCAGATTGGAAAAGAAGAAGTAAAACTCTCACTGTTTGCAGATGACATGATCCTCTACATAGGAAACCCTAAAGACACCACCAGAAAATTACTAGAGCTAGTTAATGAATACAGTGAAGTTGCAGGATATAAAATTAACATACAGAAATCCCTTGCATTCCTATACACTAACAATAAGAAAACAGAAAGAGAAGTTAAGGAAACAATTCCATTCACCATTGCAATGAAAAGAATAAAATGTTTAGGAATAAATCTACCTAAAGAAACGCTGGAATGGAAGAAACACAAGCTGGAATTAAGATTGCCGGGAGAAATATCAATAACCTCAGATATGCAGATGACATCACCCTTATGGCAGAAAGTGAAGAGGAGCTAAAAAGCCTCTTGATGAAAGTGAAAGAGGAGAGTGAAAAAGTTGGCCTAAAGCTCAACATTCAGAAAATGAAGATCATGGCATCCGGTCTCATCACTTCATAGCAAATAGATGGGGAAACAGTGGAAACAGTGTCAGACTTTATTTTTTTGGGCTCCAAAATCACTGCAGATGGTGACTGCAGCCATGAAATTAAAAGACGCTTACTCTTTGGAAGAAAAGTTATGACCAACCTAGATAGCATATTCAAAAGCAGAGACATTACTTTGCCGACTAAGGTCCGTCTAGTCAAGGCTATGGTTTTTCCAGTGGTCATGTATGGATGTGAGAGTTGGACTATGAAGAAGGCTGAGCACCAAAGAATTGATGTGTTTGAACTGTGGTGCTGGAGAAGACTCTTGAGAGTCCCTTGGACTGCAAGAAGATCCAACCAGTCCATTCTGAAGGAGATCAACCCTGGGATTTCTTTGGAAGGAATGATGCTAAAGCTGAAACTCCAGTACTTTGGCCACCTCATGCGAAGAGTTGACTCATTGGAAAAAACTCTGATGCTGGGAGGGATTGGGGGCAGGAGGAGAAGGGGACGACAGAGGATGAGATGGCTGGATGGCATCACGGATTCGATGGACGTGAGTCTGAGTGAACTCTGGGAGATGGTGATGGACAGGGATGCCTGCCATGCTGCTATTCATGGGGTCGCAAAGAGTTGGACACAACTGAGGGATTGAACTGAACTGAACTGAACTGAGAACAAATAATTTCACAGTTTGTATGAAAATAAAAAATCCTTGACTAACCAATACAATCTTGAGACAGAAGAGTGGAGCTGGAAAAATCAATCTGCCTGACTTCAGACTATACTACAAAGCTACAGTAATCAAGACAGTATGATACTGGCACAAAGACAGAAATGTAGATCAATGGAACAAAATAGAAAGCCCAGAGATAAATCCACACACCTGTGGACACCTTATCTTTGACAAAGGAGGCAAAAATATACAATGGAGAAAAGACAATCTCTTTAACAAGTGGTGCTGGGAAAACTGGTTAACCACTTGTTAAAGAATGAAACTAGATCACTTTCTAACACCATACACAAAAATAAACTCAAAATGGATTAAAGACCTAAAGTAAGACCAGAAACTATAAAATTCCTAGAGGAAAACTTAGGTAAAACACTCTCTGACATAAATCACAGCAGGATCCTTTTTGACCCACCTCCCAGAGTAATGGAAATAAAAGAAAAAAAAAGAGAGAGAAGGAGAGAGAGCTAATTAAACTTAAAAGCTTTTGCACAACAAACGAAACTATAAACTATAAGCAAGGTGAAAAGACAGCCTTCAGAACTGGAGAAAATAATAGAAAATGTAGCTACTGACAAAGAATTAATCTCAAAAATATACAAGCAGCTCATGCAGCTCAATTCCAGAAAAATAAGTGATGCAATCAAAAAATGGGCCAAAGAACTAAACAAACATTTCTCCAAAGAAGACATAGGTGGCTAACAAACACATGAAAAGATGCTCAACATCACTCATTATCAGAGAAATGCAAAACAAACCACAATGAGGTACCATCTCACACCCATCAGAATGGCTGCTATCAAAAAGTCTACAAACAGTAAATGCTGGTGAGGGTGCAGATGAAAGGCAACCCTCTTACACTGTTGGTGGGAATGCAAACTAGTACAGCCACTATGGAGAACAGTGTGGAGATTCCTTAAAAAACTGGAAATAAAACTGCTATACGACCCAGCAATCCCACTGCTGGGCATACACACCAAGGAAACCATAATTGAAAGAGGCATGCGTACCTCCATGATCATCGCAGCACTGTTTACAATAGTTAGGACATGGAAGCAACCTAGATGTCCATCAGCAGATGAATCGATAAGAAAGCTGTGGTACATATACACAATGGAATATTACTCAGCTATTAAAAAAGAATGCATTTGAATCAGTTCTAAGGCGGTGGATGAGACTGGAGCCTATTATACAGAGTGAAGTAAGCCAGAAAGAAAAATACCAATACAGCATACTAATGCATATATATGCTTTTAGAAATATGATAGCGATGACCTTATATGTGAAACAGTAAAGGAGACACAGAAGTAAAGAACAGACTTTTGGATTCTGTGGGAGAAGGTGAGGGTGGGATGATTTGAGAGAATAGCATTCAATCATGTATATTTCATATGTGAAATAGATCGCCAGTCCAAGTTTGATGCATGAGACGGGGCACTCAGGGCTGGTGCACTGGGATGACCCTGAGGGATGGGATGGGGAGGGAGGTGGAAAGGGGGTTCAGCATGGTGGACACATGTACACCCAGGGCTGATTTGTGTCGATGTATAACGAAAGCCACTACAATATTGTAAAGTAATTAGCCTCAAATTAAAATAATTAATTAAAAAAAAGAAAAGGTAGAAGAATTACAGCCAATTGAAAGACCAGGAGAAGACCTTGGGGGGGAAAGCAATGAAACAGAGATAATTAGTCTATGTGACAATGAATTAAAAAAGCTGGTAATAAAAAATTCTAACTGAACTAATAAAGAGAATTGAACTAAGCATGGATCATTTTAATAAGGAACTAGAAACTATAAAAAAGACCTAATTAAAAATAGACTATTTCTGAGATAAAAGCACTCTAGAGACAACGAAAGCAAATTAAATGACAAGGAAGAATGCATAAGTGATCCTGAAGATAGAATTTAAAAAAAAAATCACCCAGTCAGAACAGTAGAAAGAAAGACAAATGAAAAAAAAAAAAAATCAAAAGCAACATATGGGATCTCCAGGATATATTCAGTGTTTCAACATCCACAATATATGGTTTCCAGCAGGAGAAGAGAGAAGGAGGTTGAAAATGTATTTGAACACGTTATGGCTGAAAAATTCCCAAACCGAAAGAATGAAACAGATATCCAGGAATAGGAAACATACAAGCTCCCAAACAAGAAGAACTCAAATAGATCCATACCAGATATATAATTAAATTTAAGAAGTTAATGGTAAAAAAAAAAAAAAAAAAAAAAGAATTCTAAAACCAAGAAGAGATAGACAAAAAGTCAAATACAAGGGAACCACTAGAAGGCTATTAGCTGATTTCTCTGAAGAAATATTGCAAGCCAGAGAAGAGTGGCATGATATATTCAAAGTCCTGAAAGGGAAAACCTTGCAATTTAGGATACTCTCCCCAACAGAACCATCATTTAGAACAGAAAGAGAGATAAAGAATTTCTCAAACAAGTAAATTAAAATAATTCAGCAGTCCTGAACTTATCCTAAAAGACACGTTGAAAGGTCTTCTCTAAATGGAAAAGAAGAATTTATAGGAAAGGAAAAATCTCAACAGAAAAGGCAAATATATACTAAGAATTGAAGGTCATTTGAATAAACCAATAAGTAGAATAAAAACAAACAAAAAATTATAAAATCACCTACCTATAGCATATTAAAAAACAGAGACATCACTTTGCTGACAAAGGTCCATATAGTCAAAGCTATGGTTTTTCTAGTAGTCATGTACGGATGTGAGAGTTGGATCATGAAGAAAGCTGAGTGCTAAAGAATTGATGCTTTTGAACTGTAGTGTTGGAGAAGACTCTTAAAGGAAATTAACCCTGAATATTCATTGGAAGGACTGATGCTGAAACTGCAACTCCAATCCTTTGGCCACCTGATGCAAGAAGAACCAACTCTTTGGAAAAGACCCTGATGCTGGGAAAAGGCCCTGAGGTCAGGAGGAGAAGGAGGCAATAGAGGATGAGATGATTGGATGGCATCATTGACTCAGTGGACATGAGTTTGAGCAAACTTTGGGAGATAGTTAAGGACAGGGAAATCTGGCATGCTGCAGTCCATGGGGTAGCAAAGAGTTGAACACAATTGAGTGACTGAACAGCAACAACAAATAACTATGATAAACAGTAAAGTGATAAGTATGAGGATGTAAAGTAAGTATAATATCAAAAACACAAAATGTGGATGAAGAGAGTAAAAACAGATTTTTCAGACTGTGTTTAAACTTAAATGGTTATCATCTATTTAAAGCAAGTGGATATGATTCTGGGTCAATATATATGAATGCCATGGTAATCACAAGCCAAAAACAGTTTGATAGACACACAAAAACCAAAAAGAAAGGAGCTCAACAATACTACAAAGAAACTCATCAAACCACAGTGGTAGAAACAAAGAGAAGAAATAAAGAAATAAGAACTACAAAAACAACAGGAAAACTAGGAATAGAATGGTAATAAGCAATACTTATTAATAATTTGAATGTCAATGGGCTAAATGTTATAATTAAAAGACCTAGAGTGGCTGGTTAAATTTAAAAAAAAAAAAAGACCACTCAATATACTGCCTATAAGAGACTGACTCATTTCAAGGCAAGAAACATGCACAGACTAAAATCAGAAGGGTGAAAATAGATATTTCACATGGACAAAATCAATAAAGCAAGGGTAGAAATATTCATATCATACAAAATAGACTTTAAAACAAAAGTTATCATGAAAAATAGAGGACATTATATAATGATAAAAGAATCAATACATGAAAAGTATATTACATTTATTGACATATATACACTCCATGAAGGAGCAGCTAAATATATAAAACAAGTATTATCAGGCATAAAGGAAGAAACTGATAATGCTACAGTCATAGTAGGAGAGTTTAATACTCCATTGACATCAAAGAAGATATCATCTGGACAGAAAATCAATAAAGAAACAAGTTTTAAATGACACAATAGATTGCTGGACTTAATTGAACAGTATACCAGTTGGACTTAATTGCTGACCTCTTAGAGAAAAAGCCAAATGAACTTTTGGGTCAACCCGCTATCTACTGGACATTACATCCAAGAAAAGGAGAGTATACAGTAAGTCCCCTGGGCTTCCCAGGTGGCTCAGTGGTAAAGAATTTCCCCGCTAATGTAGGGGATGCAGGAGATGCAGGTTCAGTCTCCTGGATTAAGAAGATCCTCTGGAGGAGAAAATGGCAACCCTCTCCAGTATTCTTGCCTGGAAAACCACATGGACAGAGGAGCCCATCAGGCTACAGTCCATAGGGTTGCAAAGAGTTGTACATGACTTAGCAACTGAGCCTACAGAGTAAGTCTCTTACATACAAACCTTCAGACTGTGAACTTTCAAAGATGTGACTATGCATTTGCATGTGGAATCATATTAGTTCACATGTCTGGTATACATTGTCACATGTGTGCATCCTCTACAGGTGGTTGTGTTTTTGTGTATTTTACTGTAGTATTTTTGCTGTACAACATGAAGAGCTTCCTAATGAAGACCTGATGGAATTGGAGGCCCAGAGAAAGGATGAAGAGAGACAAAAGGAAGAAGAAGAAACAGAAGAACTAAGAGATTCATGATGCAGGAAATGGCAAGGGAATTTCCTTTATTTGAAGAGCACTGTTAGTTTTGAGTCACAGGACCTGAATGCAGTATGGTACACAAAGGTTGCAGCAGCCGTTCAGAATGCAGCACAGTGCTACCATGTCATCTATGACAAGAAAAATAAAGCTACTACCAAGACATCACTGGATCATTTTTTTTGAAGAGGGTAGATAGAATTGAATTCAGCAAACAGCTGGAACCAGTGCCATCAACACCAGGCATAAATGAGATTGCAGCTTGCTCTCCATCTCCTATTGCCAATGATCCCTCAGCTCCACCATCTCCCACTTCCTTTCCCTCCTCCAATCAGTAACTCTTCTTGCCTGTTCACTCAGTGCCAACCTGTATGCCAGCTGTTGTGCTGTACTACTGTACTTTTCAAGTTACTGTATTATAACATTTAAAATGTTTACTTTTGCTTGTTTTTGTGTTTTATTTGTGTGAAAGTATTATACAGTGTAATACTTATATAGCTGATTGAACAAATTATACTCACAAATGTGCTCTTGGAACAGAACTTGTTCATATGTAGGGGACGTACTGTACATTCTTTTCAAGTTTATATGGAATGTTCTCCACCACATAATAGGTCATAAAGCAAGCCTCAACAAATTTAAAAGGATAATGATATCAAGCATCTTTTTCAACCACAATTGTATGAAACTAGAAACAAAACAGGAAGAGAACAAACACATGGAGATTGAACAACATGCTATTAAAAACATAATCATCAAAGGGTCAATGATTGAATCAAAGAAGAAATAAGAAACTACCTTGACACAAATGAAAATGGAAACACATCTTCCCCAAATTTATGGGATGTAGCAAAAGCAGTCCCAGAAGGAAGTTCAAAGGGAAAGAAGCCTTCTTTGAGAAACAAGAAAAACTTCAAATAAGCAACCTAATCTACCACATAAAAAGGAGACGACAAGAATACAGAGAACTATACAAAAAGGTTTTAATGACCCAGATAACCATTGTGGTGTAGTCACTCATCTAAAGCCTGATATCCTGATATCCTGGTGTCTGAAGTCAAATGGGCCTAGGAAGTATTACTGCAAACAAGGCTAGAGGAGGTGATGGAATTCCAGTTGAGCTATTTCAAATCTTGAAAAATGATGTTGTTAAAGTGCTGCATTCAATATGTCAGCAAATTTGGAAAACTCAGAAGTGGCCACAGGACTGGGAAAAGTCAATTTTCATTCCAATCCCAAAGAAAGCCTGTATCAAAGAATTTACAAACTACCTTGCAGTGCTCATTTCTCATAATAGTAAGATTATGTTCAAATTCCTTCAAGGTCTGCTTCAGCATTATGTGAACCTAGAACTTCCAGATATACAAGTTGGATTTAGAAAAAAGTAGAGGAACCAGAGATCAAATTGCCAACATTTATTGGATCCTAGAGGAAGCAAGGGAATTCCAGAAAAACATCTGCTTCATTGACTACACTAAGGCCTTTGACAGTGTGGATCACAACAAACTGTAGAAAATTCTTAAAAAGATGGGAATACCAGATCATCTTACCCCTGAGAAATCTGCATGCAGGTTAAGAATTGACAGTTAAAACCTTACATGAAACAGCTGACTGGTTCAAAATTGGGAAAAGAGTACAACAAGGCTGTATATTGTCACCCTGCTTATCTAACTTATATGCAGACTACATCATGTGAAAAGCTGGGCTCAATGAATCAGAAGCTGAAATTAAGATTTCCAGGAGAAATATCAACAACTTCAGATATGCAGATGATACCACTCTAATGGTAAAAAACTAAGAAGAAATAAAAAGCCTCTTGATGAAGATGAAAGAGGTGAGTGAAAAAACTGGCTTAAAACTCAACATTCAAAAAACTAAGATCATGGAATCTGGTCCCATCACTTCATGGTAAATAAAAGGGGAAAAATTGGAAACAATGACAGATTTTATTTTCTTGGGCTTCAAAATCACTGCGGATGGTGACTGCAGCCATGAAATTTTGCATCTTGGAAGGAAAGCTATAACAAACCTAGACAGCATGTTAAAAAACAATCACTTTGCTGACAAAGGTCCATCTAGTCACATCTAGTCAAAGCTGTGGTTTTTGCAGTAATCATGTATGGATGTGAGAGTTGGACCATAAAGAAGGCTGAGTGCCAAAGAAGTGATGTTTTCAAACCCTGATGCTGGAGAAGACTCTTGAGAGTCTCTTGGACTGCAAGGAGATCAGTCAGTCTTAAAGGAAATCAGTCCTGAATATTCACTGGAGGAACTGATGGTGAAGCTGAAGCTTCAATATTTTGGCCACCTGATGTGAAGAGCCGACTCACTGGAAAGACCCTGATGCTGGAAAAGATTGAAGGCAAAAGGAGAAGGCAGAGGATGAGATGGTTAGATAGCATCATGGACTCAATGGACATGAATCTCAGCAAACTCAGGGAGATAGTGAAGGACAGTGAAGCCTGGTGTGCTACAGTCAGTCAGGTTGCAAAGAGTTGGACAGGACTTAGCAACTGAACAGCAAAAGAATTAGGAAAAAAAAACCAAAACAACAAAGTGCAAAGTTATCAGGAAGAAAGAAATAACAACTATAGTGCAACTACTAATTAGGTATGCATAAGGCACTGTGCCTACACACACACACATAATTTAGTTCTTACAAAAAAACAACATTTTATATCTGTTTTAGCCAGAAGGAAACTGACACACAGAGAAATTATGGTCAAATTCCTAGGCTCATGTTCTTTGGTTTGTTTGTTTGTTTTTTATTGCAGTATAGTTGATTTACAATGTTGTGTTAGTTTCTGGTATACAGCAAAATGATTTATTATGTTTTTTCAGATTATTTTCCATTATATGTTATTATAAGTTATTGAATACAGTTCCCTATACTAGATAGTAGGACCTTATTGTTTATTTTATATACAGTAGTTTGTATCTGCTAATCCCAAACTCCGAAGTTTTACTACCTCCCTCCCCTTTCTCTCTGGTAAACATAAGTTTATTTTCTGTGTCTATGTTTCTGTTTTGTAAATAAGCTCTTTTGTATCATATTTTCTTAACCATGATTTAATCAGTGCCTTCTAAAGACGAGTTAACCCTGAACCTTTATTCAGGAAGGAATTAAATATTTGTGGAATATTTTCATATACAATTATTTAAATAGACTTTTCTTTCAAGACTTTGGTACTAGAGCAATATGAATATGCACACATATCCATGTATGTGTATGTAATATACGTGAATGAAACTTTTATATCTATGCATATCCTTATGTCTCAACATGTTTTCCAAGTATCATAGTTGTTAAAGTTTCATGAATATGATAAAATATATCTTAAAATCAATGAAGTACTAAAAAGAGACTAACTGACAATCTTTCTAGTTTATTGTTTCCTTTATGCATGAAACACTTTATGTCAGCTTTTTCAAAGAAAGGAAAAACTAACAATAATGTAATTTCCTAAATTCTCTTCAGTATTTGAAAATGAAAACCCAGTTCCAGATAATGAAGTTGAGCATGGTGAGATTTAAATTCTATCCAAATAAGTTACATTAACTCACAGTTATTTATTCTAATAAAAAAGAGGGGTCCCTGGATAATTGAAATCCATAGATAATTGCTAAAACTGCATTTAGCAATATTTCTCAACTTCAACCCATACCAAATTTTTTATTGGCATTATAATCATGGAACAAAACTTTCTCATTTAAATTTCACTTCCTTTCTCTTTTCTTCTCACTTCAGTGGGAATAGAAATGGCTAAACTTAATAAAGAGCAGAAGGCAAAATGCACCTGTCTTCTATCTAGGGGCAGGTCAGAGAATGGATGCCAAGAACATTTCTAGTATTTAAATTCTAGTATATATTTCTAGTATTTTGATTAAACCAAAACCTTTTAAATGTAGGTAATGGAGTAATTTTGAAAATTTTATGGAAAAAAAAAAGGAAATTTACCTTTAACTGGTTTTGTATTATCATTAGAGGCTAATCTTTATAAAACTTCAGTGTTAAAATAAAAAAAAAAAAACTTCAGTGTTGAAAATAGTTTCACACTGGTCTAACATAGGTTTTTATCAGGCAAAATGGTCCTGTGAACAGAATAGCAGGTACATAAACTGTCACCGATTATTCAGTAAATTTCTTAACATACTAACATCTCAATGTAGGTATAAGAGGGTAATGAAACCTATGGCAAACTGGCAAATGATTATTATGCTTTGTTCAGCCATTTAAGAGTTGCAAGATATGTTGCAATACTGTCTGTTTGGCATTGTGTTATAGTCACATCAAGATTTAATTAAATCATGCAATAAATATTTATTCAAGTACCTATTCTGTTCCCAGAAGTAGACTGATGAATGAGAAAGTTCTTGCCTACCTCTTCCTAACTTGATGTATGTTTGGCCCTATGTTAAACAGATAACCAAAGGATACTAATACTTGAGGTCAAAGTGGACTTCCTGAGAAATGATCTCTAAAGTCAATCAGGAAATACTTTGTTTAAAATCAATTTGTGTTGATATCAACACAAATGTGTTATTACTCAAAATTGCTTACATACTTTTTGTCTATTTTTTGGCCATACTGAGTTTCTTTACATGAAAACTTAGACATCTGAACAGTACAAAATCAGAGAGTAGTGACCTCCTTTTATTGAAATATGGTGGGTGGAGAGGGAATACTGGGTCCTTTCCTCTTCAGCTTTTCATCCTTCTTTGTGTACATTTCTCCCTAGTAGGTGTGTGGGTTGGCGGTAAAACAGTCCTAAGGTAAACACCTACTTGATCATCAGAACTAGGCCAGGTAGGATTTTCCTCTAATTTGGTTTTATTTCCATTTCATGTGTTTTGTTACTCATTTTAATCTCCTAGTTTTTGGTGAATTTATATAAATCCATGGATGCCTGATGCTCCAATTCTGTTGACACTACCATCTGGTCAAGGAGTTGATCTCTGTGTCTAGTGGGATGCTGTATTAATTAATTGATTCATTCATTCAACTAATCAGCATTATTGAACATGTATATATGTCCCAGGCATTATGCAAAATATAGGGATTATAGAGACAAATAAGACAATCATATTTTAATGACTTCTATAAAGTATAATTTTAATACTGTATATCATCTCATTTTAAGTGTACAATTCAGTGACTTTTAGTAAATTTACAGAGTTCTGGAACTATCACTAAAATTCAATTTGAGAACATTTTTATCACCCCAAAAGGTCTCTTGTGTGTATTTGCAATCTCCTTTCCTTCCCTTGACCTCAGACAATCATTAATTTCTTTGTATCTAAAGATTTGCCTTCTCTGAACATCTCATAAAAATAAATCAGGTAATGTATAGTATTTTGTATTTGATTTCTTTCATTTACCATGTTTTTGAGGTTCATCCGCCTTGAATCATAGATCAACAGTTTTTTCCTATTTATTGCTGAATAGTATTTTATTATATGACTATGACACATTGTGTTTATCCATTAGAAAATTCTTATTTTGTTGCACAAAATAAGCTAGAGATTTTAATATATTGTCTATAACAGAATTTACTGCATATTTTCTTATGATAGAAAGTTACTAAAAGTCATATTTTCTATTTACATCAGGCTTTGGAGAGGTTGAGACTCTTGTTCTTCTGGGAAAATTTGAGAGAAAAGAAAGCTCTGAAGCTGCAGGCACCAGCACTGAACTCTTACAAGACCCTATGATTGACTTGGTTAAAAAAAAAAAAAAAAAAGCATGCATGATTAGAAGATCTCATTACTACTGATGATAGCTTTGCACAGCTGGCTCAAATACTAACAATACTGACAGGAATTCCACTTTATGATTGGCAGCAGGAGGAGCTCCATGGACCTGCTCCATACTGAGAGGTCATGAAATAGATGGATACATATATACATACATATGTACATATATAAGCAGAATGATTTATCTGTTCTGTACATATACATGTACATAGGTATTTAAAGACTCTGGAAATTGTCCTAAGATTTTATAGCAAATAAATAAAGAAACATTTATTTAAGAAAATACTTAAAACTTGATACATACACTGAGACTGTGTAAGTGAGCCATGTCTCATGTCCCTCTTCTGCCCTCATTCACTTACTCCCCACCATCAGCTCAGCTTGACAGAAGCTCCAGTTGGGGTAGACGAGACCAAGAAGACAGCACTTCCTCTCTTCTAAGTTTTCAATCAAGGGAAACTGTGTCTCCTAGGAAGAGTAACCTCAGCATTTTCAATTCCCTTCCGCTCTGAGTTGGAGAGTCTAAGTTATTGGTGAGTGCAATTGAGGAGTCACAGACTCCACTCATAAGGCAGAAGCTCCACATAGGTATGGCAAGCCAAGGATGTTAGGGCTTTTATCACCTTTACCCTAGCTCACTCAGCAAATGTTCAAAGCTGGGAGAAGCAAGCTGAGAAGAACAGAGGCTACTGCCACCTCCCATTGTCCAGAGCAGTTGCTCAGGAACAGTCCAGAAAAAGAGCACTCCAAAGCTTTCACCAAAGGAATTAATTCAGTAGAAAGTGTGAATAATTTTAATACTAAAAACACTCTCAAAACAATGGAAATTTAGGTGATAAATAATTAAGAGGTTGTTAGCTCTTTGGGATCACCAAGCTAAACCACTGGCCAGCTAGTTTACCAGAGACAAGCAGGGATGAGAAAAGCCCTCCTAGAGTCAGAAGAAACTTGGCCTTAAAACCACACCTGCCCATATTTAATTGAGTCAGGCTGTGGAATAGTTTATGTCTGAGGATACTGTCAAAAACAATAGAGAAATCAGTCCATAACTAGCAGAGTCTTAAGAGCTGGATGTGGTAACAGTAGAGACAGACAGCTTGAAATTAGGGAAAGACAGATAACAGAGGCCCTGTTAAAACAACCCTGATCTCAGTGATGTGCATTTACCCAGGGCCATACCTTAGGACCCTGGAGAAGGAAATTACAATCCACTCCAGTGTTCTTGCCTGGAAAATCACATGGAGAGAGGAGCCTGGTGGGCTACAGTCCATGGGGTGGCAAAGAGTCAGACAGGACTGAATGACTTCACTTATACCTTAGGAGGAACAATTAGGAGATTTCACACAATGGTATTAATACATTTCATAGAAATATTCTAACCTAGTCACTAAACAAAAAAGCCAATAATAATGAAAGCTAGCACTGGAGAGGAGGTTGGAAAGCAAAAGCTAGAGTTGCTGCAATATACTACCTAACATGTCCAGTTGCCAATGACAAAAAAAAAAAAAAAAGATATATGCAAAGAGCAAACAGATATGACCCATACATAGGAAAGAAAGCACACAACAGAAATTTCATGTGAGAGGGGCCAGATATCATATTTAGACAAACAAAGATCCTTCTGGAAAGAATCAGTTTCAATCTGGCTGGAATGGAAAGGCTTTCCAACAGTTCAAGTCTACACATTCTTTTCCAAGGACTTCTGGAAAAGAACTGGAATGACAGTGATGGAAAGACTGGTGTCTGGGGTAGTGAGTAACTACAATGTGCTCTGTGGACAGTTAATATTTAAAAATTAAAAAATATATATATATTGTCTTTCAGATATTAACATGTATATACTGGCTAAGATGGTAAAATATCTGCCTGCAATGCAGGAGACCAGTGTTTGATCCCTGTCGAAGGAAATGGCAACCCACTCCAGTATTCTTGCCAGGAGAAGTTCATGGACAGTGGAGCCTGGTGGTCTATAGTCCATGGGATTGTAAATAGTTGGACACAACTGAGCAACTAACACACATTTTTAATACAGAGCTTCCCAAGTTGCACTAGTGGCAAAGAACCCGCCTGCCAATGCAGGACACAAAAGAGACATGGTTTGATCCCTGAGTTGGGAAGATCCCCTGGGCTAGAAATGGTAACCCACTCCAGTATTCTTGCCTGGAGAATCTCATGGACAATGCAGACTGGCAGACTACACTCCGTAGAGTAGCAAAGTCAGACATGACTGAAGTAACTTAACACACAGACAACACACACATTTATATTATAAAAGTATAAAAATAACAAAACAATAAAGTACATTTATGTATAAAAAGTCCATTTAGGTCCAGACTTCAAAAGGCACTTGCATGCGTGCTCAAGCAGTCGTGTCTGACTCTCTGCAACCCTGTGGACTGTAGCCCGCCAGGCTCCTCTGTCCATGGGATTCTCCAGACAAGAATACCGGAGTGGGCTGCCATTCCCTTCCCCAGGGTATCTTCCTGATCCAGGAATCCAACCCAAGTCTACTGCATTGCAGGCAAATTCTTTACCATCTGAGCCACCAGAGAAGCCCTCAAAAGGAGCCTACTTTATTCTAAATGCTCAATGAAATAATAAATAGAAATATTGTGGGTTGGATTAAATTTCATGATTCAAGAAAATATATTACTTTAAATTTTTGTCTTTATTATTACATATTGAATCCCAGATATGCTTTTCTAATTATATCAAGAATATAAAGCACATTTTGTGTTAATTTCTCACTTAGAACTTATTTTTTTTCCTTCCTATCATATTGTTCAAATTAATTTTTCTCAGAACACTACATTAGATACTTACAGAGATACCTGTCATCTTGTGCATTTGACAGATTTTCTGTAAGATACTAATTGTGTGAAGAGACTATTTAATCAAAGAAAAATATGATGTTCTATATGGTGTCCATTGCATCATAAAAGCCTCTAGTACGTGAGCTGCCCCTAAGTTTGACTGAGAATACCAGATGTCAACAAATAAACTGATACAAAAGTTTCAAGAACACAAATTAAAAAATAGTTCTCAAGTTTTCCACAAGTGAGCAATTCAAAAATTAACTAGAACTATGAAGGCCATTCATTTGGGAATGGAATCATTGTATTCTCAGATGATCCCATGTGTTGCTGCCAAAGAGACATGTATTTATGACATTTGCACACATATAAATGTTTCCTATATACACCCAGGTTTGATAAAACAGAAGCATAGACAATCTGAAAAACACATTTGGATATTCTTCTGTAGCAAAATTATGTTTATAAAATACAATTGTGTTTTACCTGTTTTTTTCTTTTTTAAATCATGGAGATCTATTCCACAAAGGTTAAAGACTTTAAATATTTAGCAAAATGTGCCTTTTAACCTTCTATTTCTCAGAAGGCAATCCAACATATTCAATTCATTAAATTAATCCTTGGTGGCCACAGCAGAGTAAAATTTCAATTCTTTAGCATGCAAATTATGCTATTAATATGTGGAAATATACAGCACGAAAGTCATTTACTTGACTAAGTGAATTTTGTTCTGAAACCTGCAATGTATTTCATATACAAGCAATAAAGATTAAAAGAAATTTAAAATTTAATCTAACAGAAAATGCATGACATTAGTTTTGACTTTATGGATAAAAAATGCATTTTAAAAACTGTTTTGGAAATGTTTTGGGGTTTGTCTTTTGGCATAAAATTGGCTTAGACTATGCACTTAGAGCATTTTGTAGATTTAATGGATTTCAAACCTGAGTATAAGACCTTTAAATGATATTTGGGATGTGTTTTTGTTTTTTGACCATAGATATTTCAAATCATAAACATATATGTAGCTCTAGAGAGTATATTGTTTTTTAAAATAACTTTTTATTTTAGAATAGTTTTAGGTTTGGAGAATTACTCTAAAAAGACTAAAGAGGGTCCTCATATACTGAATCCATAATTTTCCCTATTACTAACAACTTGGATTACTAGATACATTTGTTACTATTTATAAACTAATATTGATATATCATCATCATAATGATTATCATCATCATTATTATTACTATTAACTTAAGTCCATATTTTAGTTAGAATTTTTTTTTTTTGCTCAAATTATTCCAGCTTTAATCATTGGGAGCTCTTTTAGTTGGCTGTGGAGCTCTTTTTATACAACCTCATCACTATTTTCAACAGTATGTGAACCGTGAACTTCCAGATGTTCAAGCTGGTTTTAGAAAAGGCAGAGGAACCAGAGATCAAATTGCCAACATCCGTTGGATCATCAAAAAAGCATGAGAGTTCCAGAGAAACATCTACTTCTGCTTTATTGACTATGTCAAAGCCTTTGACTGTGTGGATCACAGCAAACTGAAAAATTCTTCAAGAGATAGAGATACCAGACCATCTGACTTGCCTCCTGAGAAATCTGTATGCAGGTCAAGAAGCAACAGTTAGAACTGGACACAGGAAAACACACTGATTCCAAATCAGGAAAGGAGGACATCAAGGCTGTATATTTTCACCCTGCTTATTTAACTTATATGCAGAGTACATCATGTGAAATGTCAGGCTGGATGAAGCACAAGCTGAAATCAGGATTTCTGGGAGAAATATCAGTCACCTCAGATATGCAGATGACACCAGCCTTATGGCAGAAAGCGAAGAAGAACTAAAGAGCCTCTTAATGAAAGTGAAAGAGGAAAGTGAAAATGTTGGCTTAAAACTCACATTCAGAAAACTAAGGTCACGACGTCTGGTCCCATCACTTCATGGCAAATAGATGGGGAAACAATGGAAACATTGAGACACTTTATTTTTAGGGGTTCCAAAATCACTGCAGATGGTGACTTCAGCCATGAAATTAAAAGATGTTGCTCCTTGGAAGGAAAGCTATGACCAACCTAGATAGCATATTAAAAATCAGAGACATTACTTTGCCAACAAAGTTCCATCTAGTCAAGGCTATGGTTTTTCCAGTAGTCATAAATGGATGTGAGAGTTGGACTATAAAGAAAGCTGAGTGCCAAAGAGTTGATGCTTTTGAACCATGGTGTCAGAGAAGACTTTCGGTAGTCCCTTGGACTGCAAGGAGATCCAACCAGTTTATCCTAAAGGAAATCAGTCCTGAATGTTCATTGGAAGGACTGATGCTGAGGCTGAAACTCCAATATTTTGGCCACCTGATGTGAAGAACTGACTTATTGGAAAAGACCCTGATGCTGGGAAAGATTCAAGGCTGGAGGAGAAGGGGATGACAGAGGATGAGATGGTTGGATGGCATCACCAACTTGATGGACATGAGTTTGAGTAAGCTCTAGGAGTTGGTGAAGGATAGGGAGGCCTGGCATGCTGCAGTCCATGGGGTCGCAGAGTCAGACACGACTGAGTGACTGAACTGAACTGATCATTATTTTGAGTGCTTGTTTTCTGGCACTAAAGATGCTCTAGGTTCATCTTAAATATATGCTACCCCATTTCTAGAATCAATGCTTTTTAATGAAGCTCTGATTCTTCTTATAGGAAAATGGTATAAGAAACAAGATCTGTACATTGAGTGTTTTTATTACTACTGAGTTCTTGTTATTTTTAGGCCCTCTAAACTGACATGGATGTATGTACCTATACTAGCTCTTTTATACATACACATCTACAAACATTTCTCTGTAAATACCTACCTGTGTCTGTATTAAACTAAACATGAATTCATTGGAGTCTCTGACTCTAATCTCTTACCACACGGATCATTCTAACCTCCTCTCTTTGCTTATCTTCCCACTTAATAGTGAATAAAATTCCTAATGCTCTACCTACAAAAGAAGTAAACATCAAATTCTGTTGTATGGCATTCAAGGTATTCTGTAATATGCCATCAACCTATTACTTCAGAAACATTTGCCTCTGCATTTTTCAAAATGAACATTAAACATGTAGCAACTGACCGTGTGAACAAGCCAACACCTCCAACTCAACTTGGAAAGTTCTCTATGGAACTGGAACTCATCCTTCAAGATGTAAGTAATTTACATATTAACTTACCTAAAAGCTAAAAGGCCATTTGTTAGCTCAGAGCTCTGTGGATCGGCTTTAGGAAATACTGTGATGAACACTTAATTCCACTTATAAATTCACAGTTTAGTGGGATAAGCAGAGAAGGAAACAGTTGCAATGGATAAATATCTCATCAGAGGTTAATATAAAATCTTCCCTTGTCCCTATGATTGAAATAATTTCATCATTCCCCTTTGCTTATACTAATTTAATTTATTTTAATTTATTTTGCAGTATGATATACTATTTTCATAATGTATCAATATGATACATTAGTTTCAGTGTTATGACATTTATGAATACAGATAAAAGAACTTATTTACCTCTTTATATCTATAGCATCTAGTATAATGTTTTGACCAGGTAACACCTCAAAGATTTACAAAATAAAATTTTAGTATTTTACTAGTATATAATGGTGCTTCTTCTTGAAATAATCTTTCTATTACAAAGAATGTGAAAAATGTTTGAAGCTTTTACATTTAAGACTATTTGGTATAGCTTGTAAGTAGGTGTTTTATGTCTTGTGTTTTATAAGACCTTTTAATTAAAGATTATGAGTTATTATGGCAGCATCATTAAACTTTCTGTAAAGGAAAATATGAAATTGTATGGAATAATAGATCAAAAGTAAACTGCTTCTAAAGGATAATCATAAAATCTAAATATACTTGGTAAATATTTATCATTCTTCAAAATTTTAGTATACCTAAAAACAATAAAAGGTATAATTTGATATGAATACAAAGGAAACTAAGAAAAAAGTCCTTTGGTTAGAAGTGAGGAGATATTATTTATATAAATTATGGTAATGGTTGAATATTTAAAGAGTTATTTAAAAGCACATTTAATTACTGATTTTAAGATACCATTAACATGGCTAGATATAGACCAATGAAGACTATAAAACGGTTTACTAGATATGTTTCATTTGCTTCAGTTTTCTTCTCAGTTTCATTTGCTTCAGTTTTCTTCAGAAAAAAAAAAGACCCAGTTGTCTGCTTTGTATTGATTAAGGAAAGTAAATTTCCTGTCAAATGTTAAATATGTCTATATAAATTAACTCTTCCAATAAGATAATATTTAGAAAAGTTTACAAGGAACCAAACTTCTATCTTCAGAATGACAGTGAGCGAGGCAGAGTTTCTTGACTGAAAATGTTTATAATCTAAACATCAAATGCATGTGATATTTTTATAGAATGAAAAGAGTAGCTTTTTCACTCATTTATTTACTCAGCATATCTATTATATATAAGGCATGATGTTTTGTGAGAATAAGTATATAAAGATGTTACCTCATCCTTCTCTTTGTCTCTCCTTTGCTCTCTTCTCTTCATTTGTTCAGAAAACACACAGTGTAATATTTGTTCCAGAATTTTATCTGGCTATTTTCTTCATCTTTCCATTTTTATTTTGATGGTTGAAAGAACCTTGTGTAATACCTGCCAATTTCACCTAGAATATTCTCTCCGGAGTGAAGGAATTTACAGCTAAGGCTGCCAAGATGCCTGCAGGTGCATTCCTTCAATCTCCCCAGTTAAAGGTGTGCCCCTTCCTGTGAAGCAGCCTGCATCCAGCGTCTGTTTGTTGTGGGCACAACAAGTCCTGGACCCTGTGCTTCAATATGGGAAAACTGAAGTGCCATCTCAGCTCCTGAGGTCTCCATGGAATTGTCTGAGGGCCTCTGGTGGGTTTGGAACTGGACCAGATCATCTATCCAGTGTACTTCCTCTTAACGATTAGAGGTTGGTATCTGAATCATTTTCTTCTCAGATGGGTCTTCATGTCTTATGCTAATTTTCTTACATTATACCCAGAAAATTAAATTCTATATTCCAAGAAATTTGGGGTTAATTAACCTCTGTTAAAAACAAAGACAAAAATGAATAAAACATGCAAAAGCTTTCTCCAAAGCCATGGGCACTCACTGTCTTGTATCTGTTATTCAAGAAGTCACATGAATTATTCTTGCCAAAGCAAAAACGGTAATATCAAGGAGACATGTCTGCGTTAGGTCTAGAGGGTTTGATCTCTTTAAATACCAGACTTTTGCTACAGCACTAACAAAATGTTAGATGACCACCTAAGCAGCCAGTCTTTAACACATATATTAACTTTTATCAGTGAGAAAGGAAAGACAAAATAAATATGTGTTCAAAGGTAGATTAATCATTATTTGTTGTGTTGTCAAGATTAATCCATTCAAAAAGACAATCCATACTAATAACTTGTTTCATTTAGTTTTTTTCATTATTTAATATATTTTCAGTTTCATTTTCACCCCATGTTTGTTACAAACTCTCTGTATATCTTGATTATATTAATATATGCATATATACATGCCTATATTAAATATATATTCTTTTCCTTAAACAGGATATGATAAAGACAAAGTAAATAGTGGTGAGTTTGTGGTAGAAATAAAAATGTTAGAACATTAGAACACTGGCTATATATGATGGATATAAGGATGGCTAGGAAGTGAAGTCAGAGTTTAAATATTTTCCCATGAAATACACAGATTGGTTGTCTGCATTTGATAAATATATTTTTATAATTGCTCAAATCATATTTCAAACTGCCTCTATGAATACAGCCTCCCTGGAATATTTTAAATCTTTCAGTGTGTTTATTAGGTGCATATATTATAAAGTGTGAAATGATTATTTAATGAACTTTCTCTTCTGCTTCAGCTCCTACAATGACACACCCACCCACAAAACTATATTGAAATGAGAGCAATGTGTCATAAATAGAACGTTCCAAAAGACTATGATACAGTATAATTTTAAAACTTTAAATTGCTAGCAGATGATGAATGAGGTTCTAGATCTAAAAAAAAGACTTTAGCTGCTGTTTTCTTGGATTTCAATGTGTAGACTGTCTGATAGAGAATGTGGTGTTTCAGAAGTCCAGAGCTGCTGCATACAGCAGTGAGAATAAATGGGAGGTGGTAGGAGATTCATAACTGCTGCATGGAGGGAGATGAATTTCATTTATATACAAAATGGAAGTTTCTGATAAAAGGACAGGAACTATAAAATCTAATCACTACAGTGAAACTCAAAAGTTGCTATTTGAGATATGTTAAAATCAAAGACCCAGTAAGGAAAGGCAGAGAAGTATACACTGTGTGAAAGAGAGAGATGCCACTTACTAATAGCTACTAGTAGCTAGAGTTTGGCAGAATGTATTAGAAGAAGAAAAATCTCAATAATGCAGTCAAAGGTCGCTGATTACTGTCTCTACCTCTATCCTCTAAATTTTTTACAGAAGTGGGGATTTCAAGGAATAAAAAGAAATGTATAGGTGTTGGGACTTCCCTGGTTGTCCAATGGTTGAAGGTTGGCCTTGCAATTGATGAGGGTTCAATTCCTGGTCAGGAAACTAGGATTCCATTCACCATGGAGCATCTAAGCCTGCATGCCACCACTGGAGAGTTGTGTGCCACAAGGAAAGATCCTGCATGATTCAGCAAAGATTCCAAGTGCTGCAACTGAGACCGAATGCAGTCAAATAAGTAAATAAATAGAAGACAAGAAAATATCAGTTAAAAAACAGAAATATATAGAGATAATTCTGAAGGTAGCCACTGGAGTGCCCCTGAAGGCTGCACTAAGGTATTCAAATGGCCTATTGGTAAGAAGAGAATGTTGAATAGAAGCATCTTGCTTGTGCTTTGTTAATGACAGGGCTGATTGTCTTTAAATGGTCCCCTCCCTGTTCTTTGTTGCTTTCATAGGAAGATTAATTATCAGCAAAGAATAAGGGGTGAGTTTGAGGATGGAAGGTGCATATAAAATGGATAATCTATTTAATTCTATTAAATCTCTTATACTCTGTGTTTTGTTTTTTCCCCAAGCAAAACAAAACCAAATTCTCCAGGATAAACACAATGGGATACTACTGAATCATAAAAAATAGTTAAATTTTGCCATTTGCAGCAACATGGATGCTCTTGGAGGGCATTATTCTAAGTGAAATAAGTCAGAGAAAGACAAATACTCTATGCTATCTCTTATAACTGGAATCTAAGAAATACAACAAACTAGTAAATATAACAAAAATGAAACAGAATCACATATATTCAGAGGAAATTGGGGGTTATCAGTGGAGGAAGTGGAGCAATGTAGAGGTGTGGGAGTAAGAGGTACAAACTATTGGGTATAAGGCTACAGGGATGTATAGTACAAATGGGGTATATAATCAATATTTTATAATAACTGTAAAGGGAGCAAACCCTTAAAAATTGTATAACAATATATATAGAGGAAAAATAAGTAAATAAAAATAAATGAAAGAAAAACCAAATATTTCAAGTTTACATAATAGTGTCCAAAGCCAAACAATGAAGAAGACCTATTTTAGTTCAGAATAGTTAATGAGTTGAGTTTTCACTATAACTACTTTTGGCTTCCTCTAGAAAATAATTTTGTTTTAATATTAAGGATATAAAACTGAAAATATAAATTCAGACTGGAATGGTTCTCACTAAAAAACAAATTTCTTCAATTAGATTGTGTCCTTGCTGACCTTCTTACTGGACTTGGAGAATTGGACATAGAGTAGAAAGAAAATTGCTATTGAAATAAAACTGCAAATTTCTGTTATAACAACATGAAGTATAAAGTTACTGTAGTCCAGAATTATCTTTTAATTGTCTTTTGACAAACAAATATTGTACATTTATTACCTGCCAAGCAATGTGTTAGTTGCTCAGGATTAAAATGTAAATACGACACTACTTCCTGCCTTCAATCTGCTTATAACAGAGCTGTAAAGTCAAGCACCTGTACAACAGCTCAGTAAATAAGGTCTAGGGTCCCTGTCACACTAGTAATATTGTGAACCTGACTGCAAAGATGAGCCAGAGAAACCTATAATTTTTTTTTAAGCCATGGCTCTTGAAAATGATGAATATATATTCTGGGAAGGGAAGGATGCTGTCCATTAGTAGCTTGAAGATCAGGCAGAAATAGACAAGATGAATAAGACAGGGACTTTCAGTTTGACAGTATAGTTTCATTATTTGAATGGGAGTGAATTCCAAGATTTTTGGAAATACCTATATACTATACTACCAAACAAAATAATAAACTTTTTTTGAATTATATGATATTTGGTGCTATTCATGCTTAATGCTCCTCTCCACTAAAATAAAGACTGCCTGTTGAGTACTGGGAGACTTGCTTTCCATTTCCCTTCTGTCAGTGTGATTAAAAGGTGAACACATATTATTTAGCCCCAGGCAACATCTTGCGCAGGATCTCTGGCATTCAGTAGGGAATTACTTTGCAGTTAATAAACTACTGAAAACATTTCTAGTCAAGCCAAATATTTTATCAAATTCATTTTCTTCTTTTAAAATATATGCTTATTACTTTTGGCACATGAGGGAAATGCCAATTTTAAAAAAGTCATTTAAAGTTAAAAATGGTTTGTAATCAAATATGGTTGGAGGGTGGAGGCATGGCAAAGAGTAAAGCATTAAAACAGCCCTATCATGAGCCGACTCATGAGCAAAACTTCTCACTGCTAAATCCTCCCATGAGAGCCTGAATAAGCAGATGGCTTTGAATTTTACTTAGAAAGTTTGAGTATGTATTTTTAAGAAATGGAACACTGATAATACTGATTGCAGAGAGTAATCAGATATAGAGTAACTTGCTATTTTCTTTTTCCCAATGTGAATATTTTTGTTGTTTTCCATGGTAGAAGTACCTCATGCTAATTGCAAGAATCCAAACAAGTATGAAAAGAAAACTAGCTCCAGGCATTCAACTATGAACATTTGGATATGAGTAAATCATTTACTCTACTGTGGCCACCTTGACCTCCTGCTCCTCCCAGAACACTCCACAAACTCCCAAACCTCAGGCTTTTTCATTTGAAATTCCTTCTGCGTAGGATTCTATTCCCTGGAAATCTGGGGAGCTTGCTCTCTGCTCCCCGACTCCTTACAGTTTTTCTCTTGAGACCACAACCACTCTAACTGATCTACCATCATTCTCTATTCTTCTTACTCTGATGCACTTTTCTTCATAGCATTCTTTTCCACTGAGAGATCACGCATGATTTGCCAAAGTCCGTAGGGCAGGCAAGCAGCAGATTTGGGATTCCTCTAGGCTACCTGGCTGCAGGGAGGGTACTTAAAACCACTATATAGTGCTGGCTTCTCTATTAGATGCTCAATAAATATGTCTGGAGGAAATTTAATATATTTCCAGTCACACTTCTAAAGACATATAGTTTCATTAACGGGAGCACATGAAATATCTTACATTCTCACCTCTTAAAATATGTAAAAGTTAACAAATTTCTATGCCTATGTGTGAATATCTCTCTGCATATCTAGATCTTTATCTATCTATACATCACAATTACTTTAACCAGTCCATTATTGTTGGATACTCAAGTGGTCTTCACAATTTCACAAGACTGTTTTAAATACTCATCTGATTATTTTCTTAGGGTTAATTTCTATATATGAGATCGCTGAATTAAAAGGTAGTCATATTTTAAAGGTATTTTAATTATTTTATAGATTTATGTCCAGAAATTCTGAACTGGCTTAAACATTTACCAGTAGGGCCTGAGAGAGCTTGTTGTGTCCTGACTCTTGGCTTTGACTTGCCCCTATAGCCAGCACTTGCTAGTTATAAGTGGGCAGCAGGGTGGTCAGGCCTTGAGCCTGTCACTGATGCTGCTTGAGCAAAATTCCAGTCTTATCATATCTTTGCTTTCTTAGCTATATAATTTTGGACAAGCTATTTAAACTCTCTTTATTCTACTTAGAACTTTTAAATATTATATATATGTATATATGTATGCATATATCTAGTACTTTATTATGCATGTTACTTGCTTTTGTTTCTTCAATTTCTTATGATATTTGTTTTCCGTATACTTTTTCTTTTCTTTTTCTTTAGTGGTGGGAGCTGTTTTGTATTTTAGTTTTTTTAATGATCAAATTTATCAAATGTCATGATTTCTGCCTAAGTATGAAAATTGTAACTCATAAGGATATTGGCTTTTTATTATTGTATTTTTCCCACCATTTCTGGACTATCCATATTTCTTGGAAATCTAGCCTTTGCTCATAAATATATTCTAGTATAACTTTAAAAAATAATGCTAGAGAAGTGTTTGCTATTTGTGAAAAAATCAAGGATTAAACAAATATGTGAAAGAAAGAGTGGACGATATCTCCCTTTACCAATGCTAAGATTAATTGCTATTAATGACTTTTTGTGTATCCTTTGCACTTATCTGCATATGCAAATTATATCCATTGTTCTGCAACTTGCTCCTTACTTAATGTATAGAATCCTTCCTCACAGCACATTGAGATATCACTTTTTCTTTTAACTGCTTATATAGATTTCTATAATATGAAAATATTAAAGTGTATTTAACTATTCTTGGGCAAGAAGACCGTAGGTGGACTCTAGTTTTTGCTACACAGTGCCACAATTTTTTACATATGTCCTTGCACATGTGTGCCAATATTCACAGAAGATAGCTACTAGAATAATCATCTCATCACTCTAAGGATATGCACTTTTAACAGTTTTGTAAAATGTGTCAAATTGCTCCCAATTTGTACTCTATCCATAGTTAAAATCAAGTTCATTGTTTACTCTTAAGTAAATGTTAGTTACTTATGGTTTGATTTTCAATCTAACATAGATAGCTTATTTTTCTTATTTTGAAGATGATAGAAATTTCTCTTTATCCTTTGACATCCCAGATTACATGAAGGTTTGTCCTAGATACGTGTCTCTAAGGGAAAGTTTTCTATGTTAACTATTTGATGTTTTATCTTCTTCCATTATTTCTATTCTTTGTTTGTAGAATACTTACATTGCTTGTGAAACTTCTATTATTACAGATATTGAACCTTTCAGATTTACCCTCTATGTGTTTAAATTTTCTGTATAGTTTTATGTTAATTTTATTTTGTACTATACTATGGAAACAAATGGGATTCCCAGGTGGCTCAGTGGTAAAGAATCCATCTACCCATGTAGTAGACACAGGAAATGGGGGTTCAAACCCTGGGTCAGAAAGATCCTCTAGAGGAAGAAATGACAATCCACTCCAGTATTCTTCCCCAGAAAATCCCATGAACAGAGGAGCCTGGCAGGCTATATAGTCCATAGTGTCTCAAAGAGTCTGACATGATTGAGTAACTGAGCATGAATGTAGAAAAAAATAAATATTTCTTCTAGATTACTAATTCCATTTTAAGTATTATTTGTTCTTCAAGAAGCCATTCTTTATGTAGAGATTTGAAATTATTTTAGAAATCAAGTTTTTAACTTTCAAAAACTAAATTCACATCTCTCTGTGTATCAGTTGCTGTTAGTTTTCTGCCATTCCATCCTCTCTGCCAACAAAATATGGGATGGAAATATGGTCAGCTTAAAACAATAATAAAAAGAAAAGTTTTTATTTTCCAGTCTCCCTTGCACCTATGTGGTGTTCTGTTAAATGTTTAATGATCAGCTCTGTGAAAGTAAAAAGAGCTTTTTTGTAACCTTTGCTTATTCCATGGTAAAATTACCCAAGGAACCCCACTAATTCTCTGGCTGCAAAACCTATCCTTGAACTTTATCAAGAAATATGTTCTACATTATTTCAAGAGTTAATTTCACAGCATTCACTGAGAACAAACATCACAGCCAAGCATATGGAAGATGGCACTTGACTTGGATGAACAACCTGCTGACTACTCTTTGGCTTACTCTCACTCCATTCTGTAGTGGTAGATCTAGACCTTGGGTTCAGGTTTTCTAAAGGCAATTTTATTTTTTGTATTTGCTTGATGAAATTTTTCTTTCTTTCTTTCGTTATTTTTTTGGTGCTCTAAGGTTTTGTTATAAACCCAATGCAGTTTCTTAAAATTTTCACAGTTTTTCTCAGAGCTGCTTAGAAAAAGGCCCCTTTGTTTTCCATTGAAACTATGGATTATTTAATACTTATATTTTTTCTATCATTAAAATTTATCTTTTTGTAGAGAAGAGGGATATATTTCCTATATGGAACTAGGATCAGGAGAATCTTAAGAGTCAGACAGTGACATTTTAAAAAAAGTAAAATGCTGAATGGAATTTCATGAATGAAGTATTCAAGGAAAAAGACAGTAAAGTTATAAGTTTACTGTGAGACTACTTTGTAAGCTTCTTAGTACTTAAAAAAACTTAAGATTATATACTTGGTGAACTCTTTACATGCCATTAATATTTGAGAATACCCTGTATTTCATAATATTTTAAACTGCTTGCCCATTTTGGAATTTTGGGCTGTTTATATTTCTGTTAATTGTTGTTTTATTTTTAAACAATATTATAATAAATATCATTTTAACTAAAACTTTATTTACATATAAGGCTAATACCTTAGTATAATCTTGAAGAAATGAAATCAGACCATGAAATTCTACATATCAAATAAATATTGGTTTAAATAACTAAATTAATTAGGTAGTAGTATTTCAGATAGAGATGCTAAATGAAAAGGAATTGAATCAACTCTAAGAATCATCTAGGAGTTTACAGACACGGTTTTAATTTCAGCTCCACTGTTTATTAGTTGTGTGAACTTGGAGATACCATCTAAACTATGTGTACCTCAATTACCATTTGTGTAAAATGGAGGTTGTAATGTCTTGCTCATGAGATTGCTGTTAAACGAAATGTTGTATGCAAATCACTCTGTACTTGGCAAACAGTGATTCATCATTCACATTCAGGTATACAAACTGCACACTGAGGTTGTATGGTACACACCTATGTTGTCATATATGTGAACTCTGGCCAAAAATAAATGCTTGCTCTTTTTACTGATATGTTGTCCTTATGGATACCAAAGGTTTTTTAAATTATTTTTATTGGTATCTGAGTTAAAACATCCAGTTAATTATCTCAGTCTTCTTTAAGCTACAGTTCAAATTAATTTATAAATTTATAAATCAAATTAATTTATAAATGTGTACATCAAGTTAATTTATAATTTGATTGAACTTTATCTTTAATTTTTTAAGAACAATCTTTGTTTTATGGTAACTGACCTTGTGCATGTTTGCTCAGCATTTTTTCAATGGAAATTTTGTATCTTCAGAAAAATTATTGTAATTGTTTCCCCCACTCTTCCAGGCTTCTCCAGATTGTTTAAGAGGGTGAGGTTAACTTTGTAGGTAATTATGCATTTTATGGAGATTATGTGCAAAAATGTACTTTTTTGGGAAAAAAACATTAACGCATGGTAACACTTGAGATGGACAAGGGCATTTATACCAACACAAATTCATATTATTATAGTGATAGACTAGAAAAAGTAATGAAGATATCACCTGGTTCTGAGGCAAACATTGACTACCTACCATATAGCAAGGTTTACTCTAGGGGCTGGTAAACATCCAACCCCTAATCTTCTGGATCTTACATCTAAGAAAAGGGATAACAAGAGTAACCGAAAAACTTTCCAGACCCAAATGACTCCATTTCTTATTGAAGTCATATGTGAAAATTAAATTCTTCTACTCATCAACTGGCTTCCCAGGTGGCTCAGTGGTAAAGAATCTGCCTGCCAATGAAGGAGACTCGGGTTTGATTCCTGGGTTGGAAAGATTCCCTGAGAAAGGAAATGGCAACCCACTCCAGTATTCTTGCTCTCCTATGGACAGAGTAGCCTGGCAGACTACAGTCCACAGGCTTGCAAAAAAGTCAGACAAAATTTAGCAACTAAACAACAACTCATCAATTAGAAGGCAATCAAATTAATGGCATGTTTAAACACTTACAAAGGGAAACCTGATAGTAAATATTCTTGCCCATTATGTACATGTGAGAAATAAACCACAAGCTTCTCCTTCTTTCTATATTAATATATATTTCAGCGCTTAAAGGAACAGCCTTTATTTATTAGAATAGCACTGCTACTGTATTGCTTTCTACTGAAGTCTTTAGCATTCCTCAATCTGCAAAATGACTGAACTAGAATTCTTACTTTTCCCTGAATATTATCCATATCACAGGGGAAAATCACTGTTTTTTGGCAATGGAGCAGAATATTTGAAATGTTTCATATTTATATATAAATAAAATTTATATTATATATTAAGTATAATGAATATTACATATTAATATATAAAAATAAATTTGTATGTTTCCATGCTCTGTGATCATGCTGCTGCTGCTGCTGCTAACTCACTTCAGTCGTGTCCGACTCTGTGTGACCTCATAGATGGCAGCCCACCAGGCTCCCCCGTCCCTGGGATTCTCCAGGCAAGAACACTGGAGTGGGTTGCCATTTCCTTCTCCAATGCATAAAAGTGAAAAGTGAAAGTGAAGTCACTCAGTCGTGCCCGCCTCTTAGCGACCCCATGGACCACAGCCTACCAGACTCCTCCATCCATGGGATTTGCCAGGCAAAAGTACTGGAGTGAGTTGCCATTGATAACCCATTAAAATCTCTTTAGCTATCTTACATTTTAGGTCTCAACTCCCTATTAAAATTTTTGTCATATCATTTAAAGCTCAAAGATTGATCTCAATGAGAGAAAACATCTGCCAAGTCATTTAATTCTAGTACGATCTTACCATAAATGGGCATGGACATGGTAGTCTTTGAGTACAGCCTAAAATCAAATTGACCTTTCACGCAAATTAATTTCACTATTGGCACATATTGAACTTGCTGTAAGTTAAAGCCTTTCAGAGTTTCTTCACATGTGTTGGTATCAAGTCAAGTCTCTGTAATGATCTACCTGGCTCCTGTCCCCATCATATGCCAGTCCTGAGGACCTGAGTGAGAGCCACTAGTAAACTTTAAGAATGCTATAATTGGGGCTTGGCAATTTAGCATTTATTAATCCATGGTTTTGTTGACTGATATTGTCACTAGTTTTTTTTGTTGTTGTTGTTGTTGCTTGATTGTTTTGCTTTGCTCTTTAAAGTTTGTCCCAGAGGGATTAATATTAACAGCTGGCATCATCTCTTGTTGCTCCAAGTCCTGAGACCTCTGTCTTCATTCCTTGTCTCAGGTCTTGCTCTAAAAACCCTATTTGTGTCTAATCAGTAAAGTCCTGTTTCTAACCATTCTTCCCTCCACCTCCTCAGCTGTCTGATCTTCTCCATAGAGATATCAATCTTGACATGTAAGCATACATCTTGGACATGTTGTTAACACATTCGGGTTTACTTTGGTCTCCTTACCTTAGTTGCCCTTAAGTATACACTTCAGTTTAATCCTATTTCTAATGCTTGTTGTTGTTTTTTTTTCCAAGGGGCAAGCTTGTTGGGGTATAATTTGTGCAGTGGACAGGCTGTAACTTGGTACTCAGTGATCTACTTCCAGATCTTCATGTCTTTGTGGAATCTCCTTCCCTCACTTGTCAGCTAGATGTAGCAACTTGCTCCTAGTGAATAGAATATGGTATAAGTAGGTGGCTCAGATGGTGAGGAATCTGCTCGCACTGCAGGAGACCCACGTTCGAACCCTGGTTCAGGAAGATCCCCTGGAGAAGGGAAGGGTAACCCACTCCAGTATTCTTGCTTGGAGAATTTCATGGACAGAGGCTACAGTCCTTGGGGTCACAAAGAGTCAGACACTAGTGAGTGAATAACACTTTCACTTCAACAAGAAGTCATTACCAAGGTTAGACTGAAAAACACTGGCTTCTGTCTTGAGCTGATCTCTCCGTCTCTTATTTACTCACTTTATGGAACCAGCTTTCATGCTGTGAGCTACTCTATGGAGAAACTCCCTTAGAAGGGACTGAGGGAGGCTTCTAGTCAATAAGCAGTGAGGAATGGGATACTGCCAACAGCTATCTGAGTGGGCTTGGAAGTGGATCCTATCTCTACCTTGAGAACCTTGAGATGACTGTACCAGCTCAGAAGTTATCATGCAACATTGTGAGAGAGACTCTGAGCCGGAGTTACCTGAGTTTGCATTTCTGACCCACAGAAATTGTGAGATAATGTATTTGTTTTAAGCCACTAAGTTTTAGGATGCTTTGTTAGAGAGTAATAGATGACTGGTATGGTTTTTTTACAGTATAGTTCATTCACCTTTTTAGGTATACAGTTCTTTGAGTTTTGGCAAATGTATACAGCTTTGTGCCCTCAGCACAATCAAGACACAGAACATTTCCATCAACCTCACCCTGAATAGTTCTCTCTTGATACTTTCTAATCGATCCCTTCCTGCCCTTCCCTCACCCCTGGCAAACACAGATCTGTTTCCAGTCCCTCTGATTTTGCCTTTTCCAGAATGTCATATAAATGGAATCATGTAGTATGTAGCCTTTTGTATCTGCTTTCTTACACTTCATATAATGATGTATTTGAGATTCACCCAAGTTGTTGGATGCAGCAGTAAATTCCTTTTAATCGTTGAGCATTTTCCATTTTAGGGCTTCCCCAGGTAAAGAATCCATCTACAATGCAGGAGCTGCAGGCGACAGAGGTTTGATCCCCGGGTCAGGAAGGTCTCCTGGAGAAGGGAATGGCGACTAACTCCAGTATTCTTGCCTGGAGAATCTCACGGACAGAGAAGGCTGGTGGGCTACAGTCCATAGGGTTGCAAAGAGTTGGACACAACTGGAATGACAGCATGCACGCATGCATCCCATTCTATGTATGCAACACACACATGCATCCCATTCTATGTATGGCACACACGCATGCATCCCACTCTATGTATGGCACACACGCATGCATCCCATTCTATGTATGGCACACACGCATGCATCCCATTCTATGTATATGCCACAAAAGTGCGCATGCGGTCTTGCCCCATTCTTTGTAACTTCATGTACTTGGCTCACCAGGCTCCTCTCTCCGTGGTATTTCCCAGGCAAGAATACTGGATTGGGTTGGTATTCCCTTCTCCAGATCTTGACCCAGGGAATGGACCCACATCTCCTTTGTTGACAGGTGCAGTTATTTATCTATTATCAGAAGATGAGCATTTGGGATACTTGCGTGATTATAATAAAGCCACTCTAAATATTTATAAACATTTTTATTTTGGGTGGGCATATACTTTTCCTATTTGGTTAAACACCAAAGGTGGAATTTATATGGTTTCATGGTAAGTATAGGTTTAACTGTATAAGAAACTAGCAAACTGTTGTGAAAAGGGGCTGCACTTTTTTTCTTATCATTAATGTGTTCAGAGTTCCAGCTGATTTGCAGCTTCAATCGAGACTTGTCGTTAGCAGTTTTATTTTTTGTTTTTGGTATTTTATTATATTTGTAGAGGTATTTCATTGTGATTTTAATTTTCATTCTAATGATTTATGATATTAAGCGTATTTTCATGGGTTAATTTTTCATCCATATGTCCTCTTTGGTGAAGTGTTTTTATGAATGCTTTGCTCAATTTTTATAAGTTGAAATGAGAGATCAAAGAAAATATCCTTGACTTGTCCCTAGTCTTAGTGAGAAACATGTTTACTTTAATGATAATTATGACAAAGCTGTTAAGTTTCTTTTGTACATGCTATTAATCAGCCAAAGGAAGTCCCCTTTAATTCTTAGACAGCTGAAATCTTTTCTATATCATTAATGAATGCTGAATGTCATTAAGTGTTTTTCTGCATCTTTTCAAATGATCATTATGATTTTTCTTCTTTAGTCTGCTATTAATAATATGGTGATTTAAACTGATTTTCAAATGCTAACCCAAACATGCATTCTTGGAATGAACCCCACATGGTCATGGTGGATTTGATGGATTCAGTTTGCTAATAATTTGGAGGGGTACTATTGAATCTATGTTTATGAAGGATACTGATCTATAGTTTTCTTGTAATATTTTTTGTCCACTTTTCATATTAGTTTAAATTGATGAATTGAAACTCACAAAATGAGTTGAAAACTATTCTTCCCTCTTCTGTTTTCTAAAAGAATTTGTGTAGAATTTGTATTGTTCTTATGAGTATAGGTATTGTCAGAGATACATCAAGACTTTTTCTGATATTCTGCTTTCAGTCAAATGAGTCTTTGAGAAGTTATTTTTTCCTCTATAAATACTGTTTTTTTCTTTTTGCTCCTTTCCTAGTATAGATTAAAAATAATGTAGCCTCTCTCTGACTTCTCTTTAAGAAATCATCAGTGTACTATCCTAACAATCCTCTAACCACAAGGATTTAACCTTAGATTTGTGATACACACATGAACACACACAAACTTCTTATTAAGTATTGCCATTCCCCTTTCTATAAAACATGTTTACTTGAAGCATCTTCTAGTAACATGTTTGTTGTCAACTCCATAGCACCAAACTATGTTATCATGTAAAAACTATATTTGCATACTTGTGTTAAAAAGTTAAGCCCCCAAATTTTTACTTACTCTTTGTGCAATGACATAAATATAGTTTAGGCTTAGTTAGAGTTAACTTATTGAGTCAGAACTCTGTGCCAGGCATTGTGCTAGGTGATGAAGATAAGACAATAATGATAGCCATATTTTCTGCTCTTATGGAACTACAGGCAAGTGGGAAAAAGATGGAGTTAAGTAATTCCAATTTGGCTTAGATCATCTCTACATTTTTTTAAATACTAAGAATGTTGGAAACATTCTTTATTTTGATTCTCTATCTCATCAGTTTTCTTATTTAAATTTAATTTGCTTACAGGTGAAAAAATGGATGCTTTTCTTCCTTCCCTTTGAATTTCAATTAAATTTTTTGATTAGTCATTGAAAATTCATCAAATGCATTTCATCTCATTTAGGATCCATGATGTTGTTGGCAAATGTGGCATAGAAGTAAAGCCATTTTTTTAGTGGCTTCTACATTGTTGAATCTTAAAAGTCTCAGACACAGATCAGTTTCACATTTCGGGAAGCATATGTACCTTTTGCTTATGCCAGCAGCTCTAAATAGCAGCATTTTATCTCTCTCTCAGTCATTATGTCCTTTCTTTCATTTATTGGTGCAAACATGAGTTTTTGTGTTCTAAATGAGAAGATCTTAATTCTTCTTTCTTGAACAATATTACTTAGCATTGCTTTAACTTGAAAAAGTGCACAATTCCTTTTTAAAGATTTCATTGAAATATAGTTGATTTACAATGCTGTGTTAATTTGTTAACTTCTGCTGTACAGCAGAGAAACTCAATTACGCCTATATATTCTTTTTCATTTTCTTTTCCATTATGGTTTATTACAAGATATCAAATGTAGTTCCCTGTGTTATACAGTGGGACCTTATGCTTATCCATCCTATACATAATAGTTTGCATCTGCTAATCTCAAACTCTGAATCCTTCCCTGCCCCACCCCTGCTTGGCAACAACAAGCCTGTTGTCTATATCTGTGATCTATTTCTGTTTCACACATAGGTTCATTTGTGTCATATTTTAGTTTCTGCATATTAATGATATCATATATTTCTCTTTCTCTTTCTCACTTCCTCCACTTGGTATAATAAGCTCTAAGTCCATCCAAGTAGCTGCAAATGTCATTGTTTCATTCTTTATAATGGCTGAGAAATATTTCACATGATTCTTTTTGATATTTTACACAATCCAACTCATTCTCCTTGGTTTCTTAAAACTGGACTTTATTTCATTACAAACATTGACAATTTTGTTTTTAAAATGTTTAGTGCTTTTATTATAAAGTAATACCCATAATAGATGGTAGAAAACTTTATGAAGTTGAAAAATAGTCCCTTCTCACAACTACTTTTTAGTGGAGTACTTATAGAAATTCAAAATTTTTAACAAAAAAGAAAACAACATATATACATGGATATACACACATACATGTATATCTACACACAGACACATAATCAAGTTTTCAGACTTTCAGTAATAGATATTATAGGGCAGTGATCACTGAAGAAGGGAAGTAAATGAGATTATACGATTGCCCTAGCAAACTGACTAGAGCATTTCCAGGCTTCAGCCTGGGAAGGAGATCATATTCAGAGACTGGTGGTCATCCTGAATGAGGAGATATTGCTGAGAATTCAAGGAGGAAAAGGCAGGCAAAATGTGCAGGGAAGATAATAGAGAGAAGAGAATCTTCCAGAGAAAATTTAGGAAAACCTGATAGTTTTCCCACGAGTCTGCTTCTGAGTACTTATGAGCACAAGAGTGAGAAAAGGGCCACAGGAAAAGAACTGGAGACAGAATTCCTAGGGCTAACATGAGACTAGATACATCACATGACCCAACAGTCAGTGGCAAACTGCATAATACATGGGCCTGAAGAGTACTTAGGTGGTGCTGTTTCATTAGCGAGATAAGACTAAAGACTACTTTAATCCAAAGTAACAAAGCTTGAAAGCTAGCTTTGAAAGGATCAACCTATTTCAAAACAACTGTATCTTAGAACACAGCTCAATTATGTATACAGGAATACATTTTTTTTTCCTGAGTATAGAATTCCATTTCTAAAGCTTGA
The DNA here is from genome assembly GCF_014754425.2 of Oryx dammah. NCBI lineage: Eukaryota > Metazoa > Chordata > Mammalia > Artiodactyla > Bovidae > Oryx > Oryx dammah. The sequence continues at coordinate 35,327,479 of NW_024070212.1, forward strand.
TAGAAAAGGGGCCCAGAACAAAGGGATGAATTATAATTGGTTTAAATAAATCATAGAAATTCAATTTCCAAATTCCAAGCCTTCTTGTGTCTAAGGTTGGCAATTAAACTAATTCTAGCTAATAATGTATAAGGGGAAGTGAACTGTGAAAAAGGCAGCTTTTCCTTGATAAAAGTTTTTTCTCTGTTTTGTTCTCTGATAAAAGACAAGATTTGAATCATAAGTTTTTTCTAAATTGTTTCCTGACTTTGAGTATTCTAATGATATCTGACACTATGGTAGCTCTGTTGAAACCATGAACTGATGAAAACACTCCCAACTTTTGAAAATTTATTTATTCAATAATATTTGGTCTATGGAAAAGAGGAAAATTGAGTTGTCATTCATTGTAATGGGAATCCTATAAATGAACATATTTTCAATGGTAGGTGAAGAGTTTAGTTTTAGACAGTTTAAACATGTCTAGTGAAGCAGTGGGAAATATTAGACCTGGTGAGAGAGCCACTCATTAGAGAAGAATGTAAAAAGTATGAAATAAATACTTATCTAGGAATATGAGAATTTGAAAAGATTAGGGAAATTCAGGATTATTTGAAAACACTAAGAGGCATTTGACCTTGGGGGTCATGAACTTACATGAATATGATTATAATGAATGGCAATGGTTAAGGTTAAGGTTAATAAAGATGGAAGTCAGAAACTGAAGAAAATGGATGGTCATTGAAAAAGTAGGTTCAATGCTTTAAATTCCCATGGAAGTGAGACACTAAGATAGAGTAATAAGAGATTATTTTCAGTGGAGTAAATGCCTGAAATTGAGTTTATGAATGGGATGTAATTATTAGTAATATACAAATCTAAGGAATAAACCATGGGATCAAGTGGCTGAAGTAGGATAGAAGATGAAGTTTTTGAAGGATAGGAGGTCAAGGAACTGAAAGGCCAAGAGACTGAAGAATTATGTGAACAGAGAATTAAATTGCTAAGAATTATGATGAATGACAGGAGGCAGTCACAAAACCATCCCAAAGAAAAAGAAATGCAAGAAGGCAAAATGGTTGTCTGAGGAGGCTTTACAAATAGCTGAGGAAAGAAGAGAAGTGAGAGGTAAAGGAGAAAGGGAAAGATATACCCAACTGAATGCAGAGTTCCAGAGAACAGCAAGGAGAGATAAGAAGGCCTTCTTAAATGAACAATGCAAATAAACAAAGGAAAACAATAGAATGGGAAAGACTAGAGATCTCTTCAAGAAAACTTTAGATGCCAAGGGAACATTTCGTGTAAGGATGGGCATAATGAAGGACAGAAATAGTAAGGGTCTAACAGAAGCAGAGGAGATTAAGAAGAGATGGCAAGAATACACAGAAGAACTACACAAGAAAGGTCTTAATGACCCAGATAACCACAGTGGTGTGGTCACTCACCTAGAGCTAGTCAAGTGGGCCTTAAGAAGCGTTAATACAGACAAAATTAATGGAGGTGATGGAATTTCAACTGAGCTGTTTAAAATCCTGAAAGATGATGCTGTTAAAGAACTGCACTGAATATGTCAACAAATTTGGAAAACTCAGCAGTGGCCCCAGGGCTGGAAAATGTGTTTTCATTCTAATCCCAAAAAAGGGCAATGCCAAGGAAGGTTCAAACTATTGTATAATTGTGCTCATTTCACGTTAGCAAGGTTATGCTCAAAATCCTCCAAGTTAGGCTTTATCGGTACATGAACTGAGAACTTCCAGATGTACAAGTTGGGTTTCAAAGAGGCAAAGGAATCAGAGATCAAATTGCCAACATTTGTTCGACCATGGAGAAAGCAAGAGAGTTCTAGAAAAATATCTACTGTTTTTTTAACCACATGAAAGCCTTTGACTCTTTGGATCAAACAAACTCAAAAATTCTTAAAGAGATGAGAATACCAGATCACTTTACCTGTCCCCTGAGAAACCTGTATGCGGGTAAAGAAACAACAATTAGAACCAGACATGGAACAATTGATTGGTTCAAATGGAAAAAAGTATAACAAGGCAGTTTACTGTCATCCTGCTTATTTAACTTCTATGCAGAGTGAGTGCATGCTAAGTTGCTTTAGTCATGTCTGACTCTTTGTGACCCTATGGACTGTAGCCTTCCAGGATCCTCTGTCCATGGGATTCTTCAGGCAAGAATATTGGAGTGGGTTGCCAGGCCTTCCTACAGGGGATTTTTCCCACCCAGGGATTGAACCCAGGTCTCTTGCATTTTCTGCATTGCAGGCAGATTCTTTACCACTGAACCACTGGGAAGCCGCTCTATGTAGAGTACATTTTGTGAAATGCTGGGCTGGATGAATTACAAGCTGGAACCAAGACTGCCAGGAAAAATATCAACAGCCTCAGATAAGCAGATGATACCACTGTAATGGCAGGAAATGAAAAGAAACTAAAGAGTTTCTTGATGAGGGTGAAAGAGAAGAGTGAAAAAGCTGGCTTAAAACTTAACATTCAAAAAACTAAGATCATGGCATCTAGTCCCATCACTTCATGACAAATACAAGGAGAAAAAGAAGAAACAGTAACAGATTTTATTATCTTGGGCTCCAAAATCAATTCAGATGGTGAATGCAGCCATGAAATTAACAGACTCTTGCTCCTTGGACTTCCAATGGACTTCCCCTCATGGCTCAGACAGTAAAGCATCTGCCTATAATGCAGGAGACCCGGGTTCAATCCCTGGGTTGGGAAGATCTCCTGGAGAAGAAAATGGCAACTCACTCCAGTATTCATGTCTGGAAAATCCCATGGACAGAGGAACCTGATAGGCTATAGTCCATGGGGTCACAAAGAGTTGGACATGACTGAGTGACTTCACTTTCACTTTGCTCCTTGGAAGGAAAGTTGTGACAAACCTAGACAGCATATCAAAAAGCAGAGACATCACTTTACCAGCAAAGATCCATAGTCAAAGCTATGTTTTTTTCCAGTAGGCATGTACAAATTGAGAGTTGGACCATAAAGAAGGCTGAGTGCCAAAAAATTGATGATTTCAAACTGTGGTGTTGGAAAAGACTCTTAAGAGTCCCTTGGACTGCAAGGAGATCAAAATAGTCAATCTTAAAGGAAATCAACCCTTAATATTCTTTGGAAGGATTGTTGCTGAAGCTGAACCTCCAATACTTTGGCCGCCTGATGGGAAGAGCCGGCTCATTGGAAAAGACCCTGATGCTGAGAAACGCTGAAGGCAAGAGGAGAAGGAGGTGGCAGAGGATGAAATGGTTGCATAGCATCACTGACTCAATGAACATGAATTTGAGCAAGCTCAAGGACATAGTGGAGAACAGAGGAGCCTGGCATGCCACAGTACATGGAGTCTCAAAAAGTTGGACAGCACTCAGCAAGTGCACAACAGCATGATGAATGACATTGGAGAGAGTGATCATGATTCAGGACCTGTGGATGATGGCAGTCTGGAGAGGATGCCAGTGGTGTAGTTTAAGGGCATATATTTTAAAGCTGGGAGATTTAAAGAAGAAGGAAGGCAAGGGTCATGATTCACTAATGAACAGCACGGAGGGCATCTGACACTCAGGGTCAAAGTGTGAGGAGCACGGGAGAAATGGAATCAGTACTAACCAGTGAGTGCAAGGAAAGCAGTCTTCCAAGGAGAGCAGACAAGGATTCAAACAACCAAAGGAAGGAAACATTTTAAGAAGTCAAAGTAATTTAGGGATTTTGATGATAATGATTTGATGATTTTGAAATGCACAAAGCAGAGTGCAAGGATAAGTAGAGAAGGGATAGGAAATGAAAAGTGAAAGTGAAGTCGCTCAGTCGTGTCTGACTCTTTGAGACCACATGGACTGTAGCCTACCAGGCTCCCCCGTCCATGGGATTTTCCAGGCAATAGGAAATAGTGTTGTATTAATCTGAAAATGGAGGAGTAGATTCATGGATTTAAAGCAGCCAGTCACTGTTGAGTTGTTGACCTATGTGCCTCTAGTCCCCATTTGAAGTGACATTATTTGTTTAAGCCTCTGATATTTGGATTTTTTGTTTCTTTTAAGCAAACTGATCCTAATATGGCACATATTGGTTGTTTTTTTTTTAGCAGGAGTTTGATTTAATCCAATATACTTTTTAAAAGAACATTCTTGTACTCACTGGAGAATGGAATACATGATGGCCAAGATGGAGGCAAAATTACAAATGGCCAATATTTCATAAAAAAGATGCTCAAACTGACTTTTCATTTTTATTGACTGCTTGTGCTGGTTTTTTTTTTTTTTTTTTAATGTCATTTGCTTGGTGTGTTACTTTCCTAGGGTTGCTGTAACAGATTACCAACTCCTCATAGCTTAAAACAACAAATTTATTCTCACACAGTTTTGGAGACCAGAAACCTGAAATAAAGCAGCGAGTCATGCTCCCTCTGCAACTTCTGAATCCTTTCCTGTCTCTCCCAGCTTCTGTTATCTCTGGAATGGTTTGTGACAACACTAACTATAATCTCTGCTCCTTCTTTAATGCCCTTCTAATCTGTGCATCTGTGAGTCCCATGGTTCCTTGTCTTCTGAAAACACTAGATATTGGATTAGGCCCCAAGTCAACTTATACTTCTTCATTATATTCTTTATTATTTTTACTGGACTAATTATCTTTCTTACTATTGTTTTATATATTCTTTAAAAATGTACATGTGCTACAAATGTTTTTTAAAGTAGTCTTTATACCCTACTTAAAAAAATAGCCACTGGAAATTGTTAATTTTTAATAAGTAATGGTCTTTCTTTTTAAAATTTATAGCAGTGAGTTACATATAAAAACGTTTATCGTTCCAAGATTATCTTTCAATCCACCCATTTTAATCAATCATCTTTTTTTAATATTTAAAGAGTTGATTTGTTATTATTTCAGAATTTGATTGGGATCTTAATTACATTGTCTTCCTTCATGCCCTTTATTAGCAAAGAAATCAACTTGCGTTTTCTACCCAGTAATCAATGCCTGCTTCAGGCCAGAAAGATGCAGAATCAGGGCCTTTCATCACCTGCTCTGGGCCTCTAATGTTCTTTCTTTCTGGTTATCAGGAAGAGCTAAGTTATTTATGATATATTCTCAAGAGCTTCTGAATAAGTAGACTGGGAAATTTCTAGCTTATTCCTTCCAGTCTGAATCAGAGGCTTCTCCTGGGAGATTCAACTCTTGCAAATTTAACTTTTCCAAGTGTGTATGGAGACAGTCATGAAATAGGTGCACTCGAGGGATTTAGAGGAGGAAATAGCCTTGAGTGGAGGTGCAGGGCATGGAGTATAGAGCAGAAGAAACCCCAAGTCTCAATGCTCAGGAGAAAAGTGTCAGTGAATAGAGCATTCTTGAACCAATATGAATCAAGGAGTTGTTACTGTTTGCTCATAGATTTTTTTCTAAGAAAGGACTTTCAGTGTTATGGTTGGTAGCAGGCTTCCTTTAGTGGTCATAAATCTCTCCCAAATGCTAAGAACCTGTTCAAATTTGGCCAGCCAGCTGAGTAAAAAGGTCATCTTCTTGCCTAACAGCAGATTCTGTAGTTTTTACCACACAATTCCCTTTATGGTCATAATTGTCCCTTGCAAAAATATAGTGCTACAGCCGAACTCATAAAACTGCTGCCTCTGGAATAAACAGGAAAGGGCACATTCTCATTTCAAAACAACAAATGAACCAATAGAGTTTAGCTTCCATTTAAAATGGAAAGCAGTGACTCCACTAACAATGCAATAGTTTTGATAGACTGCCCATTTGACCTTTTAGTGCACAGATGAATCTGTTTGTTTTTGTTTGGATGGGTGTATCTTTTAGATTATAGAATCAGATGTGATTCTCACATATATTTACATTTCCTATAGGGCAGCAATGCTGTATTTTTGGTTAATCCAGGACTCAGCACAGTTTTCAGTGTAAGGAGGAGCTTAATAATATATGTGTTTTCAGCATTCTCTGTACTGAAAAGAAGCAAACAGAAAAAGAAAGAAATAAACAGTGACTGGTGAAGAATGGGTGCAACCTCAACCTAAAAGAGAATTTAAAGTGACCTTCATGCTTTGAAGTTAGCAAGAACATGATGTGTGGAAAAAGAAAGGAGAAACAGCAAAAATCCACATATGTAAAACTATTTCTAAATCAGACAGAGCTTTAGTGGGTTATTAAGCAGAAAAATTGACCAGCGCCCTCTTTTTTGATGGGCAAGTTGTAGCTTTTACATTGTGAGTTATGCAAAAGGAAACAAAAATTTTGAGAGGCAGGTTAACTGGGCAAATAGCCTTCCTTCCAATGGAACCTGATCTCTAGGGGAAAGAACATATCATAGGTATGTAGCTACAGGGAGGAGAGGCCATTTATTGTTGTTTAGTCACTAAGTCATGTTTGACTCTTTGCAACCCCATGGACTGTGGCTCACCGGGCTCTTGTGTCCATGGGATTTCCCAGGCAAGAATATTGGAGTTGGGCTGCCATTTCCTTTTCCAGGGATTCTTCCTGACCCAGGGATTGAACCTGAGTCTCCTGTATTGCAGGTGGTTTCTTTACCACTGAACTACCTGGGTAGCTACCTCACTGAGGAATTAGATCACATGAAAAATATAAGATGCTATTTAGCTTTTGAGTTTTAAACCCTGTGGCCCAGCCGTACTTTGTTTTTTTAACTGACTATGATGTGTAGGTGTTGAGAGCTCTTGAGTCTGGATTCAAAACAATATCCTTAAATCTATTCATGTGAACCAGTTACTTGTTATTTCTTGTTAGTTACTCATTATTTGGAAGGCCGCGGGTGGGGGGGTGGTAATAGTGGGGGGCACTTCCCCAGTGGCTTAGCTGTTAAGAATCTACCTGCCAAGACTCTGTCTTAAAAAGCCTTTCATAATCTGTCATTTGTTTCCTAATCTGGGCTTTTCTCAGACTGCATCTTCAGCTGTTCTAGAGCCTCCTTGCTATTTTCTACCTCCTTTCAACTCACTCACACTTACTCACACTAGTTTCTCCTTCCCTGATACACTCTCCTGATCTTCTCATGACTGGTTCCTTTCTGTCATTCTGATTTCAGACAGACCACACATCGAAAGCAGCTTCCTGTTCACTTCTATAATATAAAGCTATTGTAATTTAAAATTTTAAGACTTCATGCTACTTGACTTTTTCTTGTTAGTTTGTTTACTTGAATGTATTTATCATTTATTTTCCCACTCCATTTTAGTAGAAAGTAAAATATCCTAAAAGCTAGACTCAAGTTTGTCTTGTTGTTGGTTACCTCTTCCCTCCCCATATCTCTTGTAATCACAAGCTTTCAGTAGATAACTTTTGAATGAATGAATAAGAGCATAGCAAGTAGCTTGAAGTGACTGTGGATTGGCAGGGCCAGCAATAATTGAACTTAAGCTCAAATCTAACAGAATAAATATTTGAAGGTAGTTGGCTGGAGTTCAAAATGCATTAACGATAACAGGATGTGAAGCAGGATATTTTGATAGGGCCACTTTGATGCTCTTGTTTTTTGGAGTTTGTTTTTGTTTTTTTCTTCGATGTGTTTGCATCAAAATGGTTCTGGCAAAATAGATGGAACAATGACAACTATATCAAATGACAAATATCCAGAGGCTTTTCTTCTGTTACGGTTGCAAGAAAAGTGCCTGGATTTTCTCTTTTTCCTTTCTCTATTTTGTTGTGGTGATCGGATAATGATAATTATCTCCCATTAGAGACATATTGCCAACATCTCTATTTCCAGTAGAGAGGAATTAGAGGACAGGAGAAGTGTGATTGATTTATGTAAAAAACAAGAACATTTATTCCAAGGGCAAGGAGTGGAGAAAGGGGGCTTGTGATCTGAGAGAGAAAAGGGGTTTAAGGAGTAGCAGCTGTCTGACAAAGAGGATTTGAGGGGCATCAGATGGGTAAACAGTACTGATTAGGATTTGGAGGGCTTTGGGTGATATTCCTCACCTCCTTCACTGCCTCTTCAAGGTACTTCTGTAGAGAATTGTATGATTTTTTTTCAAGGCTATTGGAGTTAGATTTGTTTCTTTAGATGTGACAAGGCCAAGATGAGCCTCTAATCTGTTTTAAAACACAGTCTCATTTGGGCTACATAGGTTGTTTGTTTTATTAGTTCGTCAAGCTGCAACACATATCTCTGATCCTGACTTCTTTTTTAACCTCCATTTCTGACGCTCAATGAGCATTACCTTTTTACAACAAGAAAATAGCCAATATGAGGAAAGTAGTTTAGGAGTTTAACACCTGATATTTTTGTTATTATAAAAACATTTAACAAAATGCAATATATGAAGGCTGTTATTATTAAGAGAAATAAGAGAAACATCACTGAGAATTTTCTGTGCAATTTGATGCAGAGATAAGTGATCATATTATGACCCAACTCTCTGTCCTATTTCCCCATAAATCACCTTTCTCAAATAAATATTTTCAATGAAATAGCATTGGCCTGTTGACTGAAAAAAATGTACAACCTAAAAGTTGGGAGTTCTGTTTTATTTGGGGGACAAAACTGAGGACTTAAACCTGGGACACAGCATCTCAGATAACTCTGAGAGGCTGCTTCAAGGAGGCAAGTGGGAGACCCAAGATGTACAGGAGATTTGCAACAAAAACCAGGTAGTCAGAACAGTGATTATTGTCACTTAAGGAAAACCAGATATCTCAACTTAGTGAATGTAGTGTTTTGCCATGTATTGGAAGATACAAGAGTCTGGGCTCACTGAAATCATTCCTTTGATCTGCACCTCATCTATCTGGGGCCAGGATCCTGTGTTTTCTCATCTTGAGTCCCCTTAAGGGTACACTCTCAGGGTGACTGCAGCAGCTGACTGCTAAATGGAGGGAATATCCTGCCTCCATGCTGTGGTCCTTCAGGGCTCACTAGGTCCCTCACTGGGCAGCTGTAATGTGATGGCTTGATGGTTGCAGCATCACTGTTTACTCGTATGGCAGGCAATAGTTTTCATTGACAGGCCAAATCAGGAAGCTTACCAAAAACAATTTCCTGTATATAAAGGAAAAGTATCATTATTAAGCTGGCTATTTATTCTATTTCCATTATGAAGTGCTGTTTTTAAGTGAGAAATCAAAGGCTAAGAGATAGTTCACGTAAGGTATATATTACTATGGAGAGAATAAACAAAGTTTATTTTGATTTATGGTTTTCCTGAGGGGGGAAAAATATAGTGACATGACTCCTGACTATATGTGGTTTGTCTGCTAGGTGTTTCTCACAAATCGTTTCATTCTTCAGCCCATTTCCTTTCACAGCCACCCTGGCCTCTGTGTTATTCCCTCATACTCATACCTTGCGTTGACTATAAAGTGGTGAGATGGACTGAGGCTGAAGGATAAGGTAAAAAAAAATAAATGTTTTCCAGAATCAAATAGTTGAATGTTGGTATTTTCACTTATTTATCTCAAAATAACTCCCGTCAAAACACTAAGTTAAAATGGTCTTGTTGGAAAAACTTTGATATGAATAAATAGCTGTAACATAGTAGTCTCTCAAAAATACCGTGTTCCCAGGGGAAGGGCTTCGAAAGGTTAGTAAAGAATCAGGATTAGATTTTAAAGATACATTTATGTTAGACTCTGGAGGGTTGAATGGAAAATTTGTGCATTTGGCCTTGATTTAGTAAAGCATAGGAAACTAGAAAAATTTCCTTTCAATTCAAGAGTGATAGGAATAAGGTGGCATTTTAATTGCTGTGTTTAGTGGAGTGAAGTCCAAAGTTAGTTTCTCGGGTATTGAAAACCTTACTTCAAAAAGTGGGAATAAATAATACAGCATTTCTGTAGTCACATAAATTTGGGAAATGCTGAGTTAAATGAAGAGAAGAATATATCTAAGCTACAGGGCTTCTAGAGCCTTCAGAGACAGTTGATATTCCACGTAAATATTCCAGACGAGGAGGTAGACAGTGTTTCTTCGACTTGAAGAGTCAGAGATGTGAGAACACACTACAGAATGCAAATGATTTTGAGGGTAAACAGACTGGAAGCAGAGGGAATGGTAAATGGGTTATTCAGATAGTCCAGGGGGGAGATGATCATACTGACCTTAAACACGGGAGAGTGATAGATTAGGAAAGAAATCTTCAATGCTGTGGTCTGTAAGAAGTATTCCAAAGAGTTGGTATAAAAAAGACATTGTTCAGATATCAATTATCCTTATCTTGATACAAGGCTACTTGTCTACATTCTTATTTTTTATTAACCAATATTTCTGCCAATTGAACATATTTCTCCTGGTGGCTCAGACGGTAACACGTCTGTCTACAATGTGGGAGACCTGGGTTCGATCCCTGGCTTGGGAAGATCCCCTGGAGAAGGAAATGGCAATCCACTCCAGGACTATTGCTTGGAAAATCCCATGGACAGAGGAGCCTGGTGGGCTACAGCCCATGGGGTCGCAAAGAGTCGGACACGACTGAGCGACTTCACTTCACTTCACCTGTAATTAAAGTGGTATGTACTTTAATGGATTATAGTTTGCTCTGCCTACTCTCTGACTATACGATTTATCTATTTCATGCCTCAGTCTCTCAAGTTCTAACATATCCGCTTCATTTTTGAATTCTCCTTTTCATCACCTGAAAATACCGAAAACCTTTAGGGAAAGAGAGGGTGAGAAGAATATAGAGTAGCATGGAAACATATACATTACCATATGTAAAATAGGTAGCTAGTGGGAATTTTTTGTACGATGCAGGGAGCTCAAATTGGTCTTCTGTGACAACCTAGAGGGGTGGCATGGAGTGGGAGGTGAAAGGAAGGTTCAAGAAGGAGGAGACATGTCTACCTGTGGCTGATTCATGTTAATGTATGGCAGAAACCAACACAATATTGTAAAGCAATTATCCTCCAATTAAAAATAAATAAATAAATAAAAACCTGTCCCTTTTACCTTAATTGCTGCTAATCTCTGTCAACTCTTCACCTCTTCTGACTTCCTTTCAAATTCTATTTCCAAAATTATTTTCGTAAAGAAAGTTTAATAGCATCACCTCTATTCTGTGCTTGGAAATACTGTCCTTCCCTGTTGCCTAAAGGAAAGAGCCAGTTTCTATGTGGGGGCTTATTTGGTCCAGACCAAACTCCACTCTTGCCATTCCTTCCTTACTGGACTGAGGCTGTTCCCTGATACAATACAAGCATTAAATCTCTGTATCCTTGAAACATCTTGTCTCCTGCACCTGAACTGTCCTCTCTCTTCTCTATTTGGCAAAAGCTCACTCATTCTTTGAAGTTTTTGCAACCTCTTTGAAATCAGATTTGAAGATATATATATATATATATATATATATATATATATATATATATATATATAATGTATATATCTGTCCTGTCACTATTCCTCACATACTTCAATGTCACCATTTATACAGATAAAGAAAAACAATTTAGTCTTACCTTTCTTTCCTCTACTGAAGTCAGGTTTCTCTTCATGAGTAAGCATTTCCTCTAATTTTCTAGTGAATTTGTTGGTCTGGAAACGTCCCAAGACTTTCTAAAGGTTGAAATAAATGATTCCCATTGGTTCCTCCTTTGTCCTCTTGTTTGTCAAAATACACACACCACTTAGTTAAATTTAATTCCATTTTTGGCCTATTTTACTTTTCTATAAAACAACTAAAAACTGCTTATTTCATGACAAATATTTACCACATAATTTACTAATTTTCAACTCTGTAGCAGCAAACCAGTTCCAAGGTCACTTTCCAAGTCTTCTCAAAACCTGAGATGGCAATGTGCCAATGGATGGTACACTGTCCAATCCTAATGAAAGATTAAACATTTCAGCCAGCAATTCCAGTGTCCTCTGACTGCTTTAAAAACATTTGGTTGGATGCCATCTGTTCTTGGTGATTTATTTATGTCTTGTTTGTCAATTTTTTCTAAAGCATCCTCTTGACTTATTTACTTATTGATCCATTCCTCTGGCCTATGCACTATGAAAGTCAATATGAATGTAAAACAACTAACCTGTGCCCAGCACGGTGCTGGGTAATGTGAGAAATACAAAACATTTGAGCAATACAAAACCTCTGAGGGGTGCTCCTATCTCTAGGAGCTTGTCTTTTGCTGGGGTATTAATAAAAAGCAGAAACCACCACCACTGCAACAAAATGGAGAATGTCCAACTCAAACGACCCAGGTGCTATTAGTTGTGGATACCAAATACATTGAGCTCCAGATTTTAATGTCTGTCTAGTTCCTTCTAGTGGTCCTCTTCAGTTCTCTACCGAGCTCTTCCGTTGCTCTGGAATTTCTGAAACTTTTCTTAGGAAAAGTCTACTACTCATATTCTTTCCTGTTAGAATTCTCTTGAGTATTTATCACCCAAAAATGTTGCGAAAGAGATTTCACCGTTGCCACTGCTGTCAGTGGTATTGAAATTTTTGCCTCTCTGTCAGGCATAGCCGACACTACTGATACTTTTTGTCTGCTCTACACTCTGGCTTGATGCTGCCACTTTGGTGGAAAAATGGGAAGGATTTTGCTCTTCCTAAATCTCTGTTCCCTAAGCCCTGATGTGTGGCTGACTGAACATCTGGTTTTTCACTGTTGTGCTAAGTCACTCAGCCGGGTCCAGCTCTTTGCGACTCTATGGACCACAGGTATGCAGCTACAGGGAGGAGAGGCCATTTTTGTTGTTGTTTAGTCGCTCAGTCATGTCTGACTCTTTGCAACCCCATGGACTGTAGCTCCCCAGGTTCCTTTGTCCATGGGATTCTCCAGGCAAGAATACTGGAATGGGTTCCCATACCCTCCTCCAGGGGATCTTCCCAACCCAAGGATCGAACCTGCTTTTCTTACATCGCCTGCATTGTCAGGCAGGTTCTTTACCACTAGCGGCACACTACACTTTGTCAAAATGACCCCTTGTTTCTGCCTCGCACCTATTTTTTTAGACCTTGAAGTGGCTGGATAATTGACTTCATTTTCTATTTTCTCTACTTGGTATCCTCTGCCTCTGGTCACCCTCTTTCTTCCTCTTGCAACCCCAAAATAAAATTTGTCATTTGTATAGATTTATGCAAAGAAATGCTGGGAGCTATCATTGGTCCTACACATCCCATCTTTATTTGCTACCAACCAAATAAATCCATGGTGCATCTTAATTAATTCTCACAGCAAGCCTACAGGGTGGGCACTATTATTTATGTTTTACAGCAGAGTGTACTAAAGTTTAAAGAAAACTAGCTCAAGGGTATACAACTAGTAAGATTCCATCACTCGAAAATGTTGGCAGCCTATTCCATGAGTGGAAAACTGCAGCAGTTTGATTACTTTGATTTGCAGTCCTCTTTTACATATAAAAAAGTAATATCTTGATTACTGGGAGACCAAAAAAGTGGATTTAAGATATGATAGAACTTTTTTTTTTTTTTACTTTACAATTCTGTATTGGTTTTGTCATACATCGACATGAATCCACCACGGGTGTACATGATATGATAGAACTTTAAGTTAAATTCACGTTGATCAATTGGTCTCTCCTCCGAAATCTTTTTTTTTTAAGTCTATAATATAACCCTCTAAGTCAAATTTGAAATAATAAACAGTAAGGCTGCTGCTCAAATCAGGCATTACCTGTTTCAGAACTTGTCATGTCTCAGTTTCTGATTGGCAATTGAATCGCAGCCAAGTACTTATTAGACTGTTAGGCTCCCTTCCAGCACAGTCTTCAATTATCTTTGTTATTGTACAGCAAAGTACATTTGTTTGATGAAGTAGGGCTGATTTGCTTATTGTATGCCTCTGCATTGCCATTAATCTCTCCAATTCTGCAATTCGTGTTGGTTTTGTAGTTATTGGTGTGAATTCATGAGAGCGTGCTTTATTATTAGTGCAATCTCCTAGCAGTACCTAACCCTTTGGAATATGCAGGAAACATGACAAACTCCCAGTCTTGCCCTGAGGTCTTTACAGGCTGAGTATGAACGGCTACATTGCAGTACGTAGACAGCATGGGTGCTAACGCTTTAACTTATGGAGCTAAAGAGCAAATAGAAATGTATGAACTTTCTTAGTCATTGAAACAGTCATCTCTTCCTTCTTTTCATCCCTGTGGCTTAAATGGGGTTTACAAGTGTATATTTATGTGTTTATGGATTCTCAATTCTTTGTTTTAGTCCTTTGGCATTTTGGTAGTGTATTTATTCCATGATGACAGTGGATGCAGGCTCAGTTTTACTGTAAGACTTTAATTGAAGAGCCTCTTGAGTCTTTTATCAAAATGATCCCTGTTAGGTGACTCACATGAACTCTCCAGCTTATAATTAAATACTGATTAAAAAAGGTTATGATGTCTCTTTGGAAGATCCTAAGTTCAGAAGTTTGTATTCTTTGACTTTGGGAATAACCCGTCTTTTCCATTCACTGGACTTTCCTAGGCAGCTTCACATAGTACTTGATTTAGGGCAGATCTGGGTAGGGAGCCTGACCTTTCTTAACTACTACTTAAACAAAAAAGGAAGCAAGGAATTACAAAGGTTTTCTATTGAATTTTTCTTCTTCTTAGTAGTATACTATTTCCATAGGACAGTAGAACTCATTTACTCTTGAAAATGTAAATTTAACACAGGATACAGGGATTCACACACGGTGTATAAAATTGTAGCATGTGAACAATATTAAAGTGGCAAGATCATTGGAAATAATTTTTTGGACAGAATTGAAGCATTTTCTAAAGAACGGATTTTAAGAAGAGGAATAATGGGGGAAATGAAATGCTCTTCAAAGGAAGATAGTAGTAATCAAATTATTAGTGTTTTTGTACATGGAAGTGCCTTCATATTTAATCTTTCTGAAAAGTTTAGCTCCATTCTTTCCAGGTAAATATCTTGAAGTAAGGGAAACATATTTTTGGTTAATATCTCTTGTCCTTTATGACTGATCATTTATGATCATGTGTATTTTTGGTATTGACTATTAAAACCTTTTCAGATGCCAATGGGAATGACCATTTCTCCATTTTTTGATTCAGGATTCTCATAGTCAATATTGTGCAGAGATGCCCTGGGAGGTGAAGTATATGAATAATGATGTTTTATGACTGCAATTATTCCCGAGTTGATTATTCATTACTCATAGTGAGAAATCTGAGTGAAATTTAAATTCTCTTCCTATAGTTAAATGTTACTGTCAATTTAGTATTATAAATTTCTGCCAGATATAAAGTAATCATGCTTCATTTCCAATATTGAATTGTCTTTGAATGAGTGATCATATTTCTTTACCAAGCCTTTTGTATTAATTACTAATATTTTCAGTCTTGTAGAGTACCATAAATCTTACTTGTTAAGTGAAAATCATGGTTAATTCTGAATCATTAAATGAAAACTGATGACTAAATCTTACTCAACTTATGATAGTATCTTTCTAAATTCCATGTTTTCTCCAGTCTGCATTAAACCAGATGTATTTATACACTTGCTTCACATTTGTGTTTTAGCTTTTATCCTGGTTTATTTTTCCCTAATAGTTCTGTGTTTGTACCTTGAACGCTTCCAAAAGGTTTTAAAGCAGCTTCCTATTGGGTTCACTATGGCTTGGATAGCTCTGATTACGCTTCAAATCTTTATTCTTAGGAAAATCTCAATACCTTGATTTTTATTTTCTTCTCAAAACGCCTTTAATAGTTCTTTATTTTGTTTGTTTTCTATACCAAATCATGTTCACGTTTGGCCAAAAACATTAAACAGTGGTTATATAAAACATTTATTGCAAACACAAGGGAACATTTTAGTTGCACGTACCCTTTTCCTTGATTTTTTTTTTCTATTATAAGTAAATAAGGCTCTGATGTGTATCCTTATACATATTTTGGTGCATATTTCTGCTTATTTCCCTGAGATAAATATTTAGAAGCTATATCACCAGGGAAACATTCTTACTTGGGCAAATTTTTATCTTTGCCTAAGTGTGATGTGTAATTCTATATATGTATATGTGTGTGTGTGTGTGTGTGCGTGTATGTTTCCATATATTGATTGAACACTGATGTTTCTTCAATTATGAATTGCTTGTTTATTAATTTTCTTTGCCTATATGTCAATTGGAGTTTTCATATTATTGATTGGTAAGAGATATTAATAAATTTGTGATGTTAGTCCCTTGAAATATTCTTGTACACACATCTTATTTGCTCAACTCTAATAATCTTTCTTTGTAATTCATTTCTTTTCAACCAATTAATTAATTAGTACTGTCAAATTAATATGTATCCATAATTTCTTTTAGTTTTTTCACTTTTCCCTATTTACTGCTATAATAAATTTGTAATTTGTTTCTCAAGAAATTGATCTATTGTACCCACACTCTTGCTTTCACCATTGGTCTCTTAGTATGCAATTAGAGTTATCTTTTAGAAAGTTTGATTAACGTACCCTCTTGCTTATAATGCTCATTTTCCTCTTTCTCCATCACTTGCAGCTTTACTGCTCTGACTCCAGCTGGTCCCCTACACAAATCAGAGGTGCCACAGTGTAATATATAGAATGATGGCCTACAGAAGATGCCCATGCCCTAGGCTCTGAAACATGTGAATAGGTTACACTACTTGGCACAAAGGACTTGGAAGATGAAATTAAGATCATGGCCTTAAGGTAAGGAGACTACTTTGAATTATCTATGTGGATCTGTTTACATGGGCCCTTAAAAGTAGAAGAGGAAAGCAAAGGAGTCAGAGAAATGTGATTGGAAGAATAGGCAGGAGACATTTGAGGTATGAGAGGGACTTTGCTTTGTGAAGTTCAATTTGACATTGAAGGAGGGATGTCATGAAACAGAGACTTGTTGATCTTTAGAAGCTGGAAATAGTTAGCAGACAGCCAGCAAGGAAATGGAGACCTCAGTCGGGCAACCACAAGGAACTGAGTTCTGCCAGCAACATAAATGAGCAAGGAAATGGGTTCTCCCCTAAACACAAACGAACATAAGCTTGCCAAACTTTAATTTTAGCTCAGTGAGACCCATGCTAGACAATAAGTTTTTGGTAATTTTTTATAAAAGCAATAAGAAATTAATAAGCAAGGCCTTATAGACTTTTATATTGGGCATATCTGATTCAAATCCTGACTCAATCCCTTAATAAGCTGAGTAACTGCAGAGCTATGTTTACCATCTACATCATGAGGTTGTTGTGAGCCAGAAGGTAGGTCAGATAATGATTAAGTTCAGTTCAGTAACTCAGTTGTGTCTGACTCTTTGCAACTCCATGGACTGCAGCACTTCAGGCCTTGCTGTCCATCTCCAACTCCCGGAGTTTACTCAAACTCATGTCCATTGAGTCAGTGATGCCATCCTACCATCTCATCCTCTGTTATCCCCTTCTCCTCCCACCTTCAATCTTTCCCAGCATCAGGGCCTTTTCAAATGAGTCAGCTCTTCTAGAAGTAACAGTAATGATGACAATAATATGAATAATACTTTAATACTATAATACTATAGACATATACATATTTTAAAAATAATGATTGTAGGCAGCATTTATTGAATGTTTACTATGTGCCAGATAATTTTCTAAGCACTTAATAGGTATTTTTTTTTAATCCTTAAAATACATCAATTAGATGATATTATTATAATCCACCAACATTTTTTTCTTTCCTTTTTTTTTTTTTAGCTTTTCATTTGGATTGGTGTATAGCCAATTAACAATGTTGTGATAGTTTCAGGTGAACAGTGAAGGGACTCAGCCATACTTATACACGTATCCCTTCTCCCCCAAACTCCCCTCCCATCCAGGCTCACATAATATTGAGCAGAGTTCCGTATGTTACACAATAGGTCCTTCCTTGTTGGTTATCCATTTTAAATACAGAAGTGTGTACATGCCCATCCCCAAATCCATAACTATTCTTTCCCCCCATCTTTCTGCTCAGTAACCATAACAGAACTTTTTTTCTTACACATGAACGACAGTGATTTAGAAAAAGAGAAACAGACAGACAGAAAATCAGAGAGGATAAGTAACTTGCCTGAGCTCACACATTGTGTTAGAGTGTTGGAGCCATCACACTAAGCCTAGAAATATGAACCAGAAGCTGCCTATTTAATCATCTTGCTGCTGCTCTTGTCTAGTCACTAAGTTGTGTCCGACTCTTTGTGACTGTAGTCCACCAGACTCCTCTGTCCATGGGATTTCCCAGGCAAGAATATTGGAGTGGGTTGTTATTTCCTTACTGTTACTGTTGTTTCAATATTGACCATTATGTGGCAACTGCTCGATTATCATTGTTTTTGTTGTTACTACTATATTATTATTATTATCATTCCAACATCAATCAAAAGTCCACAGATAATACAAAATAGTAATGGGAAGACTTACACATGGAGTTTTGACTTTGAACAAAGATTATCTTTCAGTCTGCTTTACAGTTTGATCAAAGGGCCAGTTCCCCTAACCAGAGCCTATAGACCTTGTGTGACTGTATGCTAAATTGCTTCAGTTGTGTTCAACTCTATGCAACTCCATGAACTGTAGCCTGCCAGGCTTCTCTGTCCTTGGGATTCTCTAGGCAAGAACACTGGAGTGAGTTGCCATTTCCTTCTCCAGGGTTAGACCTGTTGTGAGTGTTGGCAATTCATCCTGGAGTCATATGTTCTGCTGTTATGTATCAGCAGTTATTAAATTTATCTGTGAGTTCTGAATAGTTTATTTAATTTCCATGTTCTGGTTGCATAACTGATCTATCTAATAATATACTCCTTTTAAAGTCACAAATGAAGTTAGGTCAAAAATTATTATAACTATAAAAATATGAGATAGATCATTCAAATGTGAGGCTTTATATCAACATAAACTTTTTTTTAAGAGCCCATTAGGAAAAGGACAGATAAATGAATTGTTGGATTTTTCACTTATATCCAGAGGCTCTATGTGTTTTGTTCATCAGCATAGTTGCTTTTATAACACGTTTTTATAACAGGTTTTCACAGCCTTTGACCACGGGACTATGGCTGACAAAGCAGAAGTGTGTGAGAAGGGAGACAGTGAGATACAATGACCAGCTGTTCAATATTATGACACCACTGAAATGAATAAATCCACCCTCCTGTGGGAGACAAAAAATACCTTGCTCTACAGCAGTGATGTGTGCAGAGAAGAAATAGTCTGAGTGCTATGAATGTGATGACAAAGAGAGGGCTGAGAGCCACAAATGAATTCTCAGCCAGAGAAGACCCTTGCCCCCAGCTAAGTAAATGCTGTATCAGCCTGGCCTTCAGCATCCCACAGATGGGGCCTGCATTTCACTTACTGAAAGGGGAGCAATCACACTTCTCCCCCTGACAAAAAGGAAAATTGGGAGGCCTGGAGGGGTGAGGGCAAGGAAGATTGTTCCAGTCAATACTGGAAGTCCAGTTAATCTAAGCCAAAGAAGTCACTTTAATCACCTCTATGATCTTCCTCACCTTACTCAGTACACTTCTGGCTTTTCAATTAGTATTTCATTTCTTTGGCAAATGATTCACTATACTTTTGCTGTTTTGTGAACCCATGTCCCTCTCCTCCAGTGGATCTTCCCACATCTCCCTAGTCTCCTGTATTGCAACTAGCGTTTCATTTCTCTGGCAAATAATTCACTATGCTTATGATTTACTTTTATGGTAGTCACTTATTGACTCACCCAAGTCAGTCTTGGGTCATGGTAACTCAGCAGAAATTCCAGCTGAGAGATTCCAGCATGCTCCTAATCAGCCTCCTGGCTTAACTTTACCAACTCATTCTTCACCCAGATACCAGTGAGATGGCTCATAAGAGCAAGTCTGACTGTAATCCTATTGCTTGTCTGCAAGTCAAAATTCAACTCAGAATCAAAGTCTCCTAATGTTTACTGTGAGGAGAAATTTCACATTCCTCAGCACATCCTCAGAAGTCTTTATGCCCAGGGTACCTCTTTCTGAGGGCTTCCCAGGTGGCTCACTGGTAAAGAATTTACCTGCCAATGCAGGAGGCACACGTTCAATCCTTGGGTTGGGAAGATCCACTGGAAAAGGAAATGGCAACCCACTCTAGTATTATTGCTTGAGAAATCCAACGGACAGAGGAACCTGGCAGGCTATAGTCCACAGGGTCATGAGGAGTTGGACATAACTGAGTGGCTAAGTAACAACAACAACAACAGAATGGATTTATATAACTTTAGACTGTGTTTTCGTCATGCCTTAAGCCTTCCTCGTTTAACATTCAGCAATGATGAATAGCATCTGGCTGTTTTCTGTCTCCCTCAGTAGACCGCAAGTTCTCTGAGAATATGGACCATCTCTCGTGCCCATCACAGTGCCTGGCACACTGGACAATGGGCATCTCTTTGTGTTAAATATTTCTGTTAACCTGGCATGCTCTCACCACCCAATGTTGGTAAAGCATTTGGGTTGACCAGTTAAATTAAATCCACAAGATAAAAATTCCAAAGTTATACTCTGTGAGGTTCCAAATTGCCTTGGTACTGTGTATCAAATAATTAGAATAATAAAAAAATCAATTTTTTCTGTAGTTCATTTTCCAATTTATCATCTATGTGTCTATATGAGCAGGAGCTGCAAAACTATGCAGTCTGGTAGAAATTGTTGCCATCATGTCACATAATTACTTTTTCATAAGCTAAAAGTGTATCTTTTTCTTAATAAGCTGAATGATAATTCTTATATGGGTATATGCATCTATCTATCTGTGTTGATGGCGATTTCATATGCATTGTGTTATATATTCCTCATAATACCACCTTGAGGTAAATACTACAATTTTAATATCTCTATTTTATAGACGACACATCAGCACTCAGTGTACTTAATGTTTAGCCTGAGTCACCAGACAGTGAGTGACAAACCAGAACCATCCGGTTCACAAAGTGGAGTCTAATTTATTTTCAATTCTGAGTTATTTTGAGACTCCTTGAGTTCAAAATGTAAACCAATTCATACCGTAAACTTCATATGAGGGCTTCCCTGATAGCTTAGTGATAAAACATCTGCCTGTCAATGCAAGAGACACAGGTTCGATACTTGGGTCGGGAAGATCACCTGGAGAAGAGAGTGGCAACCCACTCAAGTATTCTTGCCTGGAGAATTCCAGGGACAGAGGAGCCTGGCGAGCTACAGTCCATGGGGTCACAAGAGTAGGACATGACTTAGTGACTAAACAACAAAACCCCATACGAACAAAACCCATATATGTTTTCTTCACAACTGTGTTGCCCATCACTGGGCTCGACAGAGAGCAGGTACTTAATAATTATTTGTTAAGTGAATGAATGAACCTATAATGGGAATTCTTTTCATTACCTTTTCATTGCCTTTCAAGGATTTTGTATTTGCACATGGCAAACAGAGAAGAGATGGCAGCTTCTAAAGCAGCTGATATGAAAAGGGATGCAGGATATTGAAGTGACTAGACAGACTAGGCGATGAATCTTGACTCTGCTATTTATTAGTTGTGTATTTTGGATCATTATTTGAATTATAAATCCCATTCCTATCATCAGGGTTTTCCATCATCTGGCCTGAACATAAAGACAGCATTACTTGCTTCATAGGGTTTTTATGGGAGGTAAATGAAATAATGTATAAAAAGCATCTACTACAAAGTCTAGCATTTAGTAGATGCTAGATAAATACTAGTAGCTCTCTTTCTGCTGTGAAGGAACCATGTTAATTCATAGCCATTTAGGTCAGCAAGGGAGTCAATCATTTAAGTTTTTTTATCCCTAAATAGTCATTACATATTTATAATTCCAGACTGCTTGATTTACATGTACCCCTCTTAGCTGTTTCTAAGCAGTTTCAAGCTTTTGCATACCCTTAGAGTTTATCTCATTCTGCTATATAGGCTGAAGATAAATTTTGAAATCAAACCAATATAACTCAGCAATCTTTCAGGCTAGTGGATTTAGTTGTGAGGTTTAGCCAGGAAAAATAACAACCATAGTAAAATGTTTTGTAAATCCATACCTGATTGGAGAGAGGATATTAGACTTTAAGCTCTTGATTTTAATATATCTAAGCATTAAGCTACCTTTTGTATTTTGCTTGGTATGCTAATCCACAGAGAAAGCATTACAGAAATTATTTCATGAAGTCCTCTCTAAATAATTCTTTTAACCTTATGAGTGCTGAAATGTACAGTCTTGCCATCCATTCTAGCTACTTAAGGATTCAGAAAACAATATTAGGTTTGCTTTTAGACAAAAATTATTCTAGGCATGACTTGTGTCTAGGGAGTTAAGAAAACAGTGATACCATTTTTTGATTCCTTTACGTTGATATATTAAGTTAGTGAAATTAACTTGCAGTTCATTTGTTCCTTTTCTTCAAATACATTAAAAAAATAAGTTGAAAAAAATATCTTCTTAGCCATTTCTACAGCTGATTATTGCTGCTTGTTAGGTTTGGGCAACTCCTTTCCCATGAAAATGTGTGTGGATTTCTGAAGCAATGCACAATCTGCATCAACTGGTTTTGTAACTTTTTGCATGAGACTGACCTTGGTTTGCATAGTAGCTCTAATTCATTAGCTAAGTCATTTTAACCAATGCATCTCAATTTTTCCACTAGTCAAAAGCAGTTATTACTGTTTATCTAACCAGTTTGTTGTGTGGATGAAATAATATAGGTAGATCTCTTTATATGGAACAGAAACTCTATAAACATTAATCCCTTAAGTATTCTTTAACCATTTTCATGCCACTGATGGTTTCATGTCTAGTGATAATACCACTTTGCATATGTATCACTTTCCAATTTTGCCAAGCACTCTCTCACACAATCCTTTTATCCTCATAACACATCTGAGAGACCCCTTCTGTTTGGAAGATGAAAAAATTTATTAAATTGTAAACTTCTTAGATGTAAAGGATGATGTCTTCTGCTCTTTTCTTTGTTCTTCAGGCCAAGCTTAGCCCAGAACTTGGCATACTTTTGGGGCTGTATAAATATTTGTTGCACAGAACTGATTGATGTGAAGAATAGTAATTTGTCCAAGGTCACACTCAAGGTTTTGATGGCAGGATAAGGACAGGGTTCCTTTGACTTTTGGATTTTTCCATTAGACAAGTGGTGAGCAACGCTTGGATTTTTTTTTCCAACAGGGTCAATTCAGGGAAAATAAAAATATTTATGTGTCACAAATTTCCAATTAAAATGAAAATAGCTTTATTGAGTCTCAAGGAAAAATATATTCCTTCTACTTAGATTACTTACTTCTGAAGTACAAAAGTGCCAATGAGAAATATTAGCACTCCTTTTTCACCACTAAAATGTTAATATCTGGGCATATTTGAGAAGGAGCCACCCAGAGGCTGCTTTCCAATCTTTTATCCTTTATATTTGCAAAGCACTTTAGAGTTCTCAAAGTGCTTTCGTAGGCATTATCTAATTACATTTTTGAAACAATCCCAGAAAGAGGTATTATTACCAACCACACTCTACAAGGGTGCAATAAAGTTGTGAGGAGGGGGAATGACTTGCCCAAGGTCACAGAGTAACTGCATAAATAAGGCATTGCCTCCCATACCCTTTATCCTGAGGACTTGCCCCCTTTGCCTATACTGGGTACTAGGAGTTGAGACAAGATAGATTCCCCAACCCAAAACAAAACAAAGCATAAAACACAAAAATTTGGGTATGTCTGTCTCAGTTCTGCTCATGAGGCTTTTTTATTAATCTAGCTCAGTACAGGAGCCTAAGAATGAACCAATCAAAAAAAAATTACTTTATTGACATGAAAGTTTTCTGCTCCAAAATCTTTGCTTTGTATGGGCGGAAAGGCTACAGTGAGAATTATACTATGAGCTACAAACTGAAGTGTGGTCTGTAAGCTGCTCTGCATGACCTAGTTGGATGATTGATGCCACCAGGTCAGAGTTCTGTTCTGGTTTATGGAATGCCAGTGATCTGGTACTGTCTTGACTTAAAATATCTAGAAATGATCAGTTTTGTTATAATCTGCACATATGATGAGGCTTTAGAAATTTCTTTTACTAAATGTGCATGTACTGATCTTTCCTTCCCACATCTATAAATCTTAATTTTTCATACACTCCTCATTTGATTTTACTTACTTTCAATTGGAGATTGCAGTAAAGCAAGCTTATTTAACCAGGTTGTCCACTGTGGGTAAGTAAATAGAGGTTTTTTCCCCCCACAATTCCTCTTCAAGGAGTTCTCCAATCAGTTACATATTTGTATGAAGTGCCAAGCCAGGAAAGTATGAGGCAAGAGTGGGAATGGGGTGGGAGAGGAGGTGGCATGGCTTTCCGATGCTGTTCCTGTCTCTCTTCATTCAGTCTTACCCCCACTGGTCTCCTCTATTTACCTTCTATGGTTTCTTATTTGTCATCATCACCTCTACATGAGCTAAGAATAAATTTGGAGGGTTGTTTCTTAAAGTTATTTTTCTTTTTTTGAGGCTACATCTGCTTCCTTTCTCATTTATATTTCACAGTTCAGTGTTGTAAGTGACATCATTTTCCAAATTCATTAAAAATGATAGGGATGTCTGCAGTTGTGATACTGATAAGCTCTTTCGTAGGGAGAAGCAACATTTGCAGAAAGTTTTGTTGACCTCAGACAATTTGCCATTCTTGAAGAAATCCAGAGCTGCTACATATTTGATTTTCTGCTTTCTGACCCAATAGAAATAATCATTGACTTGTTTTAGACTTGGTTGTGTTTGCTAGTTGATTGATGAAGTCCACATTTAGTAGACTTGCTGGGTTTCTCTGTTTGTTCTTTGAATAATGCTGCTGCAAGTGAAATTAGACCCTCTACAACAGATACTGTCTCAGTGGATGAGTGGGTACATTTAATCCATGGTAGGGAAGTCACCTTCAGTTCAGTTCAGTTCAGTCACTCAGTCATGTCCGACTCTTTGTGACCCCATGAACTGTAGCATGCCAGGCCTCCCTGTCCATCACCAGCTCCCAGAGTTTACCCAAACTCACATCCTTTGAGTTGGTGATGCCATCCAACCATCTCATCCTCTGTCATCCCCTTCTCCTTCTGTCCTCAATCTTTCCAAGCATCAGGGTCTTTTCAAATGAGTCAGCTCTTCACATCAGGTGTCCAAAGTATTGGAGTTTCAGCTTCAACATCAGTCCTTCCAATGAACACTCAGGACTGATCTCCTTTAGGATGGACTGGTTGGATCTCCCTGCAGTCCAAGGGACTCTCAAGAGTCTTCTCCAACACCACAGTTAAAAAGCATCAGTCTTCGGTACTCAGCTTGCTTTATTGTCCAACCCTCACATCCATGACTACTGGAAAAGCCATAGCTTTGACTAGACGGACCTTTGTTGACAAAGTAATGTCTCCGCTTGGGTATATGCAATTTTTTCTTCTTATATTTTCTTACATCTGCATTTCCAGAATATTGTTTTACACTTTTTAAATAAAGAAAAAGAACAAGTTCAAAGATAAATCAATGAGTTCACTGAGTTGGAAATCTTTATAATGTGTAATTTGCAATTGCTTTGTCACTTTTTTGATGTTTATTAGTTTCCATATTTCCAACACACTAATGACCATATAAACAAAAGTTTGTTCAATGTGTTTTTGTTTGATGAGAATCAAAATTTCAAAAACCCATGCTCATGGTCAGAATTTTCCCAAAAGATAATTCATATGAATAATGAGAAAAGCTTGTGCTTTCTTTCCTCCATATGGTAATTCAGTTTATTGTCAAAGACAGCATTCAGTCTAATGTTGTTCACATTTAGCAAATATTTAAAAATCACCTAACTGCTAAGGCACAATACCCTTAGCTCTTAAGATATGATCCTTGTAGTTTTATATTAGTTCCTTAACTGATTTCCTTTCACTTTGTCTCTCGATACTCCTAATCAATCCTCTACATTGACAGTTCCTGTATGAAGCCATTTCTGTTTTCTCATCAAAATTATTTCAGCCTCTCTTCATTCATTTATGGCATAACACTTATTCTTGTTTAATGGCATATGATGCCTGCTATCGTTAGACGACGTATCTGTTACAGATAATGCAGGTGATTAATTACTCATGTATGGCAGATACAGATGCAATGTGCTATCCCTACATTCCACACATTTTTAAGATAAGCTATTGAGTGTAACAAGCACACAAACAACTGCATAAATCACATATGCAGTTGCATAAATTACATTTCTCAATAAATTTTCACATAGTGAACATGTTCATATAACACCTTTCCAGAGCAATAAAAAAATATCTTCCCAGTTCCCAAGTAGGGGCTTTTGCTCCCTCCCAGTCACAAGTTCCCTCACCGAAGGTAACACTAGCCCACTTCTCTTCACCATAGATGAGTTTTGGTTTTGTGGCTGGATTCTTTCACTCAGTATTGTGTGTGAGTACTGGCATTGTTAGTAGTTTATTCATTACTACTGTTGTTTAATATCAAATTTTGTGGATATACTACAATTTATCTATTCATTTTGTTGTTCTTGAAAATTTGCTTTTGCTACTTATTTGGTTTACTAGCTTGAGCTATTAGAAAGAGTCCTTCTAACTATATTCTAACATATGACTTGCAGTAACATTTATATAAGTACATTTTTGTTCATTCATTTATCCCTACCTTGGGATGTTAAATTGCCAACATGAAATCAAGAGTTGCATTGTTGTTGTTGTTGTTTTAAGAGAAATGTGTTTCTGAAAATATTTGAGTTTTGAAGACAAGTAAAAGGAACTTCTTAAGCTGGTCCACTTTCCAGTTACAAACATTGGGACTTTTATGTCTGTTTCAAGTTCTGTATCCCAGAAGATTAATAGAGAGTATTAATAATTAATAGATAGTATTAATTTTTAAAATTCAGTTCTCACTTTAAAACAAGCAAACAAAATATTCTATAACATCAAAGAAAAATAAAAATCACAAAATTTAAAGGTAATATGAATTCTTAAAGAGGGTCTTTCATATGAATTCCTAGAAAGTTTTATAAAAACAACTCATGTCAATGGCTAGTAAACTGAAGCTAGATCTTAACAATGATTCAAGAAAGATGGAAATAATTTCTGTATAAAAAATAAAACAAGCATTGAAAACATTTAACACAGTGTCATAGAATTAGCCTTGAAGAAAGTCAAGTAAGTGAAATAGAAAACAGATTGGAGCAATTTTATTCCACTAGGAAATGGAGAATAAAAATATACTGTGTAAGTAAGAGAAGTCCACAGAGAAAAACACAGAACAAAGAAGGATTAGTAAATAAGCAAAGATGGAATAAATAAAATTTAAAAACCTAGAGCTAGAAGAAATAAATTTTCAATATTGGGAACTAAGAGAAATTTTAAAAAGACCTAGTATGTTCAAAGTAAAATGTACAAATATAAGCTACTACTGAAAGACGTTAACAATTTTAACTTTAATTTTCAATGCTAAACACATGAAATAACATAAACAAATATGGATTTCACAATTTATTTAAGTATCCTCTCCTGAATAAAACACTGGGAGATGTAATCTACAATTTTAAATGTGGAATTCCACACTTTGAGCTCAACAACAATGTCTTTTTTCTTTTTATATATTTTTTTAGCATTTTGTTCACTTAAATTCTTGTTTTATCTAAATTGATCATCCTTTAGTCTTATATATAAAAACATACTGGATAGGGTATTCCTAAATATGTCTCCAGAAATTCACAGACTCATGGAATCACTGATGAACATGAAGAGTTAAATGATTGATTTTTCAAAGTTATAGGTACTGTTTGTACCAATAATGGAATATCCACTAAGTGTTGCTATTGTTTTTGAAAAGAAACAATTAGGCTTAATTAAACCACATCATTAAGATAGGAGAAAGACTAATAAGAATAAATTAGAATACAGAACGTCAAAATTAAAAGAGAACTGGTACTGAAATCTTAACTGGTATAACTGCTGGATCAGAGTAGGATACAAAAGAAAAACAAGTGACAATTAATGGACATTACCTTCAAGATAAAATACAGATATGTGGGAAGAGTCAGAAGATAAGGGAGAAGCAAGAAGCTATAAAAATGTTCAACTCTTCTTTTTTTGAAGGCAGAATGGGAAAAGAATATCCTAGTATTTCAAAACTTGTAATACATTACAAAACAAGTAATTAGGTAATTAAGAAGAAAACAGTAAAGTAAGAGCATAAAATAGGATTATAGAAGATAACATCTAAATAACAATTAGAATAACAAATTTGATTGGTTTAAAACCTCTATAAAAATCTGAAGGATCTTAAATTGAGTTGATAACATATACTGAAAATATAAAATGGATTTTTTTCTGAACTCTACATATAAACACCCTTGGGGACTGCTCCAAGCCCCACATTGAGGTCCCTAGGTCAGTGCCTTCTCTGAGGTCTGCCTTCATCATAAGCTGGGGCCCCAAGCACCAGTCTAGGCTAGGCAGACTCTCATTTGCTTCCTGTTGTCCTTTCTTTCCAGAATCAAATTGATCTCCATCATGGACATGACAACATAAGTAGGATTTGTTAGGAACCATTAAAGGAAGGTCGCTATTTCTGGAAATGGACCATTCAAGGAAGGTATAGATCACTCACCTATAGCCAGACATCCTGATATGTGAAGTTAAGTGGGCCTTAAGAAGTATCACTATGAACAAAGCTAGTGGAAGTGATGGAATTCCAGTTGAGCTATTTCAAATCCTAAAAGATGATGCTGTTAAAGTGTTGCACTCAATATGTCAGCAAATTTGGAAAACTCAGCAGTGGCCACAGGACTGGAAAAGGTCAGTTTTCATTCCAATCCCAAAGAAAAGAAATGCCAAACTAGTTCACAATTCAAACTACTGCACAATTGCACTCATCTCACATGCCAGCAAACTAATGCTCAAAATTCTCCAAGCCAGGCTTCAACAGTATGTGAACTATGAAATTCTAAATGTTCAAGCTGGATTTAGAAAAAGCAGAGGAACCAGAGATCAAACTGCCAACATCCGCTGGATAATCAAAAAAGCAGGAGAGTTCCAGAAAAGCATCTACTTCTGCTTTATTGACTACGCCAAAGCCTTTGATTGTGTGAATCACAACAAACTGTGGAAAATTATTCAAGAGATGGGAACACCAGACCATCTTACCTGCCTCCTGAGAAATCTGTATGCAGGTCAAGAAGCAACAGTTAGAACTGAGGACATGGAACAACAGACTGATTCCAAATAGGAAAAGGAGTACTTCAAGGCTGTATATTGTCACATTGCTTATTTAACCTATATGCAGAGTACATCATGCAAAATGCTGGGTTGCATGAAGCACAAGCTTGAATCAAGATTGTCAGGAGAAATATCAATAACCTCAGGTATGCAGATAATACCACCCTTATGGCAGAAAGCGAAGAAGAACTAAAGAACCACTTGATGAAAGTGAAAGAGGAGAGTGAAAAAGTTGGCTTGAAACTCAACATTCAAAAACTAAGATCATGGCACCCAGTCCCATCACTTCATGACAAATAGATGGGGAAACAATGGAAACAGTGACAGACTTCATTTTTGGGGGCTCCAAAATCACTGTAGATGGTGACTGCAACCATGAAATTAAAAGATGCTTGCTCCTTGGAAGAAAAGCTATGACCAACCTAGACAGCATAAAAAAAAGCTGAGATATTACTTTGCCGGTAGAGGTCCATGTAGCCATGTATAGATGTAAGAGTTGGACTATAAAGAAAGCTGAGTGCTGAAGAATTGATGCTTTAGAACTGTGGTGTTGGAGAAGACTCTCGAAAGTCCCTTGGACAGCAAGGAGTTCCAACCTGTCAATCCTAAAGGAAATCAGCCCTGATTATTTATTGGAAGGACTGAAGCTGAAGCTGAAACTCCAATGTTTTGGTTACCTGATGCAAAGAACTGACTTATTGGAAAACACCCTGATGCTGGGAAAGATTGAAGGTGGAGGGAGAATGGGATGACAGAGGATGAGATGGTTGGCTGGCATCACTGACTCAATGGGCATGAGTTTGAACAAGCTCTGGGAGTTGGTGATGGGCAGGGATGTCTGGCGTGCTATAGTCTATGGGGTCACAAAGAGTCAGATGACTGAGGGACTGAACTGAACTGATTCAAGAAAGGATTTTTGCTGAACCAGGTAAGACAAGATGAAAGCTTTAGCATTGGTAACTTACAGATCAACAATACAGAATTTCTGCAAGTAATTGAAACCATTAACCTGCTTCAGAACTTTTTGGTTTTTATCACTAGGCAAGAGCAAAGTTAATGAAGACAGCTTGCATGATATCCTTAAATATCAGATGAAGAAATTTACTGATGGGTACAGATTCTGGCGGAACATGCAGCAGAAACACTCAGAGAGGAGTTTTTCCACAAGCAGCTCCCCAGCTTTCTCCCCAGGACCAATCTTCTTTTCAGTCTCTTCAGTTTCATCCCCACAGCCATCAATGCCTCTTATGCTTTAGAACAGTTTCTTTACACACTAAATGAAAAATATGATCAAAGGAAATCTTTTGCTATTCCCAATCTAGGCAATGTTAGCCAGCATGAGTACAAAGTGCCTTCAGTGACAAATATTAAGTCATGCCAGTTGCTAAAGAACACGGCACTGATTTTGACTTTTTTAACAATGATGGAGTAATGAAAGACATCAGGGCTATCTTAGGTTTATATCACCCTTCACACAGGCAGTGTGTGCCGATGTGGAAAAGAGTGAGTGAGCTGTTGAATTTTATCAGGCAGAAGTGAACAAATTAAGAAAACAAATCACTCAGATGAAATAACAAAAGAACAAGAAAGAAGATTGCAGCAGGTGATGCTAAAGAGACAGATGCCATCTGAAAGTTTGGAAACCATGTTTGGCCCTCAGATGCCCAGAATTTGTAGCTGAAGGCAGATGTACACTAGCAGATACAGAGGCTTGTGATCCTCCTCCCTCTTACTTTGATTTTCACCCATTCAGTCAAACCACGTCCAACCCTTCTCACAGGGAAAGTGTATTTATGCCTTGATCTCAAGCTGTGGGCCCTGCCAATTATGTTTTCACTAATGCCAGACTGAAGTATCCTGGAAGTGGAGCAGGATGAAACTTTGATTAACTCCCACTGGCTCCCACACACACATAAGGGAATACTCAACATTCGAGGAATTCGCCAATACTGACATGTACCCATGGGGGCTCCAGAAACACTCAGACCTCCCAGATTCAACTAAAGAAGATGAACTCTTCACTCAGCACTGTTTGTTTTTAATTACTTATTCAGACAATATTTTAAAACATATCCTGGAGGAGAATTGCTTTCTTGGAGCCCTGAACGCTCCCAAGAGGAGAGTCCTTATGCTTAGAACTTGTTGGAACTTCATGTATGTGGGTCCTCAGCTTTCATCCCAGTGTACAGATGTCAAGGTGCAACCAAGAATCAAATTATCTAATTCTGATGTGGTTCAAGGGTCTGTGGCTAACTTTAAGCAAAGTAAATTATAAACATAGTTTTTGTTCTTTAAAATAAATTTGGAATTAGAGAGGAAGCACAAGAAGTCTATAAATATTCTATAATTATAAATGAAAAACTTACCTCTTGTACTATGGTGCCTTGAAATTTACTCTTTTTCAAAAGAAAATGAGTTAAGCAGCAGATTTCAAAGAACTGTCTTTCCAAAATAAGTCAAATTCATCTTTACCAGAAGAAAAGTTTTGATAATTCTAAGACTGATTGGGACAAATCAGATGTGCCTTCTCTTGTCCTTATTGGATGTGACTTTGTAGGATCAAAAGAAAAGGCTTTGTTTCAACTTTTTTCCACTAGCCTAGTATTTATTGGCACTTAAAATGAATGCCTCGTAAATAAGGTTGACATGCTAATTGCCAGTAAGTAATCATCCAAATAAGGATGTCATCAAATAAATTACTCTACTTTTGGAGGATTACAGTGATTGCTGTGTTGCATTAGCCACTTCATGGTCTCTGTTCTAGAGTCCTAAGGGGAGGACACACAGCAGTAAGCAGACTCAGATTTTACAATGAACAGATTTCAAACACAGTGGATTTACTACACATTTAACTCATTTAGCTTTTCTGAGAAATCTTAGTGTTAATTTTAGTTGTGGAGGAAAGATATTTAATAAACTGTTTGAAAATCTTAATGAATAAAGATTCATTTTAAATCTGGGGAAAAAATAAGCCTATAGCGTACAGGTAAAAAAAATTACTCAGGATCTATATTTTTAACTTCTTAATCTCCCCCCCCCCCCAATACAGAGATTGAATCAACATTTTTCAGATTGGAGGAAAATAAAATAACTTTTGATCTGGGTTATATCTCAACTTAAATTTAGGGAATATTAAACTAAACACAACTTTCCACCTTGAGTTCATAAAATTAAGAGTGAAAAAAATAAGAAAAAAACTGAATGATTCACTGAAAATCATACAAAAGTAAGGATAAACATAAAAGGAAGTAAATTGTTAACAGATATTGTCAGGATATTAGTCAAAGTGGACAAATTTGCATGTAAATGTTGATCATATTATCTGACAAATTGCTTTATGTAAAGCTGTGATAACATTGGACAATGTCGGTGTTCATTCTTATGTAGACTTCCAGAATACTTATGGAGCTTGTAACTCAGGAGATTTTAGTGGCACAGTAGGAGAAGGGGACGACAGAGGATGAGATGGCTGGATGGCATCACGGACTCAATGGACGTGAGTCTGAGTGAACTCCGGGAGTTGGTGATGGACAGGGAGGCCTGGTGTGCTGTGATTCATGGGGTCGCAAAGAGTTGGACGTGACTAAGCGACTGAACTGAACTGAACTGAACTGAACTGAAGTTAAATGTATGGCATGAGTTAAAGGTACTGATTTTCTTATAACGTTGAGTGTTTAAACTTACTAATATAGTAGATAATGTTTTCAGAGAAGACTGGTGATGCTCATAGTTGCTATGAATGAAGATTACCAGCATAAGGTTTATACTAGCAGGATTCTATACATTTTATATTATAATATTAATTTTACAAATATATTTTGACATAAGAAATCCCACATGAAGTAGAGTCTTCCAAGAGCTGTGTTTTCCTTAGTTTGTGGCAATTGCAGAAATTCTAGGAATATTCATGAAAATGAATATAATAATATAGGAAATACAATAGTAAGAAATTAATTTTATGCATCAAGTTCGTTAAGTTATTTTTTGAATGATCGTCATGCTCAGTTTCATCAAGTTCAGAGCATAATTTAGGAAGCATCACTTCATATCATCATTTGGTGTTAACATCTACCCTCAGTATTTCCCAGGTAACAAATATATTTGACACTGTCATATATACATTTTTTTGCCTAATTGCATATTGACCTGCCATTCCTCCAGTGCTTTGTTTTAATATGCTCAGATTATATACAAGTCATATCACTCTACCTAAGCCATACTGAACTATAGAATTCCAAAATATAAGCTATAAAATTTAATACAATATTTTAAAGTGATGATATGCTTTTAGCTGTCACCTAGGAGGTCGGTTTGACAAGCCATTTGTCATAGAAAGTTTGAAAGCATAGGTACTTTATTCCATTTATGTTTGATTATGTTCTTTACAGTTAAAATACCAAGTTAATTATTTTTGGTATATGTTTTGTTATGTATTTTTTATATCTGTTACTTAAATAATATTTTCACTCCATCTCTGCTAGTAAACATATATTTAGAGTCACTGTTAACTTCTTCCAATATGTTTAAAAACATTTCATGCACTATGTAATCTAATGAATTAGATTTAACCTTGAAAGCCTTTGTCTTCACATGTTTTCATTAAGGCTGATCAAGGTATATTTGGACAAGTAAACCATATTTTAAGAGGGTAAATATAATCCTATAAATGTAGTAAGATGCAATGAATTTATAGAAAAAAGTAGGAAAAAATGTTGCCTTTTGAGAATTAAACTAGTAAGATACACATATAAAGAGTGTAGTCAGAGGCTTATTGCTGATTTTAAGATGGAGAATACTTGAATATTTGCATGAATAAGGAAATAATTTGGATATGTGTTGGGTGGGAGGGGAGATATTAGAGTGAATAACTGGTAGCCAAGACCCCCTGGGAAAGGAGCCAGCTATATGTATTTTTAACAAACTTCTCATGCAATTCTTTAGTAAACTTAAATTTTATGGAATTTGAGTCTGATATTTATATTTTGCTTATTTTTTAATTGGTTTCTTGAATCTTTAGAAAATGTCTTGGTTTGGGAAACTTGTCTTCACAGAATTAGCTAGCTAATGTCACAAAGATTTTTCTTCTACCTGTGTGTTTATGTCTAGTATTAAAAAAATTATATATATATTGTAGCTTGTTTTCTTGGATGCTTTGGCTCCTTCAGCTTTCCCCTGGATGCTTTCCTTTTCTTACTTCTCCTTAATGTGGATTTGTATTTAGAAGGGAGCTCTCATGGGTGAGGTTGAGAGTTCATAGGGTACAAGTTGCTTCAACCCCTCCAATGATCTCACCAGGTACCCCTGGAGTTTACTCACCTGCTATTGTGGAGGAAGCTGCTTCATTTTTAGCTGTTGTTCTCAAATTGTCCTGCTGCATGTTCCAAAGAATATCTTTTGGCCATTTGGAGTTCTCTCATTTTCAGGTCAAACACCCCTTTGCTTCTATCAGATGTCACGTCAGTAATATGTTTCTGTGGTTGTTGTCAATTCCCCTGTGAATACATAGGGCTTCCCCAGAGCTCAGTTGGTAAAGAATCTGCCTGCAATGCCGGAGACTCCGGTTCGATTCCTGGGTCACGAAGATCCACTGGAGAAGGGATAGGCTACCCACTCCGGTATTCTTGGGCTTCCCTTGTGGCTCAGCTGGTAAAGAATATATTGGGGTTTCTAGGGATAACTAGTAAAGTAGTTTTGTCTTATATGTTCTCTGTGTGGTTTTGATTTTGCATTTAGTTTGTCCTTTTGTGTGTGGGAATTCAAGATACAAAACTATGCGTGATATTCTAAATTTACCTTTGTGAAGAGTTCTGCAAGTGATTCTTGTATACCACTACTTCACATCAGAGTATTTTAGCCTAGTACCCACGGTCAACTAACCTCAGCCTGTGTTTCTCTTGGTTTCAACATATAGGAGTGAAAATCTGGGTAATTATTAGTGGTAATGGTTTGCTTGTCTTCAAGTCCAATCATGGTCTAATAAGCAATGGGTGGTGACAGGAGCTGATACACATTTTTGTGTAAGACTGAATGTTGAGATCAGTAGAGGAAAAGGAAATGGCTGTTTAACATATATTATAACTTGCATTCACAGTTTTCTCTGAAATATTAAAACATGTGACTAAAAATATAAGGACTACTTTTTTCCTCATGCTGTCATCTTTGCCTTAACTCATCCTGTGCTCTATCCCTTTGCTGACTGATGCCAGCTTTGTCTTCACATGTCAGTCCTGCTCTCTCCTAGGAAATATCCTTGACATCTTCCTTCCCCTCAATCATGAGTTACATGTTTTCTCATTCACCCATCACATTTCACTTTTTTTGTCTTTCTTCAAATAAGACACTAAATTCCTTAGTGTAGGAATTGTCCTTTTCTCCTCTGTATCTCTACTATCAATACAGTATTTTCCATGTAGAAGAAATGAAGAATAATGAATGAGTGATTTGGAAAAGACCCTGATTCCAGGAAAGATTGAGGGCAGGAGGAAAAAGGAGTGGGGGAGGTTGAGCTGGTTAGATAGCATCACTGACTCAATGGATATGAGTTTGAATAAACTCTGGAGATAGTGAAGGACAGGGAAGCCTGGCTTGCTGAAGTTAATGGGGTTGTAAAGAGTCAGAAATGACTTAGTGACTGAACAGCAATAACTTATGAATGAATGAATATAAATCATAAATAATTTTACCACTTAATATTTATCATCGGTGATTTAATGGTAGGCTAAATAACATCCCCCCAAAGGTAGCTACGGCCTAATCTCTAGAATCTGCAAATATGTTGCCTAGTATGGCAAAATCATATCTCTTTGGAGATATGATTAAGGATTCTGAGATGAGAAGATGATCCTGGATGATCTGGGTGGGTCCTAAATATAACCACAATGGTCCTTTAAAAAGGAGATGATGGTAAGTAGGAGATGTGATGACAGAAGGAAAAAGTCGGAGTAACATGAGGAAGGAGCCACAACCCAAGGGAAAAGATTTCTCTCTGAAGACTTCAGGAGAAACATAGAAACATAGCCCAGATGACTCATTGATTTTAGACTTTGGACCTTCAGGACTGTAAAAGAATAAGTTTCTATTGTTTTATGCCACTGTGGTTTGTGGTGATTCATTACAGAAGCAAGGAGAGACCAATACACTATTATATTTCTCCTGTTGTTTCTGATCAATAACATATATACTTCTAGTTTACTGAATTAACTGACAATTGTTTGGGCTTCCCCGGTGGCTCAGGAGGTAAACAATCCACCTGCAATGCAGGAAACAGGTTAGATTCCTGGGTTGATAAGATCCCTGGAGGAGGGCATGGCAACCACTCCAATATTTTCGCCTGGAGAATCCCATGGATTGAGTAGCCAGGTGGGCTACTCTCCAAAGGGTTGCAAAGAGTCGGACATGATTGCGTGACTAAGCACGCACGCACAACAATCATTTCATATCATGTGAAGAATATATTCTCATTTTTCCTATGAGTTTTGGTAAAGTTCGTAAAGATAGATTCTAGTCCCATAAATATGATAGTCACTACCAGATTTTTTTTTCCTTTGAAATGTTTTTGCTGCAAGCAAGCTTTTATCTTCTTCCTCACTGTTTGTATTTTTAACCTCTGACCTTCAGAGACCCAGGCATCTCCCAGTATACATTAGACCACACAAGGGCACTTAATCATGTAAACAGTGAAATAAATCTCACTGCTAATCTTTTATCTAATGGCAGATTTCTTAGCTGTGAGTTCTTTGATGGTGATGAAAGGAAATACTTTTTATTATTCTGCAAGACACATTCCAACTTGAGAACCTCAATCTGCATTGGTTGTAATTGTAATTTTAAAAAACCTTGTCTTTTTTTTTTTTCCTGTTTTGATTGCAAATACAGTCTCATTACTTTGGAATACAATGCCACTCCAATTTCACCTTTCTCTTTGGCATACATAATATAAGAAAGAAAATGATGCACCTACTAATATTTTGTCCATGAGAAGGACACTAGTTTTTCCTTTTTGCTTTTGTTATGTTATAAGCTATGTTGGAGATAATGGATTACAGTGAAGCCATCTTCACTGTGATTCATCATTCTTGAGGGGTGGGGGCAACATCCACTCTGCTCTTAGTGACTTGTTTCTAAATGACATGACCTTTTGTGACATGAAAAAGGAAGTTTGTTTCTAAGGCTTGAGAATTACATTTAGCAAGAAGGCAGAAAATGTATTTGTTGTCAGTGAGTAAATTAAGATGCCAAAAAAAGAGATGTGGGATTGTTCAGGTTTCATCTGGTTTGTGGGGCTCCCCTGGTGGATCATCAGTAAAGAAACTGCCTGCCAGTGCAGGAGATGTGAGTCTGAGATCTTCCCTGGGTTGGGAAGATTCTCTAGAGGAGGGCATGGCAATGTGCTCTAGTATTCTTGCCTGGGAAATCCCATGGACAGAGGAGCTTGGCGGGCTACAGCCCATGGGATCACAAAGAGTTGGATATGGCCAAGTAACTCAACACACACACACACACACACACACACACACACGCGCATCTTTTTTGGAGAAATGAGGAGTTGAATGGTTTCTCACATGGTTACATATCCCCAACCCTTTTACCTGTGGAATTACTAAATACCAAAAGCACCTTTGTGGTTTAGAAGATTTCACATTTACAAGAGCAGCCAAATAGAACTGTTTGATTTAAGCCACTAAAACTAGATCCCTGACTTAACTTTGAAAAAAAAGGTTCAGATACAAATCTGGTTTATAAATTATCAAGTTTAAATAATTGATAATTGGCAAGGCAATTAAAACAGCTGGATTAGCTCTTATTTTAATATGTTAATCCTCCAAAATTTAAAATGTTTTGATTGTTATATATGATAGACTCAGTCAGGCCCTAATGCCATCAATTGCTGTTATTTTAGCAAACTTTAAAATTCTTTATATTATTCATTTTTCAATTCTATTAATGAGTCTTCTTATTAACTCCATTTTCCTTTTCACATTTTTTGCAAAGTTTAAAATATCAGCACCTATAAGTTATACACTTAGGACCCCAAAGCGAGTCATTGGCAAGTGAGTCTTTTCACCATAGAGCTCCAAGTTCAGTTCAGTTCAGTGGCTCAGTCGTGTCTGACTCTTTGTGACCCCATGAAACACAGCACGCCAGGCTTCCCTGTCCATCACCAACTCCCAGAGTCCACCCAAACCCATGTTCACCAAGTCGATAATGCCATCCAACCATCTCATCCTCTGTCATCCCCTTCTCTTCCTGCCCTCAATCTTTCCCAGCATCAGGGTCTTTTCAAATGAGTCAACTCTTCACATCAGGTGGCCAAAGTATTGGAGTTTCCGCCTCAACATCGGTCCTTCCAATGAACACCCAGGACTGATCTCCTTTAGGATGGACTGGTTGGATCTCCTTGCAGTCCAAGGGACTCTCAAGAGTCCTCCAACACCACTGTTCAAAAGTATCAATTCTTCAGTGCTCAGCTTTCTTTATAGTCCAACTCTCACATCCATACATGACTACTGGAAAAACCAAAGCCTTGACTAGACGGACCTTTGTTGGCAAAGTAA
This sequence comes from Oryx dammah, assembly GCF_014754425.2. NCBI lineage: Eukaryota > Metazoa > Chordata > Mammalia > Artiodactyla > Bovidae > Oryx > Oryx dammah. Next base: position 35,366,189 of record NW_024070212.1, read on the forward strand.
CGTCTCTGCTTTTTAATATGCTATCTAAGTTGGTCATAACTTTCCTTCCAAGGAGTAAGTGTCTTTTAATTTCATGGCTGCAATTGCCATCTGTAGTGATTTTGGAGCCCCCTAAAATAAAGTCAGCCACTGTTTCCACTATTTCCCCATCTATCTGCAATGAAGTGATGGTACTGGATGCCATGATCTTAGTTTTCTGAATGTTGAGCTTTAAGACAACATTTTCACTCTCTTCTTTCACTTTCATCAAGAGGCTCTTTAGCTCTAAAAAGACATCTAAAGTTTAGATTCTGGAAGATTAAGGTTCAGTGATTTTCTTCAAGACAATAAATTGATTCTTCCTATAACTGCACCCCATCTTTGGACAATTTCTCACTTTTTTGTTTTCTGTTATATTATATTCCTGTTGTCAAAGCAATGCCAACAGTCTTGTGCCTAAAGCTCACTATTTCATAGAAGGACCAGGAAAGGGGAAAATTAAATAGCTGGGAAGAACTGACTACAATTTACTGAAAAGCTATCTATTCACTCACATATCTTTTGGTGTCTGAACTCATTTTTGTAACCCCTTGGGTTTCAACAAAATTTCTTATTAATAGAAACACTGAGATGATTATTATGTTAATCAGTCATTATTTTTAAAGAAGAAGTCTGTTCCCCTTAAGATTTCTAGTATACTCCTCTGAATAGATATAGTATAATTATGCAGTATTTCTGATGAGAGAAATATATGAGATAGAAACCATGGCCATCCTGATGAGGCTTCCTACAGTTCTACCAAGTTGACCCCTTTATCAGCCCTGTTAGATGTATTTGAGAAAGTACACATTCAGCTCATTATTTACTCTTTAGGATGTTTTATTATACCCCAAATTTAGACCCACCAGTAGCAGGTGAATTTAACAGATTTAACAAGTTTCTAAATCAGTTTGCATTTATACAAATTGAGTCAAAGCAACCCAAATCCTTTCAAGAAAAACTAAAAATAAAGGAAGCTTTACTTCCTCCACACTCCCAAAAAAGGGCATGCAAGATTAGAGGAGAAACAAATCTTTTTACTTAAGCTCATTTATATTGGGGCACTGAAAGTGAGGGATTTTATCTTTGGATGGTTAATGATCAAATTATTTTTTTTTATGTGACTATTCTCTCAGCCTCTCTTAAGACAGAAAGCTGGATGGTAGAGCTGTTAAGGACTTTGGCTTTGGTACTAAACTCTGCCTGATCCAGGCTCCATCATTGCAATTTGGGCAAACTCCCTCATCTCTGATCCTTTCTGTTTTAAAAAAAAAATGTACCTCAGTTGTTTATTGTGAGGATCAAATGACATAGTCCATATAAAGCACCTGGTACAGCGGCAAAAAGCAAGCACTCAGTATATTAGATATATTTATTATTCATGATATCACAATTCATGGTCATACACTGGCATTCCAAATCTGGTATCAGAATGTACAATCAGTTCAGTTCAGTCACTCAGTCGTGTCCATTTCTTTATGACTCCATGGACTGCAGCACACCAGGCTTCCCTGTCCATCACCAACTCCCAGAGTTTACTCAAACTCAGTCCATTGAGTCAGTGATGTCATCCAACCATCTTATCCTCTGTTATCCCCTTCTCCTCCTGCCTTCAATCTTTCCCAGCATCAGGGTCTTTTCCAATGAGTCAGTTCTTTGTATCAGGTGGCCAAAGCTTCAACATCAGTTCTTCCAATGAACACTCAGGACTGATTTCCTTTAGGATGGACTGGTTGGATCTCTTTGCAGTCCAAGGGACTCTCAAGAGTCTTTTTTAATTTTATGGCTCCAGTCACAATTTGCAGTGATTTTGGAGCCCAAGAAAATGAAGTCCGTCACTGTTTATGTTGTTTGCCCATCTATTTGCCATGAGGTGTTGGGTCTGGATGCCATGATCTTAGTTTCCTGAATATTCAGAACAAAAATCCTAATTAGCTGACTCCTGATTCTGTTCTGAGGAGATACAAGTTCATGAAATAGGGAAGAGGGAAAAGCCACTGAATTTTGGCATTATGAAGACAGGTTGAACTAAGGATTCCTTTGAATCATTAGTCCTTCCCATAATTTTAACATATGACTCAATTTACAAAACTCCAACTTAGAAGAAAACTTTTATGGAATTAAACTGTTGTGTGGAAGCAGTACACCTCCTTTGAGAATATGTTGATATTACTTTTTTTCTCTTGTTTTGATGATGATTATTGTACCAAGTTGTGGACAAATTCAAGTGGTTTATTGTCATATTTCTGACTCCCATTTTGTCTGTCTTTAAAATAGAATTAACTTTTTGTTCATTCTTCCTTTAAAATGAGAAGGCTGATGGTTTGGAAGAAAATTAACAGAGCAGATTTTCTGAATCAAAGTGCTATATTTCTTTCAGTGTGAACACTCAGATGTGTGTAGGTAACCAGCTGGGTTGCACAATGTCTCTTAATTTTTCCTGCATCATTCTGTGTGCTTTTAATATAATCATTAAAAAAAGTTCTCACTGATTAAGTCATATTTTCTTAAAAATAACTATCATATTTTGATGGTTTTTTCCTTTGGAAAAATGTTAATAATATCTGGGTAAGAGGGTCTGAAGATTACATAGTTTCAAGAAATGCATTTAATGTAGTTTATAAACTAAAAGAACAAAGAAAGAAACATAAAATTCTTTTGGAGCTACATTTTTGAAGAAACTTGAATTGCTTTGTAAATTACTCTGATTAACATAATTTCATAAAGTAAAAGATTTGTGCTTTTTCACCATCTGCTTTTAGCAGGACTTGAAACTGACATTTTTGACTCTCATTTAAGAATCTTTCCATGGTCTAGTGAAATATACCAAGTCATACATATATACACATTCTGAAAAATTCTCAGAGCTCATGAATTTAATGTTTTACATCTAAATTTCACTTCCTTCTACATTTTCTATCTTCTTGATATTACTACCATTTTGACTATTATTTATTTTTTCCTTATTTAAACCTCACAGTAAAATTTGTGCTAGACATTATTCTCATTTAGAAGATGAGATCAATAAAACTCCAACTGGTAGATAATTTGTCTATGCCAAAGAATGCTCAAACTACCACACAATCACACTCATCTCACACGCTAGTAAAGTAATGCTCAAAATTCTCCAAGCCAGGCTTCAGCAATACGTGAACCATGAACTTCCTGATGTTCAAGCTGGTTTTATTTTTTATTTTTTTTTAAATATAAATTTATTTATTTTAATTGGAGGTTAATTACTTTACAATATTGTATTGGTTTTGCCATACATCAACATGAATCCACCACAGGTATACATGTATTCCCCATCTTGAACCCCCCTCCCTCCTCCCTCCCTATACCATCCCTCTGGGTCATCTCAGTGCACCAGGCCCAAGCATCCAGTATCATGCATCGAACCTGGACTGGCGATTTGTTTCATATATGATATTATACATGTTTCAATGCCATTCTCCCAAATCATCCCACCCTTGCCCTCTCCCACAGAGTCCAAAATACTATTCTATACATCTGTGTCTCTTTTGCTGTCTTGCATACAGGGTTATCATTACCATCTTTCTAAATTCCATATATATGCGTTAGTATACTATATTGGCGTTTTTCTTTCTGGCTTACTTCACTCTGTATAATCAGCTCCAGTTTCATCCACCTCATTAGAACTGATTCAAATGTATTCTTTTTAATGGCTGAGTAATACTCCATTGTGTATATGTACCACAGCTTTCTTATCCATTCATCCGCTGATGGACATCTAGGTTGCTTCCATGTCCTGGCTATTATAAACAGTGTTGCGATGAACATTGGGGTACACGTGTCTCTTTCAATGCTGGTTTCCTCGGTGTGTATGCCCAGCAGTGGGATTGCTGGGTCATAAGGCAGTTCTATTTCCAGTTTTTAAAGGAATCTCCACACTGTTCTCCAGAGTGGCTATACTAGTTTGCATTCCCACCAACAGTGTAAGAGGCTTCCCTTTTCTCCACACCCTCTCCAGCATTTATTGCTTGTAGACTTGTGGATCGCAGCCATTCTGACTGGTGTGAAATGGTATCTCATTGTGGTTTTGACTTACATTTCTCTGATAATGAGTGATGTTGAGCATCTTTTCATGTGTTTGTTAGCCATCTGTATGTCTTCTTTGGAGAAATGTCTATTTAGTTCTTTGGCCTATTTTTTGATTGGGTCATTTATTTTTCTGGAATTGAGCTGCAGGAGTTGCTTGTATATTTTTGAGATTAGTCTTTTGTCAGTTGCTTCATTTGCTATTATTTTCTCCCATTCTGAAGGCTGCCTTTTCAGCTTGCTTATAGTTTCCTTTGTTGTGCAGAAGATTTTAAGTTTGATTAAGTCCAAGCTGGTTTTAGAAAAGGCAGAGGAACCAGAGATCAAATTGCCAACATCTGCTGGATCATCAAAAAAGCAAAAGAGTTCCAGAAAAACATCTATTTCTGCTTTATTGACTATGCCAAAGCCTTTGACTGTGTGGATCACAATAAACTGTGGGAAATTCTGAAAGAGATGGGAATACCAGACCACCTGACCTGCCTCCCGAGAAACCTGTATGCAGATCAGGAAGCAACAGTTAGAGCTGGACATGAACAACAGACTGATTCCAAATAGGGAAAGGGAGTATGTCAAGGCTATATAGTCTCACCCTGCTTATTTAACTTCTATGCAGAGTACATCATGAGAAACACTGGGCTGGAAGAAGCACAAGCTGGAATCAAGATTGCCAGGAGAAATATCAATAAGCTCAGATATGCAAATGACACCACCCTTATGGCAGAAAGTGAAGAGGAACTAAAAAGCCTCCTGATGAAAGTGAAAGAAGAGAGTGAAAAAGATGAGCTTAAAGTTGTTGAGCTTAAAAAGTTGTTGAGCTTAAAGCTCAACATTCAGAAAAAGAAGATCATGTCATCTGGTCCCATCACTTCATGGGAAATAGATGGGGAAACAATGGAAACAGTGTCAGACTTTATTTTGGGGGGCTCCAAAATCACTGCAGATGGTGACTGCAGCTATGAAATTAAAAGACGCTTACTCCTTTGAAGGAAAGTTATGACCAACTTAGATAGCATGTTGAAAAGCAGAGACATTACATTGCCAACAAAGGTCCGTCTAGTCAAGGCTATGGTTTTTCCTGTAGTCATGTATGGATGTGAGAGATGGACTGTGAAGAAAGCTGAGCACTGAAGAATTGACGCTTTTGAACTGTGGTGTTGGAGAAGACTCTTGAGAGTCCCTTGGACTGCAAGGAGATCCAACCAGTCCATTCTAAAGGAGATCAGCCCTGGGTGTTCTTTGGAAGGACTGATGCTAAAGCTGAAACTCCGGTACTTTGGCCACCTCATGCGAAGAGTTGACTCATTGGAAAAGACTCGGATGCTGGGAGGGATTGTGGGCAGGAGGAGAAGGGGACAACCGAGGATGAGATGGCTGGATGGCATCACAGACTCGATGGGCATGAGTCTGAATGAACTCCAGGAGATGGTGATGGACAGGGAGGCCTGGCGTGCTGTGATTTATTGGGTCACAAAGAGTCAGACATGACTGAGGGACTGAACTGAACTGAACTGATATAGCTACTAACTGATGGAGCCAGGCTTCAAACCTTCTAATTATAGTGCAACTTGGTTGCACTGAGTGATACTTAGTTTTGTGACATTTAGTTCATAGTGATATCTATGGTTCTGTATGTTGAGAATACTATTAGTCATGGAAGAGAAAGACAAGACATACCGAACTTCTATCCTCTTGATCTAAATTATGATGTAGATGATGTAAGAGAGATCTCAGAGAGTTTTCATGGAGACATTCAAAACATTTTCATATAGGAGATGGCAACTGGGATGAGTCTTGACAAATGAGTGTTTACCAGTAACTTGATAGTTTCAGAAATATGTCCAAGGCATGAAAAAGTAATGTCCATCATGCTTTAAATGAGTACCACTATGATTTTTAAAAATGTGTGAAGTTCATCAGTTCAGTTCAGTTCAGTCACTCAGTCGTGTCCGACTCTTTGCAACCCCATGAATCGCAGCACTCCAGGCCTCCCTGTCTATCACCAACTCCCAGAGTTCACTCAGACTCACGTCCATCGAGTCAGTGATGCCATCCAGCCATCTCGTCCTCTGTCGTCCCCTTCTCCTCCTGCCCCCAATGCCTCCCAGCATCAGAGTCTTGTACATATTAAATGCTCAATTAATGTTTAGTTATTATTTTCACTTTGAAATAACATGTGGTTGTAGCCACCAAAAAACAAATAGATGTTCGAAACGCTGTTTTCTGTTTCATACAGCCTAAGCATCTTAACAGTGATTATGAAAATAATTTAAAAACAATAACAAGAAACAGTAAGATACATATATGAATACAGTTTTGAAGGATTCTAAGCATTTATATAAAAATTCATTGCCAAAATACAAGTACTTTCTGGCATAGTCATCTTGAGTTACTACACGTTTTTTATTTTTTTATTATCAAACTGATTGGAATTAATTTTGTTTGCTCTTTTTTCAGTTCCCAGGCATCAACATAATTGATACTGTGTTTCTGCTTCAGTTGATTAGTTTTTCTGTTTATATGCAATTTGGGGCTTGAAGGGAAGCAATGATAAGCAGATTGAATGTCAGTAAGTTTATCAACATACAACTTTCCTGTCTAAATTGAATGTGGAATGTAAAAAATCATTAAAACTCACCTTTGAAACCTACAAATAAACAGTTCAGAAAAAATGTCTAATGAGACAGCAGCAGAATTCTCTAAATACAACTTTAACCATTACAGTCTTTGTTAAAATAAACAAACCAACTGACACATTTTTCTTTGAAACTATTCAAGTAAGGATAGGTATACTACACCTGCAAAATCCTGATCACAAGAAGTACATGGAATTCTTGTTTCCTAGTGAGGTGTTTTGTTTCGTTATTATCTCTCACTCTTTCTTGTTGTACAACCTTCCCCAATCTTTCCTTCTATTTTTAACACTCATCCCCAAAACACTTGAAGCACATACCATGCCCATATATTCATCTTCTACTGGTTATTTTTGATGACTTCAAAAATCCACATTGCTGACTATTCAAAAGTTTTTGCCACTCATTTACTTATCTCCTAAACTCTAATGAAAATTTTCGGCATTTCATATCTGCAACCCACCATCTTTCAGCTCATTGTCAAACAACAAATCAAAACAAAGAAAACCCAAATCTAAACCTACCACCTTCAAGACTTGAACCCTGAGTTTTCTTTCTAAGGAATTCAACATGGTGATTATATTAATACTTGTCATTCAAATTCCTTATTTCCCTTTATTTGTAAAATATTGTACAGTCATAGCTGTTGAGTGATGTTATAAAAACCTGATTTAAAGATGTTAAAAGACTTCACCATGGGAAAAGGGAATAATGGAAATCTCTGTATCATCCACTCAACTTTGCTATGAACCCTATGAAAACTTCCCTAAAAAAATAAGGATGACTTTATATGGTCTAACCTTATACAAGCTCTTTAAAAATGGCTCAGTAACCCCTGTGTACACACACCTATAGCCTCTTAAGAGTCTGTTACAGTTTTTTTTTTTTTCAAATTATCTCAAGACCCTAAGTTATTTCATTAATCCATAGAAAACATTGTGTATTGTGTCACTTAAAGTTTTAAGACCAGCTGGCAATGTTTCCTCAAACCTCGCTTTTCTCCATCTTTCTATGCTTCTTTTTCCTCCTCTTTCCCTTCTTGTTATTCTTTAGTTGCTAAGTTGTGTTTGATTCTTTGAAACCCCATGGACTGTAGCCTACCAGGTTCCTATGTCCATGGGATTTCCCTGGCAAGAATATTGGAGTGAGTTGCCATTTCCTCCTCCAGGGAATCTTCCTGACCCAGGGATCAAACCTGCGTCTCCTGCATTAGCAGATGGATTCTTTACCACTGAGCCGCTAGGAAAGTTCACTCTTTCTCTTAGTGATCTCAATAATTCTCACAGTTTTAGTCTCCCTCATAACAAAATGATCAACATGTTTATATCTTAAACTGTCTTGTCCTCTAGGATGTCTGAGATCCAAAGTAAACTCAGTTGGATAGATCACCTCAAACTTTACATTTTTAATATATATATATTTTTGATATGGACCACTTCTAAAGTCTTTATGAAATTTGTTAGCAATATTGCCTCTATTTTATGTTTTATTTTTTTATTGCAAGGCATGTGGAATCTTAAAGGTCCCCAACCAGGGATCAAACCTGCACCCCTGCATTGGAAGGTGAAGAGTTACCCACTAGACTGCCAGGGAAGTCCCAAACTTTACAGTTTTTAAGTGCCTCTGTCATCATCTTCCCCAACCCTGCTCCTCCTCCTGCCCTATTTACCTCACCTAATGAAAGGACATAATATGCTCCAAGGCAAGGATCTTCCAGGTCATTTTTGCCTTTTCAGTGTGTCCTAAGTGCTATGTATAGCATCTCACCAAGATGCTGTGAGTTTTATGTGAGGAAAACAATGTGGCTTTCTTTAAAAAGCTTTGAAAAAAATTTTTTCCTCAGTTGAGTCATAATAGAGACATTCTAGAATAGGATCTAGAAAGTAATCTTAAAATAATCTTTATTTCCAGGTTTTATTAAGGTGCTAAAATATTTCAAGGAAACAACAACAAAACATGATATCAATCTTGGTGATGGCTCAACAATGAAAGGCAGAAGAACGAGACATAACAGTTTTCAGCACCCTCCGTTGAAAATAGTGCCCAGCTCTGAACCTGAATATTTAAGACTTATGTCTCTAGTGAGAACGAGTGAATTATGCTCTCAGGGCTCGATTACACCAGTAATCAATTTCATTTTAATAACGTTATTTGTTCTGATTCCATTTTCAGCCAGCCGACTTCTGATTGTATTTTGGGTTCTTATGTAGTTTCACCTCCAGATTCAGTTAAGACAATTTTTCCGTCTAAATAATACTTGCATTTTTCACTATAAATTAAACCATTGGCCTTCTGGCTTTGTATTATAAGCTTGGTGAATGTTGATACTTTTCAGCAAAATTGGTCATTTTGTTTTTATTGGAATAATATATCTACCTAAAATTATTGTATGGCTCCATGAGTTTAGACACTGACAATAACCAGTAACCAGAATTCTGATGAAGAAAAAGAAGTGGTTAGCACCCTAAGCCCCACTAGCCCAAGTAAGGCTATGGACCGCTTACCTGGGTCATTGAAATAGACCTCAAAGTAATTTTCATTTCTCTTCCCTGCTGCTTTCTAAACTATAATCAAGGAATTTCTCTGCTTAAAGAAACTGTGCTTCCCAATTGCCTAATTTCCAAGGCTCTAGGAAGCCCTTAGAGTAATAAAAGTAAATACTTTTCCAGTTCCAAATCCCACTACATCTCTGTCCAAAATAGAAATCGTCTAGGTCTAGAAGTTCATCAGAAAAGCAAAGCAATGGGGATTGGGTCAGGATAGACAAACAGGAACTGCCGCAAGACCAGTAATGCACTTTGGAATAATCAGAGATGCTTATATGTGTGTGTGTGTGTGTGTGAACTTGTGTGTGTATATATATATATACACACACACACATATCTGGCCCAATTTATATTTTTGAGTGCTTTCTTCCACATCTGACAGCCCATATGCCAGAAAATTATGTCGAGCTCTACTTTCAAAATAGATCCAGAATACAAACACCCCCCAAAGTCTCCACAGTTATCACCTCAGCTACTATCATATCTCACATGGATATTGCAGTAGCCTCCACTCTTCTGTCTTTTAACACCATAGTCAGAGTGATCCTTAAAAATGTGTGAGTCAAATTTCACCTCATTTTTGTTCTAAAAATCTTCCAATAGCTTTCCATCTCATAGTAAAATCCAAGGCTCTTAATATAGCTCTCAAGTTGCTAATCTGCAATATCCAGCACAGTCACCTCCACATGTGGCTACTGAACACTCCAGATGTGGAGTCTAAATTGAGTTGTGCTATAAGTAAAAAATATATGCCAGATTCCAAAGACCTACCTGGTACAAAAAAATGTAAAATATGTCAATATTTGTAATTGATTGAAGTTAAAATGACAACAGTTTTCATATATTGGATTAAGTAACATTTTATTCAATTATTAATTTCACATATTCCATTTTTCACTGTACTAAGTAGCTACTGAAAATTTTTAAATTACTTCTGTGACATGATATCCATTAGACAGTGCTGCTTAAAACAATCTATGCTTCATTATCTTTCTGACCTGCTACTTCTTTACCTTTCTTACCAAACTGTCTTCCTTGCTTGTCTCCAAACTCATCTCACAAGCTCTTGATACAAGGCCTTTGTGCTTTAGTTTTCCTTCAGTCTAAAAGGTTATTTTCCTAGCATTTCATGATATCTTCTTCGTTTCCTCTATGTCTTTTCTTTATTACTATCTTTTCAGTGAAAACTTCTGTGACTACTTGATTTAAAACTGAAGTCCGAGGAACTTTGTGTTTCTCTTCTCTGCTTTACTTTCCCCCCAACAGATTTTGTCTTTAATGAATACAGATTTGTCTGATAGAGCAAACCAAGTATTTGAGAATCTTTTAAATCTAGCAAAATTTAGTTTCTGTGGGCCAAAGCACACAAACCAAAGTTTGCAGCAAACTTTACTCAAAGTTAAGACTAATAGAGTTTTGCCAAGAAAATGCACTGGTCATAGCAAACACCCTCTTCCAACAACACAAGAGAAGACTCTACACATGGACATCACCAGATGGTCAACACCGAAATCAGATTGATTATATTCTTTGCAGCCAAAGATGGAGAAGCTGTATACAGTCAACAAAAACAAGACCAGGAGCTGACTGTGGCTCAGATCATGAACTCCTTATTACCAGATTCAGACTCAAATTGAAGAAAATAGGGAAAACCGCTAGACCATTCAGGTATTACCTAAATCAAATCCCTTATGATTATACAGTGGCAGTGAGAAATAGATTTAAGGGCCTAGATCTGATAGATAGAGTGCCTGATGAACTATGGAATGAGGTTCATGACATTGTATAGGAGACAGGGATCAAGACCATCCCCATGAAAAAGAAATGCAAAAAAGCAAAAATGGCTGTCTGGGGAGGCCTTATAAATAGCTGTGAAAAGAAGAGAGGCAAAAAGCAAAGGAGAAAAGGAAAGATATAAGCATCTGAATGCAGAGTTCCAAAGAATAGCAAGAAGAGATAAGAAAGCCTTCTTCAGCGATCAATGCAAAGAAATAGAGGAAAAGAACAGAATGGGAAAGACTAGAGATCTCTTTAAGAAAATTAGAGATACCAAGGAAACATGTCATGCAAAGATGGGCTCAATAAAGGACAGAAATGGTCTGGACCTAACAGAAGCAGAAGATATTAAGAAGAGGTGGCAAGAATACACAGAAGAACTGTACAAAAAAGATCTTCACGACCCAGATAATCATGATGATGTGATCACTAATCTAGAACCAGACATCTTGGAAAGTGAAGTCAGGTGGGCCTTAGAAAGCATCACTATGAACAAAGTTAGTGGAGGTGATGGAATTCCAGTTGAGCTGTTTCAAATCCTGAAAGATTATGCTGTGAAAGTGCTGCACTCAATATGCCAGCAAATTTGGAAAACTCAGCAGTGGCCACAGGACTGGAAAAGGTCAGTTTTCATTCCAATCCCAAAGAAAGGCAATGCCAAAGAATGCTCAAACTACCACACAATTGCACTCATCTCACACGGTAGTAAAGTAATGCTCAAAATTCTGCAAGCCAGGCTTCAGTAATACGTGAACCGTGAACTCCCTGATGTTCAAGCTGGTTTTAGAAAAGTCAGAGGAACCAGAGATCAAATTGCCAACAACTGCTGGATCATGGAAAAAGCAAAAGAGTTCCAGAAAAACATCTATTTCTGCTATATTGACTATGCCAAAGCCTTTGACTGTGTGGATCACAATAAATTGTGGAAAATTCTGAAAGAGTTGGGAATACCAGACCACCTGACCTGCCTCTTGAGAAATCTGTATGCAGGTCAGGAAGCAAAAGTTAGAATTGGAAATGGAACAACAGATTGGTTCCAAATAGGAAAAGGAGTACACATCAAGGCTGTATATTGTCACCCTGCTTATTTAACTTATATGCAGAGTAAAAGTGAAGAGGACCTAAAAAGCCTCTTGATGAAAGTGAAAGAGGAGAGCGAAAAAGTTGGCTTAAAGCTCAACATTCAGAAAATGAAGATCATGGCATCCAGTCCCATCACTTCATGGGAAATAGATGGGGAAACAGTAGAAGCAGTGTCAGACTTCATTTTTTTAGGCTCCAAAATCACTGCAGATGGTGATTGCAGCCATGAAATTAAAAGATGCTTATTCCTTGGAAGAAAAGTTATGACCAACCTAGATAGTATATTCAAATCAGAGACATTACTTTGCCGACTAAGGTCCGTCTAGTCAAGGCTATGGTTTTTCCTGTGGTGATGTATGGATGTAAGAGTTGGACTGTGAAGAAGGCTGAGTGCCAAAGAATTGATGCTTTTGAACTGTGGCGTTGGAGAAGACTCTTGAGAGTCCCTTGGACTGCAAGGAGATCCAACCAGTCCATTCTGAAGGAGATCAACCCTGGGATATCTTTGGAAGGAATGATGCTAAAGCTGAAGCTCCAGTACTTTGGTCACCTCATGCAAAGAGTTGACTCATTGGAAAAGACTCTGATGCTGGGAGGGATTGTGGGCAGGAGGAGAAGGGGACAACCAAGGATGAGATGGCTGAATGGCATCACTGACTCGATGGACGTGTCTGAGTGAACTCCGGGAGATGGTGATGGACAGGGAGGCCTGGCGTCCTGCGATTCATGGGGTTGCCAAGAGTCAGACATGATTGAGTGACTGAACTGAACTGAACTGAACTGAAGACAAATCAAATAACAGGGGCTTTAAAATAAAGAGAAGTTCTCTCCAGGACTTCAGAGCATCTGAGTAGAAATGCAGGTATGAGCTGATACTCAGTAGTCAACATGAGTGTGCCTTTATATTGAGAAGGAATGATTATGAATAAGAGAAGCCCAAAACTTCATCTCCTGAGAAGAACAACTGCAAGAATGTCATGGATACACCATCTAAGAGATATCAAACAGGGACACTTACAATGGAGTTTGAAATTGAATTCAACCTCGCTTGTTACCAATGGACATGATGAATGGTGGATTACCAAGAGTGAGAAGCATTATCTGAGAGAATGGGTTGATTTAGATTGTTAACAATACTAGAGATTTCTGCTCAGTGATCTTGACCTCTCAACAGCAGTATAATGATTACTAAGAGACCTGGAAGAGAGCATGTCCACCCACTCCAGTATTCTTGTCTGGAGGATTCCATGGACAGAGGAGACTGGCAGGCTACAGTCCGTGGGGTCTCAAAGAGTCAGACACCACTGAAGTGACTTAGCATGCACACACACAGACCTATGGGGACCATTGTTCTATGATTTATACTTTAATGATTATTATTTTCTTGCCTGTCCAGCATATTACAGGCCAACTGATAATCTGCAGCTTCACCTTATCTCTTAGGTCACTGCATGTGCCCCAGTACAATAGCTGGCTCATCAAACGTCTCGTAGTGGGAGCAGTGGTGACTACTTCTCCACCTTTATTAAAGACTAGAAGGAATTTGCTGCTCTTAGCCATTGTGTCCAAAATCAGTCTTTTTTATCAGAAAATACATTGCATGTTTCCCTTGAAAGGGTGGTGTTGGTGACATTGCCCCCAAAGCAGAGCTGGACAGATAAGCCTGGCGGGCTACAGTCCATGGGGTCACAAAGAGTCAGACATGACTTGGCAAATAAATATACAATAACAGCTGAGAAAGAAAAATTGCTCATCTCTGGTTTAACCATGTGTTAGTGTGATTTCTGTCCACTGCCTACAAGCTTCACAAACCAGCAGATGTGGTCATGCTAGCAGTGGGAAGAATAAAGCAGGGGTCTTCCAGATCTATGTAGGGTCATTTTATTGTAAACATTAACAATAGCACTTTATTAAAAAAAAATGATAAATACAGAGCAGTTGCTAAATCAGGGCATATGCTTACTGTATCCAATTAATCGTTCACTATAAATACACCCGTGCTACATAACAAAAATGGAGGACACAAAAAATTCCAAATCTAAATAATAATCATCAACAGAGACTTTAAAGCACTTTAAGATAAGATAAAATGACCAAACTAATGGGATTGCTCATTATATCCATTGATTACTTTTGTTCCCTCTGGCTTGTATTTAAGAACAAATAAGAGACTCTGGGTCAATCCCTGGGTCAGGAAGATCCCCTGGAGGAGCAATGGTGACCCACACCAATGTTCTTGCCTGGAGAATCCCATGGACAGAGGAGCCTGGGGGCTCTGGTTCATACGGTAGCAAAGAGTCAGACATGACTGAAGTGACTTAGCACTGGTGCATGCAGGGACAGATAGCTCCAGTCCATATTTGATACTCTCCATATCCAACATGTGCAATGTTATATCTGTTTTCATAGCATCCCTGCCTCCAAGGAATTTGCAATCCAATCGTACAAGTAATTTTTACACATGTGAAACAACTTAATGTCAATAAGAAGGGCTTTATTTCTCTCTACTGTCAAAAAAATTATCTTTGTCAAAAATGTGCTAAACATGTTTTAATTGATTTATCATATTTACTCACCTAGATTTTTCTATTTCCTAGATAACTTCTCTTATTCTTTAGAGCACCACACTTTTTAAAAAGAAAAACCACAAACCAAAAATATTTTGTGCATCTAAAGAAAAACTATGATGTGTTAAATATTGCTTTATAGTCTAGGGATGGACAGAAAGATGGAAGCAGAAAGACAAACACAAAATAAAATATAAAGTGCTAAGATGTTAGCTATGTTAAAATCTGGGAGTCACTAGCCTGGAAAAGTATGGGTGGAATAAGAAGTGACAGTGGACAGCTTACTTAATACTTCTGACTCAGTTTCCACAAGGATATAGTATATGTATATCAAGTTGTTGCTATGAGAATAAAATAATATGATCTACAACTGAACTCAAGCATGTGGAACACCATCTGATCTCTAGGAACCATTCTGTCAATGTACATTTTTATTATTGTACTTATCGCTCATGCATTGGATGGGATTCTTCCCTGATTCTTCACCCTTTTTATGCATACATCGAACAACTAACTTTTATCCTTGCTAATATTGTGACCATTAGAAATGATGCTACAGTGTCATAATGAAGGAGAAATTGCTCTTCACAGAGTTTCTGTTTACACAGAATCCCTGCCTCCAATGAATCTGCAATCTAATCATACAAGTAATATTTACACATGTGAAACAGCTTTATGTCAACACAAAGGGCTTCTATGTACTTACCACAGATGGAATACATGAGAAGAGTGATTTTTTTTTTCAAGTAGCAATGTTAAGAAGTAGCAAAAGAAGAAAAAGAATATCCTTTACTGAGCATTTGAATGCATGCATGCCAAGTCCCATCAGTCGTGTCTGACTCTTTCCAATCCCCTGGATTATAGCCTACCAGGCTCCTCTATCCACGGAATTCTCCAAGCAGGAATACTGGAGTGGATTGCTGTGTCCTCCTCCAGGGGATCTTTCCAACTCAGGGATCAAACCCATGTCTACTGCAGCTCTGCCTTGCAGGTGGATTCTATACTTCTGAGCTACGAGGGAAGCCCTACTGAACTAAAAGGGAAGCCCTATGTGGTAAACAAAACAAAACAAAACAAAAATCTCACTTCCCTGGTGGCTTAGACAGGAAAGCATCTGCCTACAATTCGGGAGACCTGGGTTCAATCCCTGGGTTGGGAAGATCTCCTGGAGAAGGAAATGGCAACGCACTCCAGTATTCTTGCCTGGAAAATCCCATAGATGGAGGAGCCTGGTAGGTTACAGTCCATGGGGCTGCAAAGTGTCTGACATGACTGAGCGACTTCACTTCACTTCATGTGGCAAAAATGTGCTGACTTTTTAAAAATGGATTGACCACTGATAGCACACTGCATAAGAAAGCACTCTGATTTCTCCCATTTTATATACAGAGAAACTGAAACTTGAAGGGGTAAAATATCTCACAGTCATGCACTGTGGAAAAAAACAGAAGTGAGCTCAGTTCTGACACCAGACTCCACTTTGCTGTCCATGATTGTACACAGGGACCTAGCATGATGCTTAGAACACAGAGTATCAAAAAGCTTTTTGGCAGAAGAATGAATGGATGAATGGATGAATACAATGAGAAGTACCAGTTACAAATGTTTTAAGAATTCCAAGACTGGAGAAATTATTTCACTTAATGGTTTACTTAACATAGATTTATCAAGCATTTGCTAAAAACCAAGCATAGTAATAAAACCTTAGAATACAAGAGATGAGACATGATTTCTGTCTTTCATAAATTATACTCAATAAATAAGTACTTTGATAAGTGCCATCACAGAAGAATACTCCAAACAATGTGGGAATATAGTTGGAGAGATTTCTCTTGGCTCTGTTGTGGTGGATAGAGAATGTCTTAGGTGATCAGAAGATGTTCCCCAAGTAGAAGAAAAAAAGAGAAATCCGACACAAAGAGAAAGAACTCAAAAACTAGGACTTGTGATGAGTGTAACTACTTCAGGATACTAATCAGCTCTGAGTGATTGGTATGTGAGTAGAGTAGGAAAATGAGAGGTTAAGGTTAACCAGATGTGAAATTGGTCCCTTATAGCTGCAGCCCAGAGGAAACAGGAGTCTTAAGCATAGAAGGACTGCTTGGAAAGGGAAAGTCAATAAATGGAAAAAGACATAAAGTGTGTGTATTCTAGTAGACTACTTAGTAGATAGAATGAGATTTCATTACCTCTTGCTACTCTAAGTGTGAGCCTTGGCCAGGTGCTGACTGTTTCTAGAGGAAGCACTGCTGCTGCTGCTGCTGCTAAGTCACTTCAGTCGTGTCCGGCTCTGTGCGACTCCAGAGACAGCAGCCCACCAGTCTCCCCTGTCCCTGGGATTCTCTCGGCAAGAACACTGGAGTGGGTTGCCATTTCCTTCTCCAAAGGATGAAAGCAAAAAGTGAAAGTGAAGTCGCTCAGTCATGTCCGACTCTTAGTGAGCCCATGGACAGCAATGCACCAGACTCCTCCATCCATGGGATTTTCCAGGCAAGAGTACTGGAGTGGGGTGCCACTGCCTTCTCCAAGAGGAAGCACTAGTGTTTCCTTTAACTTAAGATAATAAGTCCCACAGTACAAGGGCCAGGACCCCTCTCCTTGTCAACAGGTCCTGCCAAGTCCCTTTGCGCTTCCTCAGAGCTATGGACAATGGGAGAATTGTGAACTCCCCAGTGAATACTCTTTCAGGTGAGCTAAATATACTATCTGCATGTGTACCCTCAAGTCGTCAATAGCTGACGAAGCTAGAATGGCAGGTTGATCATTTAATGACAGATGTTAACTTGAACATTAACATTAATACCAGTGGGAGGTGGAGGGGAGGTTCAAGAGGAAGGGAACATATGCATACCTATGGCTGACTCATGATGTATGGCAGAAACCAACACAACATTGTAAAGCACTTATCCCCCAATTAAAAATAAATAAAATAAAATTAATGGTGGTGGTAGATTAAAAAAAAAAACATTGATACCAATAACATGGACAGAATTGTGCCCCCCCAAAATGTGTATGTTGAAGCCCTACCCCCAATATGATTGTATCCAGTGAAAAGGTCTTTGAAATATCAAAGGAACTAAAGAGCCAAAGAGTGAAGAGGAACTAAAAAGCCTCTTGATGAAAGTAAAAGAGGAGAGTGAAAAAGTTGGCTTAAAGCTCAACATTCAGAAAACTAAGATTATGGCATCCTGTCCCATCACTTCATGGCTAATAGATGGGGAAACAGTGGAAACAGTGGCTGACTTTATTTTTCTGGGCTCCAAAATCACTGCAGATGGTGATTGCAACCATGAAATTAAAAGACACTTGCTCCTTGGAAGGAAAGTTATGACCAATCTAGACAGCATATTAAGAAGCAGAGACATTACTTTATCAACAAAGGTCAGTCTAGTCAAGGCTATGGTTTTTCTAGTAGTATGTATGGACTTGAGAGTTGGACTATAAAGAAAGCTGAGCGCTGAAGAATTGATGCTTTTGAACTGTGGTGTTGGAGAAGACTCTTGAGAGTCCTTTGGACTGCAAGGAGATCCAACCAGTCTATCCTGGGTGTTCATTGGAAGGACTGATGTTGAAGCTGAAACTCCAATACTTTGGCCACCTGATGCAAAGAGCTGACTCATTTGAAAAGACCCTAATGCTGGGAAAGATTGAGGGCTGGAGGAGAAGGGGATGACAGAGGATGAGATGATTGGATGGCATCACTGACTCAATGGACATGAGTTTGGGTGGACTCCTGGGGTTGGTGATGGGCAGGGAGGCCTGGTGTTCTGTGGTTCATGGGGTCACAAAGAGTTAGACATGACTGAGCAACTGAACTGAACTGAACTGAACTGAGCATGTTCTCTTCTTAAATTTAACTATGTATTCACAACAGTACAGGACATGAAATTTAAGTATTTGGGTAAACCTTAAAAGATTACTTAGCTTCTTTAATTTTCCTTATTTGTAACATGGATTTATAATAATAATAACCTCACAGAGAAAATGAGGTAAAGATAAAAGTAGATTAGGATAGTGCTTGTTAGCCTATATTATTAATTTTATTATTATCTTACAACCCAGAGTTCAATTAAATCATCATTTCCATCCCACCCCACCCCACTTCCTAATTCCACCTTCTGTTTCTCTGAGTCTATATCTCTGTATATAGTAGAAAAAGTAGTGAAAGTGTTAGTCACACAGTTGTGTCTGACTCTGCAACCCTGTGGACTATTGCTGACCAGGCTCTTCTGTCCATGAAAAGATTTTCCTCTGTCCAACAATATTGAAGTAGGCAGTCATTTAATAGTGGTATCATTTATATAGTTTTTCAAGTCAATGACTAGGGAATCATTCTGAATTTCTCCTTCTCCATTACCTTCTCCATCTTGCTGATCGCTAATCTTGCTGACATTTCTGGAATCCATCCTATATCCATTCTCATAGCCATTGCCTTGATGCAATCAGTTGTCATTTCTCTCTGGGGAAAAAATGTATTTTAGTTTACTTCTAAACTAAGTCTTTAGTCTTAATTTGATTTAATCTATTCTCCACATTGCTTTCAGAGTTCTGTTTCTAAAATACCATTGAATTCACTTTCTCTGCTCTAGGTGAATTATTTTTTGACTCATTCCAATGTTCTGGATAGAGTCCCGGCTTGATATATCAGATAAGACCCTCCAGAACCTAATCCTAGCCAATGTTTCTTACCTTCTCTCCAGTAAAATGCCTGTTCTTTATTCTTTTTGACATAATTCTTCTTCTTTCTAAAGTGTCAATTAATCTTCGCCTGGCTAAATACTGTTCTCCCCCTCAATGTCTCTCTAACCATCTGAACTGAGAACATGGACTGTGACCTGCCAGGCTCCCCTGTCCGTGGGATTCTCCAGGCAAGAATACTGGCATGGGTTGCCATTTCCTTCTCCAGGAGATCTTCCCCCCCCAGAGGTTGAACCCGTGTCTCCTGTACTGCAGGCAGATTCTTTACTGACTGAGCCACCAGGGAAACCCTTTTGGATATGAGAAAGTCAATCTGTCAGTTTTGGAGAATCTGGGGCAGATTCCCCAGTTCATTAATATTGATAATATTCCTTTCAAATGAATTGAGTCCCTAGCCACTCAGAACATCATTACACAAGATAGAGGATATTAAAGGAGAATTATATATAATTCTTTCTTTTCTTTTGACAAAGGAAAAAAATATGTTGAAGTGACTGTCATATTATTTACAATATGGCATCTGGAGTAAGAATATTTAATTTTTAATTTAAAATATCCCTTGGAAATATATAATAGCCTCTTACAAGTTTTTAAATAGTTCATGGTGGTAGACTTCAAAATTGTTTGCCAGAATATTAATCTGCTTTCTTTCTTTTGTAGTTTTCTTTCAACTGAATAATATAAAGCATTTAATATACATTGGTTTATTATAAAATTGATTTTGCTTTAAAATAAAAATGTTGTACTATTTGGTACTAATTGGGATTTTTGACAGTCTCTAAAGACTGGCTTAAAAAAAAAAAAATCACTTCAGAACTTCATCTAAAGGCCCTTCTGTATCAGAGGTCCTGAACCCCCAGGGCATAGACTGCTACCAGGTACTTGGTAGTTAGGAACAGGGCTGCACAGCAGGAGGCGGGAAGCAGGCAAACTGTATCTACAGCTGCTCCTCATTGCTCCCATTACTCCCTGATCTCCATCTCCTGTCAGATCAGTGGCAGCATTAGATTCTCATAGGAGCTTGAGCCCTAACCCTTAAGGCAAGGCGGAATACTCTGAGATTGCCACAAAGTAGAAATAAAGTGTACAATAAATGTAATGTGCTCAAATCACCCACTTCACTTTCACTCTTCACTTTCATGCATTGGAGAAGGAAACGGCAACCCACTCCAGTGTTCTTGCCTGGAGAATCCCAGGGCCGGCAGAGCCTGGTGGGCTGCCATCTATGGGGTCGTACAGAGTCGGATACGACTGAAGCGACTTAGCAGCAGCAGCAAATCATCCCCAAACCATCCTTCCTCTCACCATTCCCCCTGTGCATGGAAAAATTGTCTTCCAGGAAACTGACCCAGATGCTAAAAATGTTGAAGACTCCTGCTCTATATAATTCACATTGAGAACATGGAGACAGTATTCCTTTTTAAAAAAGTTTAGCCTAGTGTTATCTCTTTATAGGAGAAGAGCTGGGGCAATGAAGGGTCTTGTGACCACCAATAATCTTCTGCTCTTATTTATTTTCCTATAAGGAAGAATGAACCATCCTATAAGGATGATTAAAATGCATTAAAAATTTCTCCCTTGAACAGTATCATAGTCTATGATTAGTCTTCTTCAGGAAGTCCCCTGTGTGAATTAAGTAAAACAAAACCAAAAGCAAAACATGCAAAGTCTGTGAATTATACACAGTCTGTACACAGAGAGAAGAGGTCATTATCTCTATGCTAATGCAATGAGAATTGCAGATCTTTCAAAGCAGGCTTTGTAATGTGGTTTCTTATATAAAAATATGAGCTGATGTTATGTGTTGATGTGATTCTGAATACAAGTCAAGGACCCCACCTTTCTATGAGCCTTTGACCCTGAGGGTTTGTCCCTCCTTGAGGCTTTTGAGAACTCTTAACTTGAAGACATGCTTAAAAGGAATAGAAGAGGCAATGGAAAATTATGTCCACCCTCTGCTTCATTTCTGGTTTAGATTTATTGTAAAAAGTATTAATTGCTCTGGGAGTAAACCATAGTAAATGCAACCTTGAACTGGGTCTGTCCTTTGAACTGGGGTCAGAGTTTTTGATTAATCAATCAAGAGTAACCAAGTCTGCAGTATTTGGAGAATAAGATTTAAAGACTAAATACTGATACATTATTCTAGTTATAAAACCTATTGTTTCAGATCCTTTTCCAGTATACATGACCAAATGCCAGAGGAAAAAAGATCCTGGGAGTTTCTCACAAAAGTTTCCCTTTTATGCTAATTGCACATACACACAAAAATAGAAAATTAATTTGACTCTTTTTCCATAAAAGAGATATATATTAAAAAAACTATTCAAGACAAAAACCTTGGAACAAAGTTATCATAACAAACAAAAAATTCAGTTCAGTTCAGTTGCTTAGTCGTGTCCAACTCTTTGCAACCCTATGGACTTGCAGCACGCGTACTGCAGCACGTATACTGCAGCGATTCAGGCATACTATAATTAAGTTCATTTGGAAACCAAAGATAGTCTTAATAATTTTAATTTAGAATTATAGCTATGTCATTTCGTTAATGTTTTTAGAGACTATTTCTTAACATATGCCCCCTTGCTTTTCAAGAAAAGGACAAATGTAGGTTAAGGTTCTGGATCAATCACATTTATGAGTAATTTTGCTATTTGTTCAAATGTTTTTAATTGGAAAGTAGTAATTATCTTACCTTTACTCATGGTAAATGCTCATTGTTAGATCTCTGAATGTTCTTTGGTATGATCACATATATAGCTCATAGCTTCTTGGGGAGAAATTACTATAGTTATTCTGAACAATGCCCACTGTGTGTGTGTGTGTGTGATTAAATAATGGAGGTTATATATACAGATGGTTTTTGTCTTTGAAAACTCAACTCTCGTGAAGTTAACCTGTTTGTGAGAAGGTTATTAAGAAGCTCAGCTCTCTGTGTGGCAGTTGTTAGTCTCACTGCACATTCAGGAGACAGAAGTATTTCCAGCTCACACTAAACATTGCTCTGGCTGAAACAATTTATTGCAAGAAACCTGATCATTCCATTTCTTTTTATTGAATAAGTACAGGATGGTTTTAGACTCCTATGAGGAGAAAGGAATTGGGCTTGTGATTCATATTATTTCTAAATTAAATATTGTATTAGCTTTTGTTTCTACTCAGGCAGAAATCTTAACCTGGTAATCAAAATGTCACTATCATACATAGCTGGGGAAATAGATACTTTTATCTTTGTCAATCATATCAAACATCTGTGCAAGCACTGCTTTGTGGAGAGGCTGAAAAGAGAAGCTAGGTATGGAAGAATCAGAGAGAAGCAAAGTGAGAAAACAGAGAGTGGGCGAGGCAGGATTCTGGGTGCTGGCTAGGATATCTAAAATCTTCTCTTGGCTCAAAAAATAATTTTAACTTACTTGGCATTAGTTTCTTCACCTGTAAAATTGGATTAAATTCAAAGCTCATTCCAGATTTCATTATTTTTTTAATCATTAACATTCATATGTGCTTTTAATCACAGCCTTTTATTTGTAATCCAATCGTCCACTTCAGGAGCTCTTAGTAAATCAATGTGATAATTAATTAAGAGATTTATTCGACAAGCACTTATTGAATGTTTACTATGTGCTGAGCAGTACAGAAGATACAAGGTGTAATAAATGAATCACACCTGTTGGTCCATAAAACTTACGTAAAAAGCAAAAGAGACATGGTTATTACTGAGAAAACTACTATCTTGGAGACATGTGAATAGTGCTAAGGGTTTCTTTTTGAGGTAAGGATGAGATTGTCTCAGGTGAGGACACATAAGCGCCACAGAGGAAATGACGTTTAAGGTGTGTCTGGAAGGATGAGAAGGGGTTGGACGATTCAGGGACTAAGAAGAGTGTGAGAGCAGCATGAGCAAACACATGAGAATAGTCAGGCATGTGCCAGGAAACCACAAAGTCTCCTATTACTTTCATTTCAGTTCAAAAAGCAGCCATGGCTTGCCCTGCATGTGCCAAGAATATACTCAGCCTTGAAAACAGAAAAATGTACCTCTTGGAGCTGTAGTCCACTGGGGAAAGGTCTAAACAGATCATTTTAGTGGCAGGTGTTGACTACTATGATGGAGAAGAGTGTGAGATGTTATAAGACCACAGATTGGAACATCCTACCCAAATCTAGACGAGACAACATTTGAGCTCTGCCTTTTAGGATGCGTAAAAATTAGCCTTTCAAAGGTGGGACATTTATCTCACAAAAAGGGGACTAGAAGGAACTAAATAAGGAATAGCAATTAGGAAGAGGACTGCCAGGAATTTATTATTGTCACAAACTTAAATTTAGAGCATATAAGACATGAGGCTGAAGAGAAAGAGAAGCCTCACATGTGATAAAATCACATATGGACTTTACACTGTAGGTTGTAATGAAGCTATTGGGAGACTTTAAACTGGAGAATGACTTAGTAGGCTCTTTATCTTAGGGGTGTTGAAGATGACTATGAAGGGCTCAGACCTGAGGTGGAAAACTTAGGTGGCTGCTGTAATCAACAAGAGGTAAAGAGAAAGAGAAAGTGAAAGTTGCTCAGTTGTGTCTGACACTTTGTGACCCCATGGATTATACAGTCCATGGAATTTTCCAGGCCAGAATACTGGAGTGGGTAGCCGTTTCCCTTCTCCAGGAAATTTTCCCAACCCAGGGATGGAACCCAGGTCTCCCACACTGCAGGTGGATTCTTTACCAACTAAACCACTGGGGAAGCCCAAGAATACTAGAGTAGGTAGCCTATCCCTTCTCCAGCGGATCTTCCTGACCCAGGATGTGAACCAGGGTCTCCTGCATTGTAGGCAGATTCTTTACCAGCTGAGCTACCAGGGAAGCCCAATAAGAGGTAAGGAAGGCTGCACATACTAGGTGGAAGAAGAAGGGGGAAAAGGGATAGTTTAACTAGCTAAATGTTTAAGAATAATATCAGGAGATCTTTTTTCAACCAACTGCTTGTGGAATTGTGAGAAAAAGAGCCCCTCCCCACTAACATCTTTCCTCTTCTGGGTTGGTTTCATCCAGTCTTGTATCTCTTGTCTTTAAATACTACCAATCTGGTGCTGTCCAATAGAACTTTCTGAGCTGATGCAAATTTTCTACACAGATGTCTAATATAATAGCCACTAGGCACATGTGCCAACAGCCCACCAAACACTTGACATGTGGTTAGTGGGACTCGTTGAATTTCTTATTTTTTTATAATTCATTTAAATTTATTAAGAAATAGCCATATGCACCTAGTGATTACCATATTGGGCAGCAAAAATGACAATTCCTAAATTTCTGTCTCTAGCTTAGGTATTTCCTTTTAATACAAGGCAATCTCCAACTATCTACTCAGTATCCCCACTTAGATTTCTAATGGACATTAGTTAGCAGTTTAAAATCCAACTTCTGCACAGAGAACGGACAGGTGGACTTGGGGTGGGGAGGGGAAGGTGAAACGAATTGGGACAGTAAGACTGACATATATACACTACCAGTTATAAAATAGATAATATATAAGCTGCTGTATAGTGCAAAGAGAGCTCAGCTCTGTGTTTTGTGAGGACCTAGAGGGATGAGATAGGAGGAAAGTGGAGGGAGATCCAAGAGGGAGTGGATATATGTATACTTATAGCTCATTCATGTTGTTTAACAGCAGAAACTGACACAACGTTGTAAAGCAATTATATTCCAATTAAAAAAAACTAAATAAAATAAAATAAAATCCAACTTTTGGACTTTCCCCTGAATCCTGCTTCTCCTAACATCTTTTCAATATCAATAAATGACAACTTGATTTTTGAGTTCTCCTTGGGTTCTTTCATACTCTAACACCCCACATCTTATCAGTGAACCAATCAAAACTTCATCCAGAATCTAACTGATTCTTCCCACCTGCATGACTGTCACTTAGTCCACAATAATAATGCCTCTTGTCGGGTTATTGCAATAGCCTCCTGACTAGCCTTCGATCTTTGCACTTTGTGGAAGTATGGGTCATATTGTATTATTCTTTTACTCAGAATTGTTGCTTTAATGGTCCATGAAGTCTGGTCCTACATTTCCTGTCACTTCATTTCCTACTTCTTCCCACCACCACCATGCTCACTCTGCTCTGGTCTCATTGTGCTTCCTTGCAGTTCCCAGGATACCCCAGATCCTAACATGTTCCCACTGCTAAGCTTTGAACTCACATTCTCTGAGTCTGGGATGCTCCTCTCTAGGATGTCTGCATGGCTTGCTTCTTCATCTACTTCATCAGTTCAGTTCAGTCACTCAGTAGTGTCCAACTCTTTGAGATCACATGAACCGCAGCCCGCCAGGCCCCACTGTCCGTCATCAACTCCCGGAGTTCACCCAAACCCAAGTCCATTGAGTCGGTGATACCATCCAACCATCTCATCCTCTGTCATCCCCTTCTCCTCCTGCCCTCAATCTTTCCCAGCATCAGGAACTTTTCCAATGAGTCAGCTCTTCACATCAGGTAGCCAAAGTATTGGAGTTTCAGCCTCAGCATCAGTCCTTCCAATGAACACCCACGACTGATCTCCTTTAGGATGGACTGGTTGGATCTCCTTGCAGTTCAGGGACTCTCAAGTGTCTTCTCCAACACCACAGTTCAAAAGCATCAATTCTTCGGTGCTCAACTTTCTTCATAGTCCAACTTTCACATCCATACATGACCACTGGAAAAACCATAGCCTTGATGAGACAGACCTTTGTTGGCAAAGTAATATCTCTGCTTTTTAATATGCTATCTAGGTTGGTCATAACTTTCCTTCCAAGGAGTAAGCATCTTTTAATTTTATGGCTGCAATCACCATCTGCAGTGATTTTGGAGCCCCCCAAAATAAAGTCAGCCACTTATTTCCACTGTTTCCCCATCTATTTTCCATGAAGTGATGGGACCAGATGCCATGATCTTCGTTTTCTGAATGTTGAGCTTTAAGCCAACTTTTTCACTCTCCTCTTTCATTTTCATCAAGAGTCTCTTTAGTCCTTCTTCATTTTCTGCCATAAGGGTGGTGTCATCTGCATATCTGAGATTATTGATATTTCTCCCAGCAATCTTGATTCCAGCTTGTGCTTCTTCCAGCCCAGCATTTCTCATGATGTACTCTGCATAGAAGTTAAATAAGCAGGGTGACAATATACAGCCTTGACGTACTCCTTTTCCTATTTGAAACCAGTCTGTTGTTCCATGTCCAGTTCGAACTCTTGCTTCCTGACCTGCTTACAGGTTTATCAAGAGGCAGGTTAGGTGGTTTGGTGTGCCCATCTCTTTCAGAATTTTCCACAGTTTATTGTGGTCCACACAGTCAAAGGCTTTGGCATAGTCAATCAAGCAGAAATAGATGTTTTTCTGGAACTTTCTTGCTTTTTCGATGATCCAGCGGATGTTGGCAATTTGATCTCTGGTTCCTCTGCCTTTTCTAAAACCGGCTTCTTCATGGTCTTGCTTAAATGCAGCTTGGCAGTAACATCTTACCTGACAATTGCATTTAAAATTTCATTTCCTGACACTCTTAATCCACCCCATTCTCTCTCCCACTTCATTGTTCTCCACAGGACTTAGAGTAATCTGGCACAACAAATATTTGGCTTATTTTTCTTCTTGACTTTGGTCCCCCTTCCTAGACTGAAAGTCCCCTGCAAAGGTACTTTCATCTATTTTGTTCATTACCACATTCCCAGCTCTTAAAATATTACCAGAAACAGAGTAAGTGCTCAGTATATTTATCAGTTACATAACTAAGTAATTTTCATATTTCAAATTCCTATTGAGTGGGTGTATCACTAGAATAGAGGAAATAGGAGGAACAGACATGGCACGTATAGGCACTCAATGAATAGTTGTTGACCAGGATTTTTAAATGAGTTAGTGACAGTGGCATGATAAGATTAATCCTGTGTGTCAAAAAATAGAGTAAGTGTGATGAAGATCACTCTGAGAATGGGAGGTTTAGAACATCAAAAATAAGGTGAAATTTAATTCTTTAGAGAGCAGAACCATTAAGGATTATTTTAAGTTGCTGAATGATACCTGTGGATTCTGGCTAAGCAATAAACTGTGTTTGTATTCCCTCTGTGACATCCAAATTAATCTCCACCACTGCTGGTCCAGTTCAGGCCCTCATCCTTTCTTATCAGCTGTAATCTCACAACTGCTCACCGTGTCTCCAATTTTTATTCTTCAAATCCATCCTTCATCTTTCCACATACTGATGTTATAAAATATACATTGGTTCCTGTACTGTTGACTTTTTGCCCTACTGACATTCCACATCTTTACATATAAACCTGTAGTCCATTGCCTCTGATTCTCTACAGGTAAATAACAGGATATACTGAGAGAAGTTGTTAACAAGGAATAAAGACTAGATTCTCATATAGAGGGACTTCTTTTTTACTTACTAATTTATATGAAAATGGATATTTATTTGTAAGGTTCATTATCTACAAAAATATGCTAACCTGATTTACTATTCACTAGAAGTTCTTCAAGTGTAGGCACTTGTCAAAAGTCACCCATATTCTCTAATGATTTCACTTCATGATGACAAATGCTTGGCATTTGTAGCTGGGCTTTGGGGGATAGGTACAAGGTGTACCATTAATGCATGTATAATGGGTACCTTTGCCAGCTTTAGTGTCAAGGTGTTTCTAACACAGCCCTGTAATTAATGGGAATGCACTTTTGGGGGTGTGTGTTAGTAATTTGGCAATGATAGAAATGTATACCTTGTTTGATGAACCTGAAAGTAAGAAGAGATGGGATAAAACTTGCTAGAAAACTTATTTCAGTTGACAGTCTACCCTGGGTGACATTAATGAGGCTTTAAGTATGTTAATATAAATAAAGATATAGCCAGAAGCAAGGCCAGGGCAGACTGAGAAAACTGAAATAGGCTATATTGGTGTCCCTGGGGCAGAGGGTTGGACTGTGGAGAAGGCTGAGTGCCAAAGAATTGATGCTTTTGAACTGTGGTGTTGGAGAAGACTCTTGAGAGTCCCTTGGACTGCAAGGAGATCCAACCAGTCCATCCTAAAGGAGATCAGCCCTAGGATTTCTTTGGAAGGAATGGTGCTAAAGCTGAAACTCCAGTACTTTGGCCACCTCAGGTGAAGAGTTGACTCATTGGAGAAGACTCTGATGCTGGGAGGGATTGGGGGCAGGAGGAGAAGGGGACGACAGAGGATGAGATGGCTGGATGGCATCACTGACTTGATGGACGTGAGTCTGAGTGAACTCCGGGAGATGGTGATGGACAGGGAGGCCTGGCGTGCTGCGATTCATGGGGTCACAAAGAGTCGGACACAACTGAGCGACTGAACTGAACTGAACTGAACTGAACTGAACTGAACTGGGGCAGAGGAAGCAATGATGTTGCTTTCAGCACAGAGAAAATTGCCAATCCCCTTAGACAGTCAGCTAATGAAAAGGGGGAAATCCAGCATCTGCTATCATCACCTAACAAAGAAGACATCCAGGACATAGTGAGGGGAATTCACTAGTGAAACCCCTAGTGGCCTAAGTGAGAAATCCAGAAGCCATCCTCCTTCTCTCACTCCCAACATCTAATCATTACTATACTCTGTAACTTTTTGCTTTCAATATTTTTCAAATCCGACCCTCCTCCATTTCTCCTCCAAATGTGTGCTCTTGGCACATGTGAAATGGTCTTCTAACTGGTCATTTTGTTTTCAACATTTTCCCCATTGAATCTAAACCACTAAAAGGATACCAGATGGACTTAGCTTAAAAATTACTCAGGGGTAACACATTGACTTCAGCATAAAATTAATGGCTAATGTTTAGTATGTGCTTATGTTCCAGGCAAATAATGAGTCTATAAGATAGGATTACTATCTCCAATTATAGATAAGGAAAATGAGTCACAGAGCAATTAGGTAAATTATCCATAATCTCAAATCTCTTAAAAGAAGTGCTTGGAATTGACTACAGGTAGTTTGTCTCCAGATCCCCTGTTTCTACACACTACGTGACAATCCTGTCAAGGACAGCAAATAGGCCTCTCATGATCAGGCCTCTGTCTGCCTCTCCTATTGCTGCGCTGTCGCTTCAGTCGTGTCTGACTCTGTGCGACCCCATAGACGGCAGCCTGCCAGGCTCCCCGTCCCTGGGATTCATGCCTGCATATCTCCATGTATGCATGCTAAGTGACTTCGTGTTGGACTCTTTGTGACCCCATGGACTGTAGCCCACCGTGCTCTGTGCATGGGATTCTCCAGGCAGGAATACTGGAGTGGGTTGTCATGCCCTCCTCCAGAGTATCTTCCCAACCCAGGGATCGAACTGGTGTCTCTTATGTCTCCTACATTGGCAGTCACGTTCTTCACCACTTGTGCCACCTAGGAAGCTCCGCACATCTCCATGCCCACCCTAAATCCCCTCTGCATTCACTGTAATCCCTGGGGCATACGGTGTGTGCCTAAGGTACATGTTTTCATGTAAACTGTGATATTGCCCTAGGCTCTCTTCTTTCCTTTCCGTTTTCTATCTGATTTATATCTGATGAAGTATTACTTCTTTGAAGAAGTCTTCATTTTTACATCTCTCTAAAACTGAATTTATAGTAATGTGCGATGTTACTTAAATTCTTAAATGCCCCAAATCAGACTCAATCAGATAATTGCTTTCTTGAAAAATGTATTTCCGAGCTTCTCTTAGATCCCTAGAGAAAAATCTCTAGAACCCTCACTTTAAACAAACTCTGCAGCTGATGCTTTTCACATTAATGTTTGTGAGAACTATTAGTAGTGATTTTATACTTGGCTCTAGAATTAGGCATATATAAGTCCAACTCTCAGTTTGGTCACTTACTGCAAGACCAGGCATTTGTTATCTAAACTCTGTAAACCAAATTTGTTCAGCTCTAAAACAGAGCTGGGAACAGTGGAGAGCAAAGTGATAAAATGCATGCAAAGTGCTTTGCAAGAGGTTGTGGTACCCAGCAAATTTCAGTAACACTGCGACTTTACTTTCACTTTTCACTTTAATGCATTGGAGAAGGAAATGGCAACCCACTCCAGTGTTCTTGCCTGGAGAATCCCAGGGACGGGGGAGCCTGGTGGGTTGCCGCACAGAGTCGGCACAGAGTCGCACAGAGTCGGCACAGAGTCGTACAGAGTCGGACACGACTGAAGCGACTTAGCAGCAGCAGCAGCAGCAGCTTGTTGCTACTCTTGTGGTTCTTTGTTCACTTTGCTAGTCTGTCTATGATGGAATCCTTTGTACTTTTATGCAATATCATGGAATTTGTGTGTCTCCCACATTTGGACTGAAGAGAAGAGAGAAGTGAATCTCCTTTCTCTCTGTATTCCCCAATACCCAGTGCAGTAATCCACTTGCTGGAAATTTAATATGTTATTTCAATGCATGAGTAAATAATTTTTGAATGTCCTACTTCTGTTTAAAAACAAAAGAACTTTCTAATCAAAATTTAAAATATAACCATGGGACAGAAGGCATCCAATTCTCTACAAATTAATAAGCCATGCATTTTAGAACATGTTATATTTAATTTAATGGCAGCTTTGATAAAAGATATATTCACTGATGAAAACTTAGAACTCTATGAAAATATTTGTTCACTTAACACATATTTAAGGAAAGCCTACTAGGTGCTGAGGAATCTTTTTGGCGATGAAGATACAGTAGTTTTATTTATTTTAATATAAATTTATTTATTTTAATTGGAGGTTAATTACTTTACAATATTGTATTGGTTTTGCCATACATCAACATGAATCACCACAGGTATACACATGTTCCCCATCCTGAACCCCCCTCCCACCTCTCTCCCCATACCATCCCTCTGGGTCATCCCAGTGCACCAGCCCCAAGCATCCAGTATCATGCATCGAACCTGGACTGGTGATTCATTTCATATACGATATGATGCATGTTTCAATGTCATTCTCCCAAATCATCCCACCCTTGCCCTCTCCCACAGAGTCCAAAATACTGTTCTATACATCTGTGTCTCTTTTGCTATGTCGCATACAGGGTTATCATTACCATCTTTCTAAATTCCATATATATGTGTTAGTATACTGTATTGGTGTTTTTCTTTCTGGCTTACTTCACTCTGTATAATCAGCTCCAGTTTCATCCACCTCATTAGAACAGATTCAAATGTATTCTTTTTAATGGCTGAGTAATACTCCATTGTGTATATGTACCACAGCTTTCTTATCCATTCATCTGCTGATGGACATCTAGGTTGCTTCCATGTCCTGGCTATTATAAACAGTGCTGTGATGAACACTGGGGTACACATTTTAAAAATATGCAAAAAAAATCCTGTTCTTATAATGCTTATAGGCCAATAAAAGTGTTGGGAGGGAGAGAGGAGCAGACAATATCTGTAAAGATATATAGATGAATAAATCGCATAGTGTGTTAGTTTTCAATTGCTATGTAATAAATTACTACAAACTTAGTTAGCAACAACATGTACTTATTATCTTGCAGTGTCCATGGGCAGGAGTCTGGGCCTCGCTTAGCTGGGTCCTTTGTAGGGTTACAGTCAAGGTGTTGGCTGTGTTGTATTCCTGTTTAGAGCTTGGGATTTTCTTCCAGGTCCACGTGGTTGTTGGCAGAAGACTGTTGCTTGAAGCTGTAGGACTGAAGTCCCTACATCCTTGTTACCTGTCAACAAGAGACCATTCTATGCCCCTAAAGTCTCCTACCATTCCTTAACGTGTGGTCCTTTCACAGCCTCTCACAAACTGGTAGCTTCCTTCTTCAAGGCCATCAGGAGAATTCCTTGTTTCTGTCTGCTGAGGAGTCCTAAATAACATAAGCTACTCAAGGAAGTAACATGCCTTCACCTGTGTATTTTCTATCCACTAGAAGCAAGTCACAGGTCCTGCCTGGATTCAAGGGGTTTAAGGACTTCCCTGGTGGTCTAGTGGTTAAGAATCTGCTTGCCAATGAAGGGACACAGCTTCAATTCCTGTTCCTGCAAGATCCCATACGCCACAGGGCAACTAGGGTCCTATGCCAGAAGTACTAAGCCCGCGTGTCTAGAGCCTGTGCTCTGCCACAACAGAAGCAAGCATAGTGAGAAGCCCAAGCACCACAATTAGAGAGTAGACCACACTTGTCACAGTTAGAGAAAGCTGGCAAGGAGCAACGAATACTAAGTGCAGCCAAAAATAAGCAAATAGCAAAATTCAAAAAGAAAAAAAGAAACATACAGAAAAAGAGTAGGGATTTATTCTGGGAATCCCAGGTTCAGTTCAGCTCAGTCACTCAGTCATGTCCACCTCTTTGCAACCCCATGAATTGTAGCACGCCAGGCCTCCCTGTCCATCACCATCTCCCGGAGTTCACTCAGACTCATGTGCATCCAGTCGGTGTTGCCATCCAGCCATCTCATCCTCAGTCGTTCCCTTCTCCTCCTGCCCCCAATCCCTCCCAGCATCAGAGTCTTTTCCAATGAGTCAGCTCTGCATGAGGTGGCCAAAGTATTGGAGTTTCAGCTTTAGCATCAGTCCTTCCAATGAACACCCAGGACTGATCTCTTTTAGGATGGACTGGCTAGATCTCCTTGCAGTCCAAGGGACTTAAAAGACTTCTCTAACATCACAGTTCAAAAGCATCAATTCTTCGGTGCTCAGCTTTCTTCACAGTCCAACTCTCACATCCATACATGACCACTGGAAAAACCATAGCCTTGACTAGATGGACCTTTGTTGGTAAAGTAATGTCTCTGCTTTTCAATATGCTATCTAGGTTGGTCATAACTTTCCTTCCAAGGAGTAAGCTTCTTTTAATTTTATGGCTGCAATCACCATCTGCAGTGATTTTGGAGCCCCCCAAAATAAAGTCAGCCACTGTTTCCACTGTTTCCCCATCTATTTCCCATGAAGTGATGGGACCAGATGCCATGATCTTTGTTTTCTGAATATTGAGCTTTAAGCCAGCTTTTTCACTCTCCACTTTCCCTTTCATCAAGAGTCTTTTTAGTTCCTCTTCACTTTCTGCCATAAACGTGGTGTCATCTGCATATCTGAGGTTATTGATATTTCTGCCGACAATCTTGATTCCAGCTTGTGTTTCTTCCAGCCCAGCGTTTCTCATGATGTACTCTGCATATAAGTTAAATAAGCAGGGTGACAATATACAGCCTTGACATACTCCTTTTCCTCTTTGGAACCAGTCTGTTGTTCCATGTCCAGTTCTAAGTCTTGCTTCCTAACCTAGCACTAGTGATAAAGAACCTGCCTTCCAATGCAGGAGATGTAAGAGATGTGGGTTTGATTCCTAGGTCAGGAAGATACCCTGGAGGAGGATGTAATGTACTACATGCTATCTAGAGTTAATACTGCTGTATAATATATCAAAAAGTTGTTAAGAGAGTAGATCCTAAGAGTTCTAATCACATGAGAATTTTTTTCTTTTTATCGTATCCAAATGAGGTGATGGGTATTAGCTAACTTATTGTGGTAATAATTTTACAATACATGTAAATCAAACCATCATGCTATACACCTTAAACATATACAGTGTTAATTATGTCTCAATAAAACTAGAAAATAAATGCATAGCACTTTTTATAAAGGGCAGGAATGTATACTTGAATGTGATTCACTGGGGGTCATCTTAGAACTATGCTTACCCACTGCAAAAGCTTCCCTTGTGGCTAAGCTGGTAAAGAATCTGTCTGCAATGTGGGAGACCGGGGTTCGATCCCTGGGTTGGGAAGATCCCCTGGAGAAGGGAAAGGCTACCAATTCCAGCATTCTGGCCTGGAGAATTCCATGGACTGTATAGTCCACAGGGTCAAAAGGGTCAGACATGACTGAACAACTTTCACTCTCATACAACCCAGTACATGTCATGTCATTTGGTGATAAATGTTATGGAGAAAAATAAAATGAGGGAGACAAGATCTGTCAAGCTGATGTGTGGGGAGCAGGTGTTGCCATGTGAATGAGAGTGGGCTGAGGAGGAAAAGTTCTCTTGGTTATTTTGGTGAGTGTATATTTTATGCATCTTTGTAATAGCTTCTAACATGAATGATATGTCAATTAAAGGATGTACAGAACTGATTAAATATCGTAGCACTAAGTAAAGCTGAGTTAAAATAATTAGAGTAGTTATATGACAGTCTTCTCAGTCCAGACAAATCTGAGAGCAGAAAAGTAGTGGCTCATCCAATAAAATTAATGTTTTAGAAATCAGCCTCACACAAAAGGAGAAAAGTACAAATGAGAGCTTTTCTCCTCAGGGATTGCCATTCATCAGTTAAGAATGTGGCTTTCTTCTTTTATTACTTGTAATTCATCTCAAAAAGTTCTTTATTCCCAGGAGGAGCCCTGCTTTACTCATTCCTCCTCACTGTGGGATTGGGTCCTTATGAGGTAGTTATTTTTAGTCCACAATTTATACTCCTAATTTCTTTCCTAAGTATTATCTATCATTGGTTAAACCACCAATCTTCACAAAATTTATTTATATCCCAATCAAATGAGAATCTCAAAATTAGCATTAAAAGAGTGAACTTGTCTTCAGAGCAAGTTTTCTTTCTAATTGAGACAGGTGAAACCTAGATGTCATAAGAAATGTCCGAGCCATATGTTTCATGCTGAAAACATCAAAAATGGCCAAAAAGCAGTAATGACACACATAGAAGACTTCCATCTTTTTTTTTTTTGGTGTGAGTCTTCCCTGGTGGCTCAGATGGTAAAGCGTCTGCCTGCAGTGCAGGAGACCTGGGTTCAATCCCTGGGTTGGGAAGATCTCCTGGAGAAGAAAATGGCAACCCACCCCAGTACTCTTGCCTGGAAAATCCCACGGACAGAGGAGCCTGGTAGGCTACAGTCCATGGGGTCGCAAAGAGTCGGACATGACTGAGCGACTTCACTTTCACAATGACTATTCTTTCCACTCTTGATATTTTTTGTCTTAGACTGTTCAGGCTGCTTTACCCAAAATACCATAAATCAGGTGGCTTGGAAACAACATAAATTGATGTATCACACTTCTGGAGACTAAGGATCTTATATCAAGACACCACCAGACTAACCACCAGTCTTATGAGGACCCACATTCTCATAGAAGGTTGTCTCCTATTAGAACTTCATAAGGAAGTGGGAGAGCTTTCTTGGGTCTCTCTTATAAGGGCACCAATTCCATTCATGATCTAATCCCTTTCCAAAGACCTCATCTGCTATTTGGGCTTTAGGTTTTTAGTATATGAATTTGAAGGGATTACAAACATTTAAACCACAGCAGTTTTCTTGTTCTTGGGTCAGGTAATTGGAGAAGGAAATGGCACCCCACTCCAGTACCCTTGCCTGGAGAATCCCCTGGAGGGAGGAACCTGGT
Source organism: Oryx dammah (assembly GCF_014754425.2). Taxonomy (NCBI): domain Eukaryota; kingdom Metazoa; phylum Chordata; class Mammalia; order Artiodactyla; family Bovidae; genus Oryx; species Oryx dammah. Next base: position 35,401,947 of record NW_024070212.1, read on the forward strand.
AGGCTACAGTCCATGGGGTCGCAAAGAGTCAGACATGACTGAGCGACAAACTACTAACTACTACTGGGTCAGGTAGTACAGATATTTTGATCTCTGTAGGAGGATCCTCTTGGGGATGAAAATGTGGATAAAAGAAGGTGAAACTAAAGCCAGTTAATTCTGCTACCAATTATCAGTACCAATCAATGGCTAGATGAAGATAAAGATAATCCTAAAAAGGAATTTTGATTTTTATTTTCAACTTTTAGTTATCTACTGTCTGTTCACATTATGAAAGTTAAATGAAGGGAATATTAATTATTTTGTACAAATTCTGTGCTATTGCAGTACTCCCATTTCCAATTCGGGAAGCAGTTACAGTGTACGGATTTATACCTTTTCTTCTAAAGTGCAGCTTGAAAGGGGCAAGTTTGATTTAGTGGTTAATGTCTGCTTAAGCATAAATTTCTTTGAGGCCTTACGTTTATGTTAAAACTGACATGATTTTTCACATAAATATACTTTCATAAACCAGTGCCATTATAAATGATGCACATCTCTATGGATAATGTTTGCTGACATATCGAGTGCAGCACTTTCACAGCATCATCTTTTAGGATTTGAAATAGCTCAGCTGGAATTCTATCATGTCCACTAGCTTTGTTCATAGTGATGTTTCCTAAGGCCCACTTGACTTCATATTCCACAATGTCTGGAAAAGGTCAGTTTTCATTCCAATCCCAAAGAAAGGCATTGCCAAAGAATGCTCAAACTACTGCACAACTGCACTCATCTCACATGGTAGCAAAGTAACGCTTCAATTTTGCCAAGCCAGGCTTCAACAATACATGAACTGTGAACTTCCAGATGTTCAAGCTTGTTTTAGAAAAGGCAGAGGAACCAGAAATCAAATTGCCAACATCTGCTGGATCATTGAAAAAGCAAAGAATTCCAGAAAAAACTTCTTTTTCTGCATTATTGACTATGCCAAAGCCTTTGACTGTGTGGATCACAATAAAGTGTGGAAAATTCTGAAAGAGATGGGAATACCAGACCACCTGACCTGCCTCTTGAGAAATCTGTATGCAGGTCAGGAAGCAAGAATTAGAACTGGACATGGAACAACGACTGGTTCCAAATAGGAAAAGGAGTGCATTAAGGCTGTATATTGTCACCCTACTTATTTAACTGATATGCAGAGTACATCATGAAAAATGCTGGGCTGGAAGAAGCACAAGCTGGAATCAAGATTGCCAGGAGAAATAACAGTAACCTCAGATATGCAGATGACACCACCCTTATGGCAAAAAGTGAAGAGGAGCTAAAAAGCCTCTTGATGAAAGTGAAAGAGGTGAGTGAAAAAGTTGGCTTAAAGCTCAACATTCAGAAAACTAGATCATGGCATGTGGTCCCATCACTTCATGACAAATAGAGGGGGAAACAGTGGCTGACTTTATTTTGGGGGGGCTCCAAAATCACTGCAGATGGTGATCGCAGCCATGAAATTAAAAGATGCTTACTCCTTGGAAGGAAAGTTATGACCAACTTAGACAGCATATTAAAAAGCAGAGACATTACTTTGTCAACATAGATCTGTTTAGTCAAGGCTATGGTTTTTCAAGTTATCATGTATGGACTTGAGAGTTGGACTATAAAGAAAGCTGAGCACTGAAGAATTGATGCTTTTGAACTGTGATGTTAGAGAAGACTCTTGAGAGTAACTTGGACTGCAAGGAGATCCAACCAGTCCATCCTAAAGGAGATCAGTCCTGGGCGTTCATTGGAAGGACTGATGTTGAAGCTGATGTTGGAAGAGCTGACTCATTTGAAAAGACCTTGAAGGGTGGTATGGGGAGGGAAGTGGGAGGGGGTTCAGGATGGGGAACATGTGTACACTCATGGTGGATTCATGTTGATGTATGGCAAAACAAATACAATATTGTAAAGTAACTCACCTCCAATTAAAATAAATAAATTTATATTTTTAAAAAGAAAGAAAAGAAAATACCCTGATGCTGGGAAAGATTTGAGGGCAGGAGAAGGAGACAACAGAGGATGAGATGGCTGGATGGCATCACAGACTCAGTGGACATGAGTTTGGTAAACTCTGGGAACTGGTGATGGACAGGGAGGCCTGGCGTGCTGCAGTTCATGGGGTCACAAAGAGTTGGACATGACTGAGAGACTGAACTGAACTGAACTGAACTGAACTGAACTGAACTGAACTATGGAAAAAAATATTCCTGTGTATCTAGTCTCCTCTCAATTCTGTGCTCCAATTCTGGCACTACTGATCACCAAATGTGTGATGGTTTTCCCTACAAAAACAATTCTCAGATTCTTAGGACACCAGATGAGTGTCCTAAAATTTAACTAAATTCCAAGGCTATCTGCCTAGATACAGTATCAGATCCCACAGGTTAAGGGCCCAGTTCCCCAAGACTACCCCTTCTCTTCAGATGCTAATTCCAAGTCCAGGTCATCACTTGTGAGTTAGAAATCACAGGTTTCCATGACTCCTTCCACAGCTTCCATTAATTTGCTAGGGCAGCTCACAGTGGTCAGGAAAATTATTTCCTAGATTACTCATTTATTTTAAAAGGCTATTAATTCGGGAACATCCAGATGGAAGAGATGCATGGAGCAAGGTATGGAGGAAAGGGCACAGGGCTAGGGTTTCCATGGTCTCTGGGAACCACTCTCCCCAAAACCCTATGTGTTCACCAACCCAGAATCTCTCTGAACCCTGTCCATTTAGTTTGTATGGAGGGCTCATTACACAGATAATTTGATTAAATTATTGACCTTAGGTGATTTAATTCAATCTCTAGCTTCTCTCTCTGCCCTTGAAAATCAGGAGATAAAGCTGAAAATCACAATACTCTAATTTTGATTGGTTCCTCTAGCAACCAGTCCCCATCCTTAACTAGCCTAAGGGCTTTCCAAAAGTCACCTTATTAACATAAATTCAGGTATGGTTGAAAGTGGCTTAGTATGAAGAGCAAAAGACACCTTCATCTCTTTCATCATTTTAGAAATTCCAATGTCTTCAGGAGCTCCATCCCAGACAAGGGGACAAAAACCAGATATATATTTTTTACTGTAAATCACAATGGCACACATACATACACACAAATCAGCAGCTCTAGCAAAGATACTAAAGCATAAAGTGCAACCAACAGAACAAGTACCACTAAGTAATGCAGCCTTAGAAGAGCAAGAGTCTTCCCAGGTACCACTTTAATGATCAATTTTTGATAGCAAGTAGACAAACTTAGGTATTTTGGACTAACCTTCTACCTGCTGTTAGTTTTTTATTCGAGTATTTATGTGGTAATGTATTATTATCACTGTGTGTAGACTTATAAAATAAATGTACCAATCATTTGTATGCAGCATGAAAAATTAGATGTGTGAAAGCCTTTACGAGCAGAATTTGTTCAGGTTGTTAATTCTTTCTTTCCCAAGGAGTGAGTTAAAATATATGAACACAGGTGATTTAGATGGTCGCTGGGTCTACTTTACTCTCTTTTCTTCCCTATTGTTCCCCACCCTTCTTTTCTCTGCTCATCACCTATATTTCACAATATGATCATCAACCTTTGGTTTTATTCCATGAGTTGTATTACCATTTTAATAATTTTGCTTCTCCAGTTTCTGTTTTGTTCAAACTTTTATTTCATTCATTGGATTCTTCTATTTGCATTTGTCCCATTTATGTCATCACTGTATTGAATTATGTCCTCAGTTATTTCTCTTTACTTCCTCAGTTTTCTTTTCTTCTTTAGTTATTTCTGCACTGGTTATTTGTTCCAAGAGGAAATTCTGCATTTGGTATTTACTAGTTTCTTATTTTTTTGAGGAAAAAATCTTGACATATTAATGTATTGAGACAGACTCTTACTTAACAAATTGAATTACAGTTTAAAAATCACTGGTCTTATTTCCTTTCTTCATATAAGTTTTATGCATTAAAAAATTCAATATGTGGTAGACATCTATTAGGAAACTTTACTAAACCTTCTGGATAGATGTGCTATTCATCCATCTACTTAACAAATGTACTATCTTGTGCTTTGCTAGATTCATGGAGTTCTGCTGTGAAAAAAATCATAAATAGCCATTTGTTTCATGGAGAAAATAAATATTGGCCAAATCATTGAACTAATAATTATTTGAATACAAATTTATCAAGTGTTTCAGGGAATAAGCCACATCCTTCCTGGACTACTTTGATCCTCATTTTAAACAGGAAAAAACTAACCTAAACCCTCTTTTTTTCTGGCTTTTTTTAGACATTGTAGCATCTTATGGGTCTCTTTTTTTAACACTTACTACAAATCAGGAAAATCCCATGGACGGAGGAGCCTGGTGGGCTGCAGTCCATGGGGTCGCTAGGAGTCGGACACGACTAAGCAACTTCACTTTCACTTTTCATTTTCATGCATTGGAGAAGGCAATGGCAACCCACTCCAGTACTCTTGCCTGGAGAATCCCAGGGATGGAGGAGCCTGGTGGGCTGCCATCTATGGGGTCGCACAGAGTCGGACACGACTGAAGCAATTTAGCATCAGCAGCAGCACAAATAAAATTCAGCCACTAATTGTGCAATTAGTTGAGTAATGGCTCTCTCTCCTCAAAACATAATTTCCAAGGCTGCAGGAACAGCATCAATCATATTCATTAACGACTCCCTAGTATTTAACAATAAGGCCTCGCACTGAGTAGGTATAATATAGATGTTTGTTGAAGAAATGAATATCATATTCTTTCTCTAAAGCAATCCTATGGGATATGACTTCAGATTGGCCTTTATTCTCTTGCCTTTTTAGGAACACATTTTGATGTCTGGACACACTGCTTCCTAGCGGTATACCTGAATCTGGAAGGCAGGGTGTTAAATGATACAATTTATGTATTGAGCAAGTATTGTCTATTTATGGAGCTCAAAGGTGGTCTTAGAAGTTATGGTGAATACAAATAAATATAAAACAAAGCATTTTTTTGAAAGTCTCAGCTTGTAGGCTTTGGTTGATTATTCTGTGTTAAGATAGATTGGAGGTTAAACATTCTTCCCCCTTGCATTTTGGAAATAAAAAAGACATTGATACTGGTTTAAAAGAACATCTTTTGAATTTTCAGACTCAAGATTTCTTTACATTCTTAAAAATTCTTGAGAATATGAAAAGTGTTTTTGCTATACATATTATATTTATAGACATTTTCTCTGTTAGAAATTAAAACAGAATTGAAATATTAACTCATTAAAAAAAACTGAAATAAGTCCATTACATGTTAATGGAAATAGTATATTTTTATGAACAATAATTACATTTTCCAGAACAAAATGAAAAGGTGGCATTGTTTAATCTTATTTCCATATCCCTTTACTGTCTGCTTATCAGTAGACAGTTGAATACTCATAGAGAAATAAAGAATGAAACTTTTCAGTTTAAGTAAATTAATTTAGAAATACATGCTTATTAGTTGTTGAGTTTGTTCTCTTATCCACTGCTGCTACTGCTAAGCCACTTCAGTCGTGTCTGACTCTGTGCAACCCCATAGACGGCAGCTCACCAGGCTCCCCCGTCCCTGGGATTCTCCAGGCAAGAACACTGGAGTGGGTTGCCATTTCCTTCTCCAATGCATGAAAGTGAAAAGTGAAAGTGAAGTCGCTCAGTCGTGTCTGACCCTCAGCAACCCCATGGACTGCAGCCTTCTAGGCTGCTCCGTCCATGGGATTTTCCAGGCAAGAGTACTGGAGTGGGGTGTCATTGACTAGTGATGCCCAATTGTCAAACAAAAAGTTGCTGTGATCACTGGATAACTGAAAGGAGCAGGGATGAAGTGAGAAAATTACAGGTTTCACAGTCTTATAAATCCACCTTCAAATTTCAGTTTTATGAATGCACTGGCAATATTTACACAGTTGTTTTACCTCTGAGCCTTAGTTTCCTCATTTGTAAGAGGTGCAGTAATGCTTACATTAAATGGTACTTGATAGAATTAAATGAAATAAAGTATATGGAATGGCTGGCACATTGTCTGCTTTCAGACTATAGTTAGTTCCTTTTCCTCTTTCTCTCCCCAATCCCCAAATTGTTAAACAATTTAACAGAATTGAAGCATAATAGGCATTGTATTTGTAGGTATGGTTAATCATTCTGTGCATTAGATATGTTATTGACATTTATAAAATATTTTGTGTAATTTCATAATATAAATATTATCAACTAATGTCTATGAATCTTTGGGAAATGTCAAGGGTGCTACTGTGATTACTCTCAAGATGCCTGATATCCAGCTGAAAAGACAAGACTCAGACTGGAAACCTTAGGAACCTACAAACCTATAAGTAAGTGGAAGTACATAGGACAAAGTACAAAGCTTATATCAGAGCTGAGAGATTATGAAATAAGGTGATTTAAACCAAAGAAGGTCAGCCTCCAGAGATTCCATGGAGAATGACCTGAATATATGTACATGCCCAGTCCAATATATGCGTATTTGATGGGATTTTAGTGGTCTGAATATGGCAAAACATCAGATGAGAGCAATTCTGATTTTAATTTCTAGTACTTCCCTTAGGAGTCATGTGACTTTCAGTAATTATGAGTTCAGAGCTTCATTTACTTACCTAATGGAATTATAATAAAGGTTATTATATGCAAAATAGTAATAATAATAATACATATCCATCAGGTTACTACAGAAGATTGCTTATTATAATGAATGAAAGACCTGAGCACTGTGGTAGGCATATAGTAAATACTCAATAAATATTAGATACCATCAGTATTATGTTGTGAGTATATATTCGTCTTGGTGAGTGTAGAATGGTAGCCATGTTTTGAATCATTCATGGCAATCCTCATTTTGTTTTTAACATTTGTCAGATGATATTCCAGATATCCCAGTTTTTTGAAACCACTCGCTGATTGATTGGTAAGATAGCTGAGAAAATTTCATATCAAAGGAGCCGCATGATGAATATATTATTTTAATTATCTGAGAAGTTTGTTCTATATCTTCATTCTGCACTAAGAGGCTTCTGCTGCTGCTCTTAGCCCCTCCTTCCTTGGCTGGATGACACCTGCCAGCTATGAAGGACATTTGCACATCATGCATGAGGGACTGAGTGAGGCTTTTAAGCTCTAGTGCTAATTGCTGCCAACATCTGTCCTTCATCACCCTGTATTTCTAGCTTTGAAACAAGTCCCGATTTCTGTACATTTTCCTTGATGTTATCCTCCCCTTTAATTTGGCACGAGCTTTGCACCCAAGTAGATATCTTAGCTATTGATCCTACATATTGCAACATTATTGACTAAGTCTTCACAGCTGTCTATTTACCTTTGCTCTCTCTTGACCAAACTTCAGTTAGACTTCTCTCCTTCCTATGGGTCCCCAAACTCATCTTGGCCCACAAGCCTGAGAAAGCACTAGAAGTGGAACCTGTTCCTAATTAGGTCTCCTGGGAATCAGCAAGGCTCTTTTCCTGTCGTAACCTATTGTCATTTCTTCTTGCTTGTCTGAATTCCTTTGCTAAGATTCTTTTCATTTTTGCTTACCACTCCTTACCTTATGGGGGCTGCCCTGGTGGCTCAGATGGTAAAGAATCTATCTGCCTGCAATGTGGGAGATCCAGGTTGAATCCCTTGGTCTGGAAGATCCTCTAGAGAAGGATCCATTCCAGTGGAGAATTCCATGGACAGAGGAGTCTGGTAAGCTACAGTCCATGGGCCACAAAGAGTCAGACACGACTGAGAGTGAGTAACACACCTTATGTTATAAAAGAACAGTTTTTCTTTGTTGATTTTGAGATGTTTGCAGATTTTTGAAATTGGAATTTAGTCCCTAGAGCAATAGTCTTTCTTCTCAATAAAGTTTCTTCCTGTCTAGGTTAAGATTGTCTTTATTTTGGCAAAATCATAGTTCTGCTCTCCTGGGAAATTCTTCAATATTTTGGCTGATTCTTGACAAAACTACCCAGCAACATTTTCTCACAAGTCCTGTTGTCTTGGCCTAACTGGATAAAAGTGAAGTTAATTGAATAAAAGTGACTGGTAGCTCAATTGTGTCTGACTCTTTGTAACCCCACGGACCCCAGAGGGCTTCCAGGGTCCTCCGTCTTTGGGATTCTCCAAGCAAGAATACTGGAATGTGTTGCCATTTCCTTCTCCAAGCGACCTTCGCCAACCAGAGATCAAACCCAACTCCCCCACATTGCAGGCAGACACTTTACCATCTGAGCTACCAGGGAAATTCGCCATTTTTCCTTGCAGTTCCCAATGTTTTGGCTGATTCTTGACAAAAATACCCAGCAACACTTTCTCACAAGTTCTGTTGTCTTGGCCCTAACTGGATGGATAAGCGTTATTAGATACAACAGTTGTATTAAATTTGGAACATATTTCCTTTCAGACAAATGAAGATCACCACCCTATGTTAAGCAAAAGTCTAAAAATCTTCCCAAGTTTAAGGGAAAGTATTGTGTGATTCAATATAAAGAACAACTGGTTGAGTATCAGGTGGCCTGCAGGAGGAAAAGAAATAATTATTTGGTCAACTCATCATTTCATTTGCTCTGCTTAAATGTCAACTATGTCAATTGAGTTAAGGCAGGGTTTTGTAGATTAGTTTCCATACTGAATCTAATTAATATGTTGGTTCACAGGCTTAATATATAGGAATTACTGCTTTGTTTTTTCAGACCCATTGAGGTTATTCAGTTCAGTTCAGTTCAGTTCAGTTCACTCAGTCATGACCGACTCTTTGAGACGCCATGGACTGCAGCACCCTAGGCTTTCCTGTTTATCACTATCTCCCGGAGCTTGCTCAAACTCATGTCCATGGAATTGGTGATGCCATCCAACCATGTCATCCTACCATATCATCTTCTGTTGGGCCCTTCTTCTCCCATCTTCCACCTTTTCCAGCATCAGGGTCTTTTCCAATGAGTTGGTTCTTTGCATCAGGTGGCCAGAGTATTGGAGTTTCAGCTTTGACATCAGTCCCTCTAATGAATATTCAGGACTGATTTCCTTTAGGATTGATTGGTTGGATTTCCTTGCAGTCCAAGGGATTCTCGAGAGTCTTCTCCAACACTACAGTTAAAAAGCATCAATTCTTTAGCGCTCAGCTTTCTTCACAGTCCAACTCTCACATCCATACTTGACTACTGGAAAAACCATAGCCTTGACTAGACAGACTTTTGTTAGCAAAGAAATGTCTCTACTTTTTAATATGCTGTCTAGGTTGGTCATAACTTTTCTTCCAGGAGCAGGAGTCTTTTAATTTCATGGCTGCAGTCATCATCTGCAGTGATTTTGGAGCCCAAGAAAATAAAGTCTCTCACTGTTGGTTTCCCCATCTATTTGCCATGAAGTGAGCAGACCGAATGACATGATCTTAGTTTTCTGAATGTTGAGTTTTAAGACAATGTTTTTACTCTCCTCTTTCACTTTGATCAAGAGGCTCTTTACTTCCTTTTCACTTTCTGCCATAGGGTGATGCCATCTGCTTATCTGAGGTTATTGATATTTCTCCCAGCAATCTTGAGTCCAGCTTGTGCTTCATCCAACACGGCATTTTTCATCATGTACTCTTCATATAAGTTAAATAAGTAGGGTGAAAATACAGTCTTTACTTACTCCTTTCCCAGTTTGGAAGCAGTCCATTGTTCCATGTCTGATTCTAACTGTTGCTTCTTGCCTGCATACAGATTTCTCAGGAGGCAAGTAAGTTGGTCTGGTATTCACATCTCTTAAAGAATTTTCCACAGTTTGTTGTGATCCACACAGTCAAAGACTTTGGCATAGTCAATAAAGAAGAAGTAGATATTTTTTCTGGAATTCTCCTGCTTTTTCTATGATCCGATGGATATCGGCACTTTTCTCTCTTTATCCTCAACCTTTTCTAAATCTAGCTTGAACATTTGGAAGTTCACGGTTCACATATTGCTTAAGCCTGGCTTGGAGAATTTTGAGCATTACTTTGCTAGCATGTGAGATGAGTGCAATTGTGTGGTAGTTTGAATAATCTTTGGCATTGCCTTTCTTTGGGATTGGAATGAAAACTGACCTTTTCCAGTCCTGTGGCCACTGCTGAGTTTTCCAAATTTGCTGGCATATTGAGTGCAGCACTTTCATAGCATCATCTTTTAGGATTTGAAATAGCTCAACTAGAATTCCATCACCTCCACTAGCTTTGTTCATCATGATGCTGCCTAAGGCCCACTTGACTTCCCATTCCAAGATGTCTGTCTCTAGGTGAGTGATCACACCATCGTGGTTATCTGGGTCATGAAGATCTTTTTTTAATAGTTTTTCTGTGTATTCTTGTCACCTCTTCTTAATATCTTCTGCTTCTCTTAGGTCCATAACAATTCTGTCCTCTATTGTGTCCATCTTTGCATGAAATAGTCCCTTGATATCTCTAATTTTCTTGAAGAGATCACTAGTCTTTCCCCTTCTATTGTTTTCCTCTATTTCTTTGCATCGATCATTTAGAAAGGCTTTCTTATTTCTCCTTGCTATTCTTTGGAACTCTGCATTCAAATGGGTATATCTTTCCTTTTCTTGTTTGCTTTTTGCTTCTCTTCTTTTCTCAGCTATTTGTAAGGCCTCCTCAGACAACTGTTTTGCCTCTCTGCATTTCTTTTTCTTGTGGATGGTCTTGATCACTACCTCCTGTACAAGGCCAAGAACCTCTGTCCATAGTTCTTCAGGCACTCTGTCTATCAGATCTAATCCCTTGAGTCTATTTGTCACTTCCACTGTATAATTTTAAGGTATTTGATTGAGGTCATACCTGAATGGTCTAGTGGTTTTCCCTACTTTCTTGAAGTCTGAATTTGACAATAAGGAGTTCATGATCTGAACCATAGTCAGCTCCCAGTCTTGTTCTTGCTGGCTGTATAGAGCTTCTCCATCTTTGGCTGCAAAGAATATAATAAATCTGATTTTGGTATTGACCATCTGGTGATGTCCACATAGAAAGTTGTCTCTTGTGTTGTTGGAAGAGGGTATTTGCTATGACCAGAGCACTCTCTTGTCAAAACTCTGTTAGCCTTTGACTGGCTTTCTTTTGTACTCCAAGGCCAAACCTGCCTCTTACTCCAGGAATCCCTTGACCTACTTTTGCATTCCAGTCCCCTAAAATGAAAAGGACATTTATTTCAGGTGTTAGTTCTAGAAGGCCTTGTAGGTCTTCATAGAATCATTTAGTTTCTCTGGCATTAGTGGTTCAGGCATAGACGTGGATTAGTGTAATAGTGAATGGTTTGCTTTGTAAACAAACAGAGATCATTCTGTCCTTTTTGAGACTGAACCCAAGTACTGCATTTCAGACTCTGTTGACTATGATGGCTACTCCATTTCTTCTAAGGGATTCTTGCCCACAGTAGTAGATATAATGGTCATTTGAGTTAAATTCACCCATTTCCATCCATTTTAGTTCAGTGATTCCTAAAATGTTGATGTTCAATCTTGCCATCTCCTGTTTGACCACTTCCAATTTGCAAGATTCGTGGACCTAACATCCCAGGTTCCTATCCAATATTGTTCTTCACAGCATTCTACTTTACTTCCATCACCAATCACATCCACAGTTGGGTGTTGTTTTCACTTTGGCTCTGCCTCTTCATTCTTTCTGGAGTTATTTCTCCATTGATCTCCAGTAGCATATTGGGCATCTACCTACCTGGGGAGTCATATTTCAGTGTCATATCTTTTTGCCTTTTCATACTGTTCATGGGGTTCTCAAGGCAAGAATACTGAAGTGGTTTGCCATTGCCTTCTCCAGTGGACCACGTTTTGTCAGAATGCTCCACCATGACCCGTCCGTCTTGGGTGGCTGTACAAGGCATGGCTCATAGTTTCATTGAGTTAGACATGGCATGGAGAAGGCAATGGCACCCCACTCCAGTACTCTTGCCTGGAAAATCCCATGGACGGAGGAGCCTGGCAGGCTGCAGTCCATGGGGTTGCTAAGAGTCTGACACAACTGAGCGACTTCCCTTTCACTTTTCACTTTCATGCATTGGAGAAGAAAATGGCAACCCACTCCAGTGTTCTTGCCTGGAGAATCCCAGGGACGAGGGAGCCTGGTGGGCTGCTGTCTATGGGGTCACACAGAGTCAGACACGACTGAAGTGACTTAGCAGTAGTAGTGGTCCATGTGATCAGTTTGTTTAATTTTCTGTGATTGTGATTTTCATTCTCTCTGTCTTCTGATGGATAAGGATAAGAGGCTTACGAAGGCTTCCTGATGGGAGAGACTGGCTGGGTCTTGTTCTGATGGATGGGACATTGCTCAGTAAATCTTTAATCCAATTTTCTGTTGATGGGTGGGGCTGTGTTCCCTCCCTGTATTTGGCCTGAGGACAAACTGTGGTAAGGGTACTGAAGATCAGTCAGTTCAGTTCAGCCCCTCAGTTGTGTCTGACTCTGTGACCCCATGAACTGCAGTACACCAGGCCTCCCTGTCCATCACCAATTTCTGGAATTTACACAACTTCATGTCCATTGAGTCAGTGCTACCATCTCATCTTCTGTCATCCCCTTCTCCTTCCGCCTTCAATCTTTCCCAGCATCAGGGTCTTTTCAAAGGAGTCAGCTCTTTGCATCAGGTGGCCAGAGTATTGGAATTTCAGCTTCAACATCAGTCCTTCCAATGAACATTCAGGACTGATTTCCTTTAGGATGGATGGGTTGGATCTCCTTGCAGTCCAAGGGACTCTCAACACCACATCTTCTCCAACACCACAGTTCAAAAGCATCAATTCCTTGTCACTCAGCTTTCTTTATAGTCCAACTCTCACATCCACACATGACTTGGAAAAACCATAGCCTTGACTAGATAGACCTTTGTTGGCAAAGCAATGTCTCTGCTTTTTAACATGCTTTGTAGGTTGATCATAAATTTTCTGCCAAGGAGTAAACATCTTTTTATTTCATGGTTGCAGTCACCATCTACAGTGATTTTGGAGTCCAAAAAAATAGAGCCTGCCACTGTTTCCACAGTTTCTCCATCTATTTGCCATGAAGTGATGGGACTGTATGCCATGAACTTAGTTTTCTGAATGTTGAGCTTTAAGCCAACATTTTCAATCTCCTCTTTCACTTTCATCAAGAGGCTCTTTAGTTCCTCTTCACTTACTGCCATAAGGGTAGTGTCATCTGCATATCTGAGGTTATTGATATATCTCCAGCTTGTGCTTCTTCTAGCCCAGTGTTTCTCATGATGTACTCTGCATATATGTTAAATAAGCACGGTGACAATATACAGCCTTGATGTACTTCTTTTCCTATTTGGAACCAGTCTGTTGTTCCATGTCCAGTTCTCACTGTTGCTTCCTGACCTGCATACAGGTTTCTCAAGAGGCAGATCAGGTGGTCTGGTATTCCCATCTCTTTCAGATTTTTCCACAGTTTATTGTGATCTACACAGTCAAAGGCTTTGGCATAGTCAATAAAGCAGAAATAGATGTTTTTCTGGAACTCTCTTGCTTTTTTGATGATCCAGCACATGCTGGCAATTTGATCTCTGGTTCCTCTGCCTTTTCTAAAACCAACTTGAAGATCTGGAAGTTCACTATTCATGTATTGTTGAAACCTGGCTTTGAGCATTACTTTACTAGCACGTGAGATGAGTGCAGTTGTGTGGTAATTTGAGCATTCTTTGGCTCTACCTTTCTTTGGGATTGGAAAGAAAACTGACCTTTTCCAGGCCTGTGGCCACTGCTGAGTTTTCCAAATTTGCTGACATATTGAGTGCAGCACTTTCACAGCATCATCTTTTAGGATTTGAAAGAGCTCAACTGGAATTGAATCACCTCTACTAGCTTTGTTTGTAGTGATGTTTCCTAAGGCCCACTTGACTTCATACTCCAGGATGTCTGTCTCTAGGCGAGTGATCACACCATCATGATTATCTGGGTCATGAAGATCTTTTTTGTATGGTTCTTCTGTGTATTCTTGCCACCTTTTCTTTTTTCTTTAATATATATTTTTTAATTTTTATTTTTACTTTATTTTGCTTTACAATACTGTATTGGTTTTGCCATACATTGACATGAATCAGCCTTTTCTTAATATCTTCTGCTTCTGTTCAGATGGTCAACACCAAAATCATATACATTATATTCTTTGCAGTCAAAGATGGAGAAGCTATATACAGTCAGCAAAAACAAGACTGGGAGCTGACTGTGGCTCAGGCAATAAACTGCTTATTGCCAAATTCAGACTTAAGATGAAGAAAGTAGGGAAAACCTCTAGACCGTTCAGGTATGACCTAAATCAAATCCCTAACAATTATACAGTGGAAATGAGAAACAGATTTAAGGGACTAGATATGATAGACAGAGTGCCTGATGAATTATGAAGTTCATGACATTGTAGAGGAGATAGGGAGCAAGACCATCCCCAAGAAAAAGAAATGCAGAAAAGCAAAATGGGTGTCTGAGGAAGCCTTGCAATTAGCTGTGAAAAGAAGAGAAGCAAAAAGGAATGGAGAAAAGGAAAGATGTACCCATTTGAAAGCAGAGTTCCAAAGAACAGCAAGGAGAGACCAGAAACCATTCCTCAGTCATCAGTGCAAAGAAATAGAGGAAAACAATAGAATGGGAAAGACTAGAGATCTCTTCACAAAAATTAGAGGTACTGAAGATAAAGAACTTTAAAAGGACTTGTGCAGGCACCATTGTATTCAGTGCCCCTGACCCTGAAGCAGGCCACTGTTGACCCACAGCTCTGCTGGAGACTCATGGACACTCACAGGTAAGTCTGGTTCAGTCTCTTTTGGGGATCCTTTCTCCTGGATCCTGGTGCACACAAAGTTTTGTTTCTTCCACCTAAGAGTCTATTTCTGCAGACCTGTGGAAGTTCTGTAATCAAATCCCACTGGCTTCCAAAGTCAGATTCCCTGGGGGTTCTCAGTGCCTTTGCCAGATCCCCAGGTTGGGAAATCTATTGTGGGTCCAGGAACTTTCTTAACAGTATGAGAATTTCTTTGGTATAATTGTTCTGTGGTTTGTGGGTTGTCTGCTCAGCAGCTCTATGGTGGAGTTAAAGGCTACCTCCTCCAAGAGAGCTTATGCCACCTGCTGCGTGACGCACGTCTGCTGCAGTCTGTGCCCCTTCCCCCATGTCAGGCCCCCCAAGCCTCCACAGGAGACACTCAAACTCTCAAAAGCAGGTCTGACTCAGTTTCTGTGGGGTCTCTGGTTCCTGGTGCACACAAGGTTTTGTTTGAGCAATCTGAGTATCTCTGGTGGGTATGGGTTTTGATTCTAAATGTGATTTTGCCCCTCCCACCATCTTGCTGGGGTATCTCCTTTGCCCTTGGAAGTGAGGCATCTTTTTTTTGGTGAGATC
This sequence comes from Oryx dammah, assembly GCF_014754425.2. NCBI lineage: Eukaryota > Metazoa > Chordata > Mammalia > Artiodactyla > Bovidae > Oryx > Oryx dammah. The sequence goes on from NW_024070212.1 coordinate 35,417,303, forward strand.
CAACATTCTTCTAACTGTGATTGTTCATCAGCGAGTTGCAATTTGGAGTGCTTGCAGAAGAGGAGCACACATCCTTCTACTCCACCATCTTGTTTATTTTACAAAGTGTAATTTTATAAATTGTGTTTTACTATCCAACTAATTAGATTATAAGGAAATAATTGACAGTCAAGCTTTGACTCCAATTCTATTAGCAATATTTCCCCAAAATTACATTATCATTTTATATTAGTAAGTTAGATAAAAAATTATTGTCCATTATCTTCACCTCATTACACAGTTAAAGTGAGAGACAAAATAAATTTCTAGAAGAAATAAGCCAGAATACTAATTATAACAATATATGATTTTCATAGTTTTATATCATTGCTTATTAGTATTTAGCTTTCATAGGTCATTAAGATACTCTTTGGATAATTTCAACTTTATGCTTGGAGTCGTTCTTTTTTTTTTTTTTTTTGTATTACCTCCAGAAGGTATTGTTTCATTACCCTTATATCCAGAGCCTTCTGCAAAAGGGACAAAAAAACTTGTCCTTTTTTGTGCTATCCAATAGCGTAGACCACACAGAAGACTATTAAATTTAAAGCTAAAATTATTAAAATTGAGTAAAATTAAACATTTTATTTCTCCAGGGCCCCAGGCACACTTCAATAGCTCAATAGTCTAGGTAGCCTGTGATTACTGTATTAATGCCAGATAGAAGATACTCATCACAGAAAGTTCTTTCTAACAGTCTTGCTCCACATTCCTTCCAGGCTTGTTATTTTCCATTCTCACCCAGAAAATTCTGTTCTTGCCAAATTAGACCCCTTTCTATCTTCTGACAGGCTGCACCTTGTTTGTTCTTCTCCATTTTGATCAATGTAACAGTATGACATGAGGTACTTCTGCTACTCCAAGAATTCCTGTACTTATTCATATAAAAAATATGAAGTTTTGTTTTATTCCAAGAAGCCTGTTAGGTATTAGAGAAATAAAACAAGAAACATAGTCCTTGCCATACAAGGTCACAGTCTAATAGGGGAGAGTGACAGGTAGGTGAGTGAGTATAGATGGTAGCTGCTAAGACAGAAGCAGGCAGTGAGTTTCATGGGAGAACATGAACACTTTTATCAGAAGTTAGAAGAGAGTCAGGCAATGCTCCTGAAAAGATGGTGTATGACCTGCACTTAGAAACATAGAAAAAGTTAGGAAAATGAAATGAAGCAGATGGAGGAGAGTAGAGGGCTCTGAGGAGTATGAGCAAGCTAGGAATTTTACACTGCTTTTAGTAGCTAAATTTCAGCATGCCGGGAGCTGACTACATTAGAGCAGGCACTTGGATCATGCCAGAGCTCAAATGCCATGTTGAGAATGTGGGCTCTATTTGCAAACCAAAAAAGCCACTGACAGATTGAATCCAGGCCTGTGATAGGATCAGATCTGTGCTTTTGCCAAGATCACCCTAGAAACCAAGAGGAAAGAAGTTGAGTAGAAACCATTTAGAAGACCTCTTCATAATCTAGGTGACAAGTAATAAGGGCCTAAATTAGGGTAGTGACTGTTGCGTAGAGAGAGTTTTGAGAGATTAAAATGTGTAATGGTAACAGTTGTTCGGTACTGGAATGAAGGTCCACTTTCAAACCTCTAGCAATTCTGAAAAGTCCAAATGCCATCTTCAGATTTATTTCCCATCTGGGAATCTTTGCTTTTAAATTCCTATAGCATTTATTTACTTATATTTAGTAATAATTTCCACTCAGTTCTTTGATACCAAAGACTATATATAGTTTGCTTCCTCGTATCCCTTATAGTGAATAACCCAGTTCTTTGCTTTATTTTATACTTGATATATATTTGATCCCTCATAGATTGACTCCAATAATACATATTAAATTTGAATTAAATATTTAAATAACTTAATTAAAACAATAATTTAAATTAAAAGTAATCAGATAAGTAAATGTATAATTGTTTATTGAACCTTGATTTTTCCCATTAAGTTATATAAATTCTACTATTGGAAGAATCATATTTGTCTTGTTTACTGTTAAAAAACAAGTAACCATTCCTAAAATGGTTTTTGTATCATAATTGGGGCTTAATAAATATTTGGGGAATTAATCTATAGTTTATAGCTGGGAAGAAAGAAAATTATCCTTTATGGATCATTATTATTTGCCTGGCATTATCCTACTATGTAGTTTTATAAATATTGTACATTTTATTTTTCAAAATATTGTAAGTATTAGTAACACCAGGAAAATAAGTATAGCAATTCCTTTTTAAATTGACAAAACCCTAGCGCAGAGAATCTAGATGACTTACAGTATAGGAAATGAAAAGCAGACCTGGAAATTGAGGGCAATTTTTTCTGTGTTCAAAGTCTACAGTTGTTTGCTATAGTAACTTGCCCTTTATCTTCTAAGCATGAAAATCTCATTTGGGAAAGTATATTTGTGTTGCATAAGTATCAGTGAGCATTATATCTGCGTAGTGGACTTAACAATCACTTACTCAGAGCTTTTAAACAGGCAGGCATGCTTAGGACCCAAAAAATAAAAAATAAATGGTCTTTGTTCTAAAGAGCACACACTAGTGATGGAGACAAATGCTTAAGCAAATAATTTTGGTTATACACACACAGACACAGAAATGTGTACAGGCACACATAGGCACTCATATTCAAATTTCTATGGGTGTCCACAACATTGTATGCTTAATTAATATAAAGCTTCTGAGAACTCTGTTTTTTTTTTTTTTTTTTTTAAGAAATAGGATATTAATTTAAACCTTAAAGAATAAGAATTATCCAGTAAGGAATGGGTAAGTGAGCGATAGAAATATCTCAATAAAGCAATATGTGTATTCAACAAAAACTAGTCCAGTAGCTTAATATTCCACCACATTTTGATAAATATGCAAGAAGTGAGATTAGGTGAAACTAAGGAAAGGTGATTTAGTTTTTCTTCCCCAACTACAATACTTGAGCTTAATTCTGCAGACAACTATAAATAGCCACTTTATGCAAAGTATTGAAATAGTTCAATTTTATCCAGTGGGGCTGGATGCAATTTAAAGAAAGTATGCAAAGAATGGTAAAATTTGAGAAAGGAGGTTTATCTAGGCAAGTATCCAAACTAAAATAATAGGCAATAATAAAGGTGGAGAGGAGGAGCTAGATTCAAGAAACAGGAGAGAAGTCTAATATAAATTTTGATGGAATATGAGAGAGACAAAGGAGGGTAGAAAAGTTTCCACATCCTAGTCAAGACGGATGGAGTTGAGAGTGGTACCTTAACAGAAATCTGGAACAAACAAGAGACAGTTTCATCTGTCTTAAAAATAAAATTAAACAAATATAACAAACAAAAGTTACAAATACTCTCCTGATCTCATTTCTTCTTCTAGTTGCCACTTCATTTCACTGCTGCCCCTGCCTGCAAAACTTCTTGAAAGAGCCGTGTAGAGCTGCTGACTCCACTGCCTCTCACCTTGTCCTCTCAGTTCCTCTAGTAGGGTCCCTGCCCTCACTGACTAACTGAGACTGTCCCTGGGTAGGTCACAAATAACTTCCACTGTGCCAAAATTGAATGTTTTCTTCACTTATCTGACCCAAAGCAACAGTAACCCTGTTCATTCTCTCTTTAAAATACATTTTCTCTTAACTGTTGTAATGCTCTTCTTCCTTCTTAATCTCTGCTCCTAGTTCATTCTCTTGTAATGACTAAACCTTGGAGTGAACTTCTGCTGGATCCTCCCCTCCTTTTATATCAACATAAGCTCCCTAATAGACCTGCTTTGTTCCAGCTCTAAACAAAAGTCCTCTGCAGCAACTTCTAAATTTACATCACATGCATTATGTTTTCCTTCAAATTCCAGACTAGATTTTTCCAAATTCTTGGCACTTCCATTAGCATATCAATAATAATCTCACACATTGTCAAGTCAGATACTTGTTTCTCTGCCATTTGTAACTACTCACCCGTCCCTTGTCTTAATGAATTGTATCATCTGTCACACATTGATCAACCCAATGCTTTGATTCATCCCCTTCAATCACTCCTTATTCTTAATTTACCAGCAATTTCTGCCACTACCTCTGGATGTATCCCCAAATGTCCACTGCTGCCACCTCTCTTGGTACCATTCTAGTCTAGGAAATTATTGTTATATCTTAAACAGTCCACTACAAAAGCCACCTAACTGGTGTTCTTATTGCCACTCCTCCCTGGTTGCAATTTGTTGTCCTCAAACAACTTGAATCTATAAAGATATAAACTCCATCATACCACTCCATAGGTTTTCACTAAACCCTCCTCACTCTGGCTTTCAAGCCTGTAGTGATCAAGCACACTCTCTGACTACAGTGGGCCTCATTATCCACTGGACTTGCAATCCCATGCAATCCCATACAATCTCTGTCCTCAAATGTGCTGAGGTCATTTACAACTTGGAACTAGTCATTCTTTCTGCTTGAACTGCTCTTCCAGGCAACTTCACATGGCTGCCTTAATCTTGTCATTCAATTTAAACTCATATGCCACCACCTCAATGAAACCTCATTAGACTCCCAATCACTTTCTGTCACATCAGGTTAATTTAGTCCTTTGCGTAGAACATAACACAATCTGTTGGTTTCCATTGTTTATTTTGTTACACATTGTCTTTCCATCTCTGGCCTCACTTACTACACACAGACACAAACTAGAATTCAAACTACATGAGAATAGGAACTTTTTGTTACTCATTGCTACATTGCTAAGCCCTTACAACAGAGAGTCCGATAAATGAAACTAAAGTGAAGGCTAAAGGTGGAACCTGGAGAGCATGATAAAAAGACTAAAAGACAAAGGCAAAGATATGAAAAAGACTAACATAGTGTTTAGTTAGGTGAAATATTATTAGATAATAAATGGCATGGGAATCACCAAAATAGAGAAATTGTTAAAAGAAATCAATGCAAACCTCTATCAAAACTAGCAGAAATCCAGTAAGATCAGAACTGCAGGGAGTGTCCATTGCGACTTAGCAAAATCAATGGTCTGGGGTCTCACGACACTGGTCATAGTAAATTCAGAGAAGTGGAGACAGCTGAAGGAAAGCAGAATGCAGGTGCTGCAGTAACAAATGGGAGAAGTTATGGAGGAAAAGTTAAGTGTGATACTTTTTTCAAGACATTTGGTTGAGAAAGAAAAAAATGGAGTATCACTAGGGGAGATACTTTGGATGGAAAAATGGCATTGTGTCCTGAGAGAGATTTGAAGAGGAAATAATAGAAAGACCTTGAGGATTTAGGAGAGATGGAGCAAAGTCCCAAAAGTGGCCAAGAGGAATAGGGATTAAAACCAAAGCTGGAAGTTGGCCTCAAAAGTAACAAGGTAGATAAAAGATAGATGCTTTGAGTTTGAAGTAGTTTATGTTGATGCTTTTAATTTTATTGATTAAGTGGCAAGTCAGCCTTATGAAAAAAAAGAGTTGAATATTGGATAGAATGTTTGTAAGGGGTGACAAAAATTTTGAATTTTTTTGTGGAGAAACAGATCTGAACAAGATGAGTAAAAACATTTTAATATGGCTTAGACTGAGACCCACTGAATGTGAGAACCGTCCACAACACTGTGATGTTAAGAGAAGCTCAGCATGCAGACACAGAATTGGATAAGAGGGATTTGAAAATTGACTAAGAACTAGAGAATTCCTGGGAAGTTCTGGAATCAGGATTCACATCCTGATGGAAAATAGTTCGGATGGTGGATCTTGTCATCTAAACTGGACAAAATAGGCATGGCCAGTAAATACCATTTATCACCACAGATTAGAATCAGATAGTTAAAAAGTACAAACTTAATCTTGGTTAGATAGGAGAATTTATAAACAGTGGATTTTTATTAATTTCTTTTTTTTCCAAATAAAATAAATTTCATTGAATGTATTTAAGTTAGTGGTTTAATGCATTGAAGTTAAAGTATAATACCATCCGGGATTCCCTGGTGGCTCAGTGGTAAAGAATATGCCTGTCAATGCAGGAGATGCAGGAGAGGAGGGTTCAATCCCTGGGTCGGGAAGATCCCCTGGAGGAGGAAATGGTAACCCCCTCCAGTATTCTTGCCTGGAGAATTCCATGGACAGAGGAGCCTGATGAGTTATAGTCTATAGGATCTCAAAGAGTCAGACACAACAGAGCAACGAACACTACCACTACACTATTAATGTTGCAGTTATTATTCCTTTATGATACATATTGTAATAAATCTTTTTTTTATTATTAATCTATACATTTAAACTTCTCAGTGTATCTGTCAAGGTCCCAACAAAATACACATGGTGCAATTAAATTGACTTCCCCGGTGGCTCAGTGGTAAAGAATCCACCACAGGAGACCTGGTTTCAATCTTTGAATCAGGAAGATCCTTTGTAGAAGGAAATGGCAACTCACTCTAGTATTCTTGCCTGGGAAATACCATGAACAGAGGCACCTGGAGGGCTACAGCACAGGGGGTTGGAAAGAGTCAGCTACAACTTAGCGACTAACAACAACAACACCAACATCAACGATGAAATTAGGACAATTAAAAAAAATTCAGTGATAAAACTCACAAGAACTTGTTTTAACTGGAGCCGATTATACAGAGTGAAGTAAGCCAGAAAGAAAAACACCAATACAGTATACTAACACGTATATATGGAATTTAGAAAAATGGTAATGATAACCCTGTATGTGAGACAGCAAAAGAGTTACAGATGTATAGAACAGACTTTTGGACTCTGTGGGAGAGGGAGAGGGTGGGATGATTTGGGAGAATGGCATTGAAACATGTATAATATCATGTAACAAACAAATCTCCAGTCTAGGTTTGATGCAGGATACAGGATGCTTGGGGCTGGTGCACTGGGATGACCCGGAGAGATGGTATGGGGAGGGAGGTGGGAGGGGGGTTCAGGATTGGGAACTTACGTATACCCATGGCAGATTCATGTTGATGTATGGCAAAACCAATACAGTATTGTAAAGTAAAATAAAGTAAAATAAAAAAAATAAAAGTTATGGGACGGTGGAGCCACAAGGGATTATGCAGCAAACCAGAGATGACTATCTCTAAAGAAAGGGAGAGGGCGGGGAGACTTTTCTGGAAACTGAAAACAATGCACATTGACTGGGGGGCACAGCAAGTTTCCTGTAAGCACAGAGCCTGCTGGGAATCGCCACGGCTGAGCCCAAGAAAAACAGGGAGCCCCCAGGAGCCACTAATTTAGTCAGTTTCTGCGATTTCTGGAGATTCTGGAGGTCCACCGACAGAGATGGAAAGCAGATTGAAAAATGATGGAAACTGGTGGTCAGAAGGCAAATCTACAGTGTTATTTTTATCTTTGCTCTTGTTGCCTTTTGCCAAATTTATGTGTCTAATTCGTTAAACTCTTTATAGTTTCTGATGTTGATGTCATATTTAGGCTATTCTTACTTCAAGATTATAAAAAAGATTTCCTCATTTTTTTTCACATGTATGGTTGTACAGTTTCCTTTCTTGTATTTAAATATTTGATACATGTGGAATATATTCCACACTCTTTTCATGTTTCAGATGTCTAGGTATTTGAATGTGTGTATGTGTGTTAGTCACTTAGTTGTGTTTAACTCTTTTCCACCTCATGGATTGTAGCCCACCAGATTCCTCTGTCCATGGAATTCTCCAGGCAAGAAAATGGGTGGGTAGCCATTCCCTTCTCCAGGGGATCTTCCTGACTCAGGGATAGAACCCAGGTCTCCCGCATTGCAAGCAGAATGTTTACCATCTGAGCCACCAGGAAAGCCCAGGTATTTGAATACATTATATTAAATTGTTTTCCAGAGGTATACTTTGATTGGATATTTTATTGTGGTAGAGTTATAACTCAAAAAATAGGAGCTAGAAGCAAGCATTCATTTTTTTAAGCTGTGCCAAGGATAAGTGAGAAGTTCCAATAGAAAGAAGAGTTGAGAATCCCTGCTGTAAAAGATATTATAAAATCAATATTACTGGAATCAGTAATATTTTTGGCTTTTATAAATATTATTTCCTTTGCCTAAAATGTGTTTCTGATTCCACCCACTACGTCCCCAACCTTTTTCTTTTTTAAAAAAATTAACTCATTTATTTTAATTGGAGGATAATTACAGTATTATGATGGTTTTTGCCAAACATCAACAAGCACTGGTCTCAGGTATACATGTGTTGCCCCCATCCTGAACCCTCCTCCCACCTGCCTCCTCACCCTGTCCATCTGGGTTGTTCCAGAGCAGCGACTTTGGGTGCCTTGTTTTATTCATTGAGCTTGCACTGGTCATCTATTTTACATATGGTAATGCACATGTTTCAATGCTATTCTCTCAAATCATCCAACCCTCACTTTCTTCCACTGAGTCCAAAATTCTGTTCTTTATGTCTGTGTCTCCTTGTCTCCTTTGCTGCCCTGCATGTAGGATTGACAGTACCATCTTTCTCAATTCCATATATATGCATTAATATACAGTATTTGTCTCTCTTTCTAACTTAACTTCACTCTATATAATAGGCTCCAGGTTCATTCACCTCATTAAAACTGACTCAAATGCATTCCTTTTAATAGCTGAATAATATTTCATTGTGTATATATACCACAGCTTCCTTATCCATTCATCTGCCAAAGGATATCTAGGTTGCTTCTATGGCCTAGCTATTGTAAATAGCGCTGCAGTGAACATTGGGGTACATGTGTCTCTTTCAATTCTGGTTTCCTCAAGGTGTATACCCAGCAGTGGGATGGCTGGGTCATCTGGCAGTTCTATTCCCAATGTTTTTCTGCTGTTGGATTTTGTCTTGTCATTTTAATCTTATCTCAAGTGTCAGTTCTAAGAAAGTTGCCCTCATCTCCAAGAAAAGGCAACTTAAAGCAAATATACTTATAAAGGGAATTGTTTCTATAAAATTGGGGGCTTGCCTGGTAGCTCATCTAGTAAAGAATCCACCTACAATGCAGGAGACTCCGTTTCGATTTCTGGGTCAGGAAGATCTGCTGGAAAAGGGATAGGCTACTCCCTCCAGCATTCTAGGGCTTCCCTGGTGGCTCAGCAGGTAAAGAATCTACATCCGTGAAATCAATGCAAACATCAATTGAGATTCCCAGATGCTCATTATCTAAGAGATGTTATCTGCCACATAATCCTCCCACTGCTCTTCCTACTCTCAGTTCAGTTCAGTCACTCGGTGGTGTCCGACTCTTTGCAACGCCATGAACTGCAGTAGGCCAGGCCTCCCTGTCCATCGCCAGCTCCCGGAGTTTACCCAAACTTGTGTCCATCGAGTTGGTGATGCCATCCAGCCATCTCATCCTCTGTTGTCTCCTACTCCTCCTGCACCTGATCCCTTCCAGCATCAGGGTCTTTTCCAATGAGTCAACTCTTCGCATGAGGTGGTCAAAGTACTGGAGTTTCAGCTTCAGCCTCAGTCCTTCCAATGAACAGCCAGGACTGATCTCCTTTAGGATGGACTAGTTGGATCTCCTTGCAGTCCAAGGGACTCTCAAGAGTCTTCTCCAACACCACAGTTCAAAAGCAACAATTCTTTGGCACTCAGCTTTCTTCACAGTCCAACTCTCACATCCATGCATGACCACTGGAAAAACCATAGCCTTGACCAGATGGACCTTTGTTGGCAAAGTAATGTCTCTACTTTTGAATATGCTATCTAGGTTGGTAATAATTTTCCTTCCAGGGAGTAAGTGTCTTTTAATTTCATGGCTGCAGTCACCATCTGCAGTGATTTTGGAGCCCCGAAAAATAAAGTCTGACACTGTTTCCACTGTTTCCCCATCTGTTTGCCATGAAGTGATGGGACCAGATGCCATGATCTTAGTTTTCTGAATGTTGAGCTTTAAGCCAACATTTTCACTCTCCTCTTTCACTTTCATCTAGAGGCTTTTTAGTTCCTCTTCACTTTCTGCCATAACCGTGGTGTCATCTGCATATCTGAGGTTATTGATATTTCTCCCGGCAATCTTGATTCCAGCTAGTGCTTCTTCCAGCTCAGCGTTTCTCATGATGTACTCTGCATAGAAGTTAAATAAGCAGGGTGACAATATACAGCCTTGACATACTCCTTTTCCTATTTGGAACCAGTCTGTTGTTCCATGTCCAATTCTGACTGTTGCTTCCTGACCTGCATATAGGTTTCTCAAGAAGCAGATTGGGTGGTCTGGTATTCCCATCTCTTTCAGAAGTTTCCTAGTTTATTGTGATCCACACAGTCAAAGGCTTTGGCATAGTCAATAAAGCAGAAATAGATGTTTTTCTGGAACTCTGTTCCTACTCTATCTCCCCACAAATGCTTAAACTCCATGTCTTCTCACCTCAATGAATATACAGATGATAAATTTCAATTCCCAATATGGTAACTAAAGTGTCACATCATATGACTTATATTTACCTCTTTCACTTAATTTATCATTGGTCAAACACTGACTCAATCTGCTCTGGCCACACAAACTTTTGTTCTGCTCTTTGATAGCGCCTAACTTCGTCCTACCTTACAGCTTATGCAAGAAGCTATTCTGTCTGCCTTGAATACATTTTTCTAACCTTTCTATGAATGACTCTTTCTTGTCATTAAATCTTAGGTCATATATTATATTGTCAGTGAGGCTTTCCCTGGCCATCCACCCCATCTTATCACTGAAGATAACATTAGCCAAAGTACTTGGATGGCTTATGCCAATAAAGTTACTGCAAAATATGGATGCTGATAATAACACGGCTCATTGGTAAAGAATCTGCCTACAATGCAGGAGACGCAGGAGACACAGGTTCGATTCCTGGGTTGGGAAGATCCCCTTGAGGAGGGCATGGCCACCCACTCCAGTATTCTTGCCTGGAGAATCCCATGGACAGAGGAGCCTGGCAGGCTATAATCCATGGGGTCACAGTCATCCACGACTGAAGAGAATGAGAACACAAGCACACAAAAACATATTATGTAATTATATATATATATATAGCCTATAAAGGCTGACACAATGTAGTTAGATCTCTTACACCTGATAGAGAAGTTTTACACCCAGAAATTTTGACTTATTAGGTCTGCCTGGGACCTGCCAACTGGTATTTTTGCTAAGCTATCCAGGCTGTAAAATGAGTTGCCATTGTTAAGAGCCACTGATATACAGCAGTCTCTTTATAGTTCAAATATAACTCAAAGACCTAAGGGATGTTTACATAATGTTCTCTGTGCTTTCTATTGACATTTTGTATGGAAATTTTTCAACATTTTAAAAAATCATAAAGTTATGCCCAGTTATAAAAACCTGATAATGAATACTAGACAGACATGATTTTTAAAACCTTTTTGATTACATTCCTAATGTTATAAATGTATAACTTTTCATTTAATCAATAATGAGCATAGTAAGAGATGTCATTTTTTTCTTAATATTCTTTTGAGAGTTTAGGATAAAAAACATTTTCATAGAATCTTATCAATAAAGCATAATTATATGAAAGTAAAATATTTCTAAAGTCTATTTTAATTTGTATTCTGAAGTCATACATTTATAGTTGTTCCAGTTTTGTACATACATATGAAAAGATAATTTTACTTAAAACATTATAATTTTAATATTTAATAGAGATTAATGAATAGCAATATTTTTAAAAAATTATATTTCAAATATAATTCCCCAAGAATTCAAATAATATTCTCAACAAAATGATAACTCTTCTAGTTAATCTAAGTATTATTTTTTGCATGCCTAGAGTGGGATGTTCTCTGGATGTTTTAAAAACATGTGCCTCCTTTTTAGCTTATGCACTCAGGAATTTCCCTTGTGCCCTATGTGCTTGGCAATGGACTGCACTGGTTTCTTTAATGAACATTTATATATCACATATCAATTTTGGGAGACTAGTCACTGGGATCAGCCATGAAATATATATAGCTAGGATTTCTGCCCACTTGGGCCTTGTGGTTTGATTCAGTGTTTCTTGAACATTTATTGTGAATATAAGGCACTTGGTCTAGTTTAATCTTGTTAAAATCTTGTTTATTTATTTATTGCTATAATAGATCTGGAATATAACCTAAAATTCTGCATTCTAACATGCTTTCAGGTGATATTAATGTGCTGGTCTGTGGCTCACACTAAGTTGTAAGATTTTATCCTTTCTTGGTTATTTTTAAGCTTCAGAGACTCTTAACTACTTAACTGATACATGCCTATAGTTTTATTATGAAATACTATGTTTCAATCATACATATATTTGATATATATTTTTTTAACCTCTGTCATTATTTTGGTTTAGTTCTGCTCTCTAATTCAGTTATAACCTGTTTGAGGCAGCAATCAAGTTTTGTATTTCCTTATCTCTCATAATGCCTGGTATGCCTGGGACTGTAGAAAATGATTCAATGAATATTTAAAGGGTGATATTCCATGATTTAGGTTTAACTTTTCATAAAGGCTGAAGGGAGCATTATAAGATTTCTCAAAGACTCTAATATAACCATATTGAAGATCAAATGGATTTGGAGATGGTAATCTTCCCCTTGAAAGGTCTGCTGATTCCCATGTCATGCAAATCCAGTCAATTCCCTCTTTGGTTCCAGCATACATTTCAAGCAGATGATATGCTCTGTAAGCAGCAGCAATTGCTATGGTACAGATCGCCTCTCACCATCATAAAGTAGCACTCAGAGAGAGTGCCCATGGACTAAAAAACATTTGTGGAAAGAAACCAGCTGTGTGTCTAAACTATAGGAAATGTTTTTGGAAAAATACAGGTCTGACTATTTCCACAGTGCTTCTTCTGAACAGAATTGGGAATTGTGGACTTCATTTTATTAATTTAATTAATCTTAAGCAGGGCATTAAAGTCCCCAAATGGTCAGAAAGCCATAGTGCCTCCATGAGTATATGTCATAGGTCTGTGTGTGTGGCAAGTGGCTTTCAGATTTCAGATTATTTCATCCCCGGGCTTTGGTTATTTATGACAGTAAGTAAGTGTGCATAAGCATACACTGTTATTTATTATATAAATGCCCATCAAATGCTATCCAGCATCTTCATTTTTGCTGCTTTTTTAAAAATTTTTTTGAGAAACACCTTCTCTCAAGCTGACCTTACAGAAATGTATTCCTGCCTGTTAAACTGCCTTCTTAGAGCATTGACTCTTACATGCTTAGAGTGAGATTTCTGTCATGTTGCAAAGAGGCATTTTCCTTGGTGACACAGAGTCATTCTCCAGTCTCAAACTGCTTCACACATGCAGCTGCCTGCTGCTTTGCTCCTATTGCTGTCACCCAAGGAGTGCTGCTTCTTGTTTGTCTAGCATGGGTGAGTCAATGTGACAACGGCGATTAGTTCTCAATACTGAATGAATTATAAAGAAAGCACAGAAAGCCAAAGCTCAGGAAGAAAGGTGCTGTTTGAAGGATAGTGACGCTTATTCTAAACCAATGTTTGTTTGTTTTTAATCACAGATGAATAACACCAACAGCATTATCTCACACACATTGCCTGCAAGAGTGGGTCTTGAGAGTTGAGTCAATGCTGAATACTTTATTTAGATTGCAAATTATCTAGCTACCTCAGCAGACTGCAAAATCAACTGGAAGCTTTTCAGGATTTAATTAAGCGGGACAAAAGAAAGTCCCAATAATAACAGTGTGAAACTGCCAGAGAAAAATTATGGATACAAAGGGGAAAATCATCAGTAATTAACCCCAATCGGCAACTACAGAGGAGATTCCAAAACAAGAGGGAAGCACATGCAAATAATACTAAATTTGCTTGTCTTGACTGATTTCATCATGTTTAATTTAACTATAAATTCACAAAAACAGTGATTCAACTGCTAGGGGGAAAATGCTCCATGTATTAATTCCCCAAACCTTAATAAGGGAGATAAGTTTAGTGTGAGCTTTTCTGCTTACTTCATGGTTGGATTTTTACAGTATTACAAGTTATCATCCCCTGCTGAGACATTGTGAGGAAAAAGAAAAAAAAAAAGATATGGTGTTTTAGGGTTGAAGAAAAGAGGGAATTTTGTGCAAATAGATCTGCTAAGAAATTAATTTCCCCACCACTTGTCAACCTGGAAAACTTGTCCTCTTTTTCAAAATTTAAGCTAATTTATCCTCTTCTTTAATGACACCTTCCATGAACCCCCAGGATTTGTCTGCTCTTAACATTTTTGAACCATCTCTGTTAATCAGTGTTCTCCCATTGGCTTATGATTATTTTTTTCTGTTGTGACTCACTTTTTTTTTTTCAGTTCTTTTAGGGGGTAGTCTGTATCTCATATTATTCATCATTGTGTTTCTGCTCCTAGTACAGTGCCTGGCCACATACTAGTTTCTTAATAAAAGATTTAGAATATTAATTTCTGAGGTTTGTACTCCCATGCCATTAGGGATACTACAGATGCTCAAGAGTTAAAGTCATATAACAAAGTAACATTAATTACATATTAGAATGAGTTGATTTTCAATAAAAATTCAATATCACAAACAGACTGAGATTGTGAGAAAATCATCTTGAAAATAAAAAGAAATATGCCATGAATTAAAGAAATCCTTGCTTCTTAAATACCTATAATATAGTAGCATTTCCAAGTAGATTCTGAGAGTTTGGTAAATATTGATTAATAGAAGTCTACTGTCTGTTATTGGAATAATATAATTATAGAGGTAAAGATAGTGGCTAGTAAAGTTTTATATTCAGAATTTTGAGATTTAGGGAAGTTAAATTGATTAAATGGTCCTGCAAATCATACAACAGGACACATAGTAAAGCTGTTTGTTGAATTGTCAGTTTATCAGTTATCAGATTTGTATGATACTTTATTCATCATATATATATATATATATATATATATATATATATATATATATGTAAGTTCAGTTCAGTTCAGTCGCTAAGTTGTGCCCGACTCATTATGACCCTATGAACTCCAGCATGTCAGGCCTCCCTGTTCATCATCAACTCCCGGAGTTTAACCTAAACTCATGTCCATTGAGTCGGTGATGCCATCTAACCATCTCATCCTCTGTCATCCCCTTCTCCTCCTGCCTTCAATCTTTCCCAACATCAGGGCCTTTTCAAAGAGTCAGCCCTTCCCATCAGGTGACCAAAATATTGGAGTTTCAGCTTCAACATCAGTCCTTCCAATGAACACCCAGGACTGATTTCCTTTAGGATGGACTCCTTTGGTATGTACCCTCAGGCTTGAAGAAATTCAAATTTTAAAACTTTTGGAATTATTATTTCAAAATTGCTTCCTAAAAATATGGGAAATGCAGAGTTTTATCTATTTGTTAGATAAACTACAAATCATGTAGATAAACTGGCTTTTATTTAGATGCCTCAACATGATAATGCACAAGAAGCCCTTTATATATATGCCTGACTATAAAATAGCAACTGTTATTTTCTTTAAATTAATTCAAAGTTTATAACCACATTTTCAGGATTTGCAATAGCTCAACTGGTATTCTATCACCTCCACTAGCTTTGCTCGTAGTGATGCTTCCTAAGGCCCACCTGACTTCACATTCCAGGATGTCTGACT
Source organism: Oryx dammah (assembly GCF_014754425.2). Taxonomy (NCBI): domain Eukaryota; kingdom Metazoa; phylum Chordata; class Mammalia; order Artiodactyla; family Bovidae; genus Oryx; species Oryx dammah. The sequence goes on from NW_024070212.1 coordinate 35,432,862, forward strand.
CAAGGTGAGTGATCATACCATCGTGATTATCTGGGTCATGAAGATCTCTTTTGTACAGTTCTGTGTATTCTTGCCACCTCTTCTTAATATCTTCTGCTTCTGACTCTTGAGAGTCCCTTGAACTGCAAGGAGATCCAACCAGTCCATCCTAAAGGAGATCAATCCTGAGTGTTCATTGGAAGGACTGATGTTGAAGCTGAAACTACAATACTTTGGTCACCTGATGCAAAGAGCTGACTCATTTGAAAAGACCCTGATGCTGGGAAAGACTGAGGGCAGGAGGAGAAGGGGATGACAGAGGATGAGATGGTTGGATGGCTTCACCGACTCAATGGACATGGGTTTAGGTGAACTCCGGGAGTTAGTGATGGACAGGGAGGCCTGGCGTGCTGTGGTTTATGGGGTTGCAAAGGCCCAGACACCACTGAGTGACTGAACTGAACTGAATCATAATGCCTGGATTGCTTGCTGATTATTTTAAGCTTGATTTTTCCTACAGTGTCAATCTACTGTTGGAATGTTATCTAGTGTTCAATAAACATATTTGTAATTTAAATAGATGACACATAGTCAGATTTTATAGTGACTCAAAGTATATCTTTTTAAGTAGGGTGTTACTTTGAAAATAATTTGTTAAGCCATTGTTAAAACTGTTATTTTGAGAATTAAAAAGAATTTGGCCTAATGATTGTTTAAGGAAATTCCTGTGCTAATAACATTCTACCATTGTAAATATCAGCTCTGAATGACATTACATATTTCAGTAAAAATAACCCCCTGGTAATTGATTCTTGACTCTTATTCTTTAACTTATTATGAATTGGAATTAGTCTCAGTTGTTTAATTTCGCTGCCTTTGTGCATTTGTTCAAGCTGTTCTCTCCACCTGGAATACCCTTCCTTCATGTTTCTATTTAAATCCCTGCCATTTTTTAAGCTTCAGCTTAATTGTCATTCATATAGTGTACACCAGCATAGTGCCTTACCTTTGCAGGCATCCACTAAGCATCCATAGGCTTTCTGTCCTCCAGGAAGGATTTATATTCTAGTTGAAAGTTATTTCTGCTAGTATACATCTTAAAGTTACTGCACTAAATATTCACTTAATAATACAAATTCAACTAAATGTACATGGATAATATTGGAGATAAAGAGAGACAGAGACACAGAGAGATACAGACATACACACAGAGAGGAAAATACTGATTTTAAATTGAAGATGATTTTACAGTAACCAGTCATATCCCATTCCTTTCAAAGCAAATGTCCTGTGAGTTCCTAGATTGTTTCCCTTAGCTATTTTCAATTACCTACATCTCAGAAAGTAAAATATCACCACCATGCTGGGCACATTTAACATGACCTCTGACACAGGCGTATATTTAATTTGGTGATTGACCAATAAAACTATGATTTGTTTCAACACTGAAGAGAAAACTGGCATAACAGGATTTAATAAACAGCTCTGTCTCTTCAACAAAGTTTGTTTTCTGGAAATTTTTAAGATTATATACAATATTGCTCTGACTCACCGACTTTTCTATTCTAACCTTCAGCTGAAATGTGACTTCATTTTATCAGAGTTTACTTCCTCAGACCTTTACTATTGGTCTTAACAGTCATGTGACACAGGCAGAGATTTTAAATGTGTTATTGAACCTGGCTTTTTCTCTTGTTTTCTTATGATTCACTATGAGAAGTACAAGGTTCTGATAGCAACGGTTCCAAGAATAAACCATTGGAGCAGTCCTAGACCCACCCTATAGCCTGAGTAGAGTCATCTGTCCCAGTCAAGCACATCAGAATCATGGCCAGTTGATTGTGGTATGCCATTGTTTCCTCTTCTGCTTAAGGATGATATGCTGGTGGTAGTGTTAGTATAATGCACAGGGTCTCTGCATATATTAAATGAGTCACTATGAATCTCAGAGCAATATATGACCCAAAGTAAGTGTTCTGTAAGTGTCACTCCTCATTACCATTATAAAGCATGGTTGAATCACTTTGAGTGTATCTCCAGGTGACTCTAGCGGTAAAGAACCCACCTGCTAATGGAGGAGACATAAGAGACATGGGTTCAATCCCTGTGTCAGAAAGATCCCCTAGAGGAGGAAATGGCAACCCACTTCAATATTCCTGCTTAGAGAATCCCATGGAGAGAAGAACCTGGTGCCCATCTGGTCACAAAGAATCAGACATGACTGAAGTGATTTAACACACACATACACACACACACAAAAACAAACAAACAAACAAACAAAAAAAACCAAAACTTTATGAGATAGATACTATCACTAAAGGTCCGTCTAATCAAGGCTATGGTTTTCCCAGTGGTCATGTATAAATGTGAGAGTTGCACTGTGAAGAAAGCTGAATGCCGAAGAATTGATGCTTTTGAACTGTGGTGCTGGAGAAGACTCTTGAGAGTCCCTTGGACTGCAGGGAGATCCAACCAGTCCATCCTAAAGGATATCAGTCCTGGGTGTTCATTGGAAGGACTGATGTTGAGGCTGAAACTTCAATACTTTGGCCACCTCATGCGAAGAGTTGACTCATTGGAAAAGTCTCTGATGCTGGGAGGGATTGGGAGCAGGAGGAGAAGGGGATGACAGAGGATGAGATGGCTGGATGGCATCACCGACTCAATGGACGTGAGTTTGGGTGAACTCTGGGAGTTGGTGATGGACAAGGAGGACTTCAAGTTCTGCATGCTGTGATTCATGGGGTCACAAAGAGTTGTACATGACTGAGCGACTGAAATGAACTGAACTGAACTGATATATAGCAGATGAAAAACTGAAGAACATAGTTAATTATTTTACCCAAGGCCACACAGCTATTAGATAGCCAGTGAGACTTAGAATGAGGACTTATTGACTCTGGTATCTACTCATAGCCACTAAGTCATTTTCTTTATGTTGCTTTTGCTACTTATCACATGTATAACCTAAGGCAACGTGGAACAGAACCAGCCAACTGCCAAAATGGATGGGAACAAAAGGAAATGTTAAAGCACATAAAATCAATAATATCTCAAAATATTGTCCAACCACACTAAGATTGCTGAGTAACCATAATAATTTTTACTTTCATCTTGGTTCTAAGGGGGACGGGATGCTACAACATTTAGAAAGCCAGTTCTCATGAATTTCCTTTTTGAAAATGTGGTTCTCAGTGGCTAACACAGAAGACTGAGATATTCAGAAAAGAAGGAAAGCAAAGATGTGTCTCTTTGCAAGACAAACATATTTAAACTATTCACTTATTGCATACGTAGATTTTTCACAGTATAATTTCAAGTCAAGTGAAGGGTTCTTTGTGGGAACGTGCATGTGAGGATGCGTGCCCAGTCACTTTAGTCATATCCAACTCTTTGTGACCCTGTGGACTGTAGCCCTCCAGGCCCCTCTGTCCATTGGGATTCTCCAGGCAAGAATAGTGGGGTGGGTTTCCATGCCCTCCTCCTGGGGACCTTCCTGACCCAGGGATCTAACCCACGTCTCTGTACCTCTCCTGCATAGGCAGAACCTGCCTGGTATTCTAAATTCTAATGCTTACTGTCCAACAGTGGTAGGGACATTGAATTTCCTTTTGGAATCAAGTCTCTTAATTTATGTAACCCAGTTTCTATCTAATGTCAAGATAAGTAGACTAATGTTCGGCTGACAGCTATTCTCTAAGATATCTTGTTTCCCCAAAGGCATTAGTGGTTGAATGTGGAAGGAAGAGAAAATGACAGCATTTGAACAGGATTATAGGTATTTCCACAGGAAAACATCTCTTGTTGCATTTCAGTTATGCTGGGATCCCAGCAGCATCTCACTGACCAATGGGACCTGACCAACCATTGAGTAGATAAGAGTGAACATTCTATCTTGATGAAAGGGGAACAACTAGTTTTTCTGGCAGATGTTTTGACATGATGGTATGCTAGAAAACTTTTGGTAAGCTTCTTTTCTAGAATAGAGAGCTTCTTAAAATTTTAAAAGACATGATCCAATATTTATGACACCTTGCTCAAGGTTTGAAACAGTGCTCACCTGGAGCCAGACCATGATTCTAGCTGACTGTACATAAGTCAATAGGTAGAGATAGACAATGGTCCCCAGTTCTTCCTAGTCAGCCTGTGAATTAAGGTCTTCAGTTGCCTGTAGAGAGATTTGTCCAGTATTCACAAACACTACTTACTATCTTTATATATTTGGATTTTAGGAACTTTGGAAGGAATTTGGAAAGTGACACCTCATTCTAAGGATAAATGATTCTGCCATAGGACCAAAGAGCATGAATCTTCCCACATCAAGTTAAGAGAACTAGGAAGAATTGTCTTGGCAACATGTTGAGACTTCTGCCAGTTGAAGAGAAGTCAAGATAGGAAAGTGAAGGGTAACAGAATATATCACCACAATATATGAGGTCAGAATATACCATTACAAAATATGCCACTTTGGTATATTGATTATGTTGAGCTGTAGGTACTTGAAATACAGCAAATTCAAGGAGAGGCTCTCACTGAACTCCCTTTGTCTGCCTAAAGACAAATCCTCTAAAAAGAAATGAATTGTCATAAATCCTTTGTCTGGGAGTTTCCTCAACCAGGAAAGATTGACTCATCACAGGAGAGGAGACTAGAAGTCAACACCACGCACACGACAGGCTTTGTCACGCACTGCCATTCCTCCCATCTCTTCTTCTAAAGGCCCTTTCATCTTTCCTAAAAATCCTTTAGTTTCTTCTAAGAAGCTTGTATCCCTCCTCTACTCTCAGTAGCAGATAGTATTTTACTCTGAATTCTAAGCTACTTGCTGAGCTAAGCATTCTTCCCTTTGTATCTCCCATGCATACATGAGGCATATGTGTCAATAACTTCTGTTTATTTTTCTCTTGTTTATCTTTTACTCTAGGGGTCTCAGCGAAGAGCTCAGAAGGGTAGATAAACTGTTTTTCCTCTCTAACAAAGCCATAGTCTATTACTGATCATTCCCTTCTCCCCAACTCCCCTGTGGTAGAATTAAAAGTGGTATCAGAGCCAAGAGAAGAGGAACTGAAGGATATGCATCTCCTTTGGCTCTCAGAATGGAATGCCCTTTTTGTTTGGAATGCAAATGTTTTATTCCACTAGTTGGTTAGCTAGTTAGTTAGTTTTGAGTATGATATTGCTTATATGAGAAGCTGAAACTTATTCTAAATTCCCAGAAAAATCAATACAATCCCACCATAGCATGTATTACAGCACCTGTTTGGCACTGAGATTTTTCAGCCACATTTAATGTGGAAAAAACACTGAAACCAAAGTTTACCTTTTGGTGAGTATGCTATAATTCTGCTAAGACATTTTGCTGTAAGTTTTTTGACCTAACATAATACCACAAGAGAAAATATTTACAAAATCTAGTCAAAAATAAAAATATGGATAAGAGAAATAAATCTAACCTACGAGGAGATATTTTGAGCAGAATCTCTAATAAGTGATCAAATAATAGGTTTTTATATGAAAGGGTCTCTGTAACTAGGGGTGAAGTGGGAGTGATATTTGTAATGAGAATATGCAAGTTTGCAGAGAAAAGAGAAATTTTCAGAAAGCTTCCCCACTTGAGGAAGATTTCTATTAAATTCCGAGATTGTTCTTCAAAATTGCCTTCACCCCCCCCATGATAATAGAAATATGAACTCATTCATTCTGGCTTAATTCCCCTGGCCACAGACACTAGGAGAAAAACATTGTGGTAAGCATATGGAGAGCCAGATCATCTTTGGGACAATGCTTTGCAAGTTGCTTCATTTACTTCTTTGCTGAATGCAGCAGTTGACCTTTGAACAACATGGGCTTAGGAACACTGACCCTCCTGGCAGTCAAAAATCTAAGTATCACTTTTGTGCTTGCATGCTAGTCACTGAGTTATGTCTGACTTTTCCCAACAATTTTGACTGTAGCCCAACAGGCTCCTCTATCCATGGGATTATCCAGGCAGGAATACTGGAGTAGACTGCCATTTCTTTCTCCAGCGGATCTCCCCGACCTAGGGATCAAACTGATGTCTCGTGTGTCTTCTGCACTAGGCAGATTCTTTACCACTAGCATCACCTGGAAAGCACAAGTATAACTTATAGTTGACCCTTCATATCCGGTTACTCCCTCTTGATGGTTTCTCATCCTTGGAGTCAACTAGTCACAGATTGGGTAGTCCAATAGTATTTACCATTGAAAAAAAAAAAAGCCTATAAATGGGCTAGCACAATTCAAGCCCCTGTTGTTCAAGGGTCAATTGTATATTGGACCCAGGTAAGGCTCTGAAGAATCATTGTGGGGTATTATGCTCCAACAGCCCACCCAGTTCAGATTGCATCCTGTGAAATTAAAGTGATTCCTGTGCTTCCAGATCACTCTAAGTGTGTGTGTGCTAAATTGCTTCAGTCATGTCCGACTCTTTGGGACCGCAAGGACTATAGCCTGCCAGGCTTCTCTGACCATGGGATTCTCTAGGTAAGAATATTGGAGTGGGTTGCTGTGCCCTTCCCCAGGGGCTCTTCCCCACCCAGGGATCAAACCCATGTCTCTTACATCTCTTGCATTGGCAGGCAGGTATTTTATCACTAGCACCACCTGGGTGCTCAAATCTGTGATCACAGAGGGGACAGTAAGGGACTTTTACATCTGTAGATTTGGTAGCTGCTTAGGGTCCTGAAATGGATACTCCATGGATATTGAGGCAGGACTATAAGACATTTTTAGGAAGTAAATGGCATTTACCTAAAATACATGGAAAAATTATAACTATCTTAGATGTATATCTGCCAAATTTCAATCATGTAAGAAAGTATGCTAAAAAATGAATCACTTGATCTTACTCTGAAAGGTCTGGGATGTTCCTCTTACAATTCCATTAGGAGTACATCCAAAAAAAAAGTCTTTCCCCTTCTAAGTAGGTAACCATTTAACTTCTGACATGAAATAGCTAATAACCATTGCTTCCTGTTAAAAAGATTGAAATCACTGTTGAAGGCATGGTTAATTTTTAATGTGTTTTCTCCAAAAGTTGGACTAACTTTTAAAAACCAAAGTCAGAAACTAAAATGGATGTTATCCCATGAACAGATGACATCAATTGAAATGTATTTTTTTCTTCAAGGAGATTGATGTAATCTTCTATTAAAGTGACCTTTGCTAGAAATGTTTCTCCTGTAATGATTTCCTGTCCTTTGGGCTCAGCAACCAGAACAGAAAAACTGGCTTAAGGCTTTCAGCTACTTGATGTCAAAATGGGAAGAGAAGTTGATTCTGAAGGGAAGCAAGCTGAGGTGCCATGTGAGATCCTAACCCAATCCAGCCTTCTAGCTCCTAACTCCAGAGCCCTTTTTGGCCATATCACAGAGATCCCTGATAAGTTAATGGGATCTCACTTGCCTTTCTATTGTGAAGCATGCGGGGCCATAAGTGCTACTCTCTTAGAATTCTAGATGGATATGCTAATGTAATCTGTGTCAGTGGGGGTGAAATGGCAACCCACTCCAGTACTCTTGCCTGGAAAATTCCATGGACAGAGGAGTCTTGTAGGCTACAGTCCATGGGGTCGGCAAGGAGTCAGACACGACTGAGCGACTTCACTTCACTTCACAATGAGGAAAGGACCATAATCTAAAGAAGAATTAAGAAAGGAGGAGACTGATATCCAGATAGGAAAGGACAGTGTAGGGGATGGAGTAGGAATATACACGTACATCTTGAAATAGGCATTCTTGAATCTCTGTTTTGGAAATCAGAGTGTGTGTGTGTGTGTGTGTGTGTGTGTGTGTGAAAACCAGTGTTGTCTGATATGTCGTTTTCCACCACCCCTTGTCAAGTCTTTTCCTATCTTAGCCTTTGTTTCCTGGGCCTTCTCCTCTGTATCATATTCTATCACCTCCTGTGTGGAATTCAACACTAGCTGTAATACAAAAATTCCTCAGTATATTACTGACTGCCTTTTAGTATTATGGCTCTAGGTCCTCTGCAAGTTCACAAACCTCCCTACTCTTCAGACTCATGAATTTAGTGTCATAGGGAATGTTAGAAAAACATGCCAGGATTTCATTGATTTTCAGAGTGATTTAGGTTTTAATTGTAAAGGATGCTTGTTTTCCTGTAGCATGTAAGCCTATGTTTCTTATTTTCTGACATAAGAGGCAGAATCATTTCTGTGTTTAGCCTTGTCTAGAAGGAAGTGGCTGTGACATGAGAGTCCTGGGCATTGATGTTTTCCTAGGAAAGGAACCAGAAATAGTAAACAGAATCAGTTAAGTAGATCTATTTTTAAGGAATGATCTGTAGTAAGCAGTCATTATGATTTATGAATTAAAATCTATTCCACTAGTTAAGAAGAATCTATAGATGGAATCATTTGAAAAACTATTGATACTCTTCTTTCTTACCATGCTTCCTGATGGATCAACTAAATCCTACCTGCTTTTCAACACACACACACACAAACACATGCACACTCACATTCATTTGTTACAACAATTTTCTTAGGGATTAAAAATATCAATGATAATTACAAAATGATGTAGGGTTTTTTGTTTTGTTTCTTTTCTCATTTGAACTTATACTTGAATATTCTGGAAACCCATCTTTACCTTAAACATTAGAAACTTTGGCATGCCAGCTCTTTTCCATGTAAATATTTATCTTTGATATTTAAATACAGATTCTATCAGAATTTAAGTCTGTTGAGGTACAGAGCAGTGGGATGAAGACAGAGAATGAAGCGTTGTCTAGTACTTGTATCTGAAATAATTTCAGAAAAAGATACACTATATCCTTTTATCAGAGACACTTTATCCACAAATCTTATATACCATACAAATGTATTTACACCAATTAAATTAACTTCAGACAGCTTTAAAAAAATAAAAACAACAATTTTATTGCAAGAGGATCTGGAGTTCTATATATATATGTGTGTGTGTGTGTGTGTGTGTATAAATACAGTCTCCCAAAGTCTAAATAATGCAAAAATTCTAAAGAAAGAAAAGTAGAATTGGGTCTTAGGCAATTCAGGGTGCTATCTAGAAAACCACAGACTGGATGGCTTATAAACAGCTGAAACTTAATTCTCACAGTTCTAGGGGTTGGAAGCCTGAAATTAGGGTGCCAGCATAGTTTAGTTCTGGGAAAACCCTCTTGTAGGATGGAGACTATAGACTCTTTGTATTCTCACATGGTGGAGAGTAGAGACCTGAAGAAAGCTCTCCAGGAAGCTCATCAGGGCACTAATTTCATTCATGAGGATTTCCCCTTGTGACCTCATCTAATCCTAATTGTATACCAAAGGCCCCACCTCCTGTACTAATCAGAAGGTAGAGTTTCAAGATATGACTTTTGGGTAACACAAATATTCAGTGCACTGCAGGAAGAGAAACTGTGAAAAAAATCAAGTTACTTCTGGGGTACCACAAAGACATTTTGAGGACCCAAGGAAATGTAAAATTTCCAGGTACACATCTGACTCAGTATTTTACATGACCCTGGGTTGCCACTCTTCCCTCTCCCAAATACTTTATTATGTTGTCTTCTATCTGTGACAAACCATCAACCTTGGTATTTTGGATATCACTGCAAAGCAGTTGGTGAGGTATTTCTCCAATAGGTTCAGTCTGACTAGCTCGTTCTGTGGAAGACAGAGAGTTGCTATTGCTCTCATTTTCTCTTCAATTTGTAGGTCAACTAGATTTAGTAGACACCAGAGAGATCTATTTGGAGGGGAGGATGCTCCCCACAAAATGCATTTCTATTCAGAAAATATTATTCTCATGGATTGACTAAAAAGCTGAATTCAAACCTTTAGCAGCAAATTATAAATTAGATGTACATAAGTAATTTTATATGAATATTTTACACAGCCATAATTTTTCTGTTATATCTTTTAATCTCTTTGACTTTATTTTAGTATTTTCTGCCTTCTACTGTTTTGATTATTTTATTGCATGATTCACCGAAAATCACAGATACTACCTTCTCTGTGAAAGAATTTTGAAGCTTGAACAGTTTAGTAGATATTTGGTGGCATTTTCATGGGGATAAGTTTGGTAAATGTAAGCATTCAAATTAAATTATACATTTAGAAATCACTTCTTAGAAGAAATAAATCATATCATCAAGGCATATTAAAAGAAAATTCTCTCATACACATAATTATTGTTCCTACATTTTCCACAACTGGGCTGTAGAACTTAGTGTGTAGACTCACTATTTACTAAACATAAAATAATCTTGGAGTTGGAAATGAAAACTCCCCCTCCCCAACCCACATAGATGTAAGCAGGAGAGATGGCTGTATGAGGAGATGATCTTTCAGTTCAGTTCAGTTCAGTTCATTTCAGTTGCTCAGTCGTGTCCGACTCTTTGTGACCCCATGGACTACAGCATGCCAGGCCTCCCTGTCCATCACCAATTCCAGGAGCTTACTCAAACTCATGTCCATCTCGTAGATGATGCCATCCAACCATCTCATCCTCTGTTGTCCGCTTCTCCTCCCTCCTTCAATCTTTCCCAGCATCAGGGTCTTTTCCAATAAGTTGGTTCTTCACATCAGGTGGCCAAAGTATTGGAGTTTCAGCTTCAACATCAGTCCTTCCAATGAATATTCAGGGCTGATTTCTTTTAGGATGGACTGGTTGGATCTCCCTGCAGTCCAGGGAACTCTCAAGAGTCTTCTCCAGCACCACAGTTTTCCACAAACAGTTCTGTCAAGGCCAGGCATATTACCAAAGCACCAAAGTTGCAAGTTAGGAACATGCAAGGCTGTCTTATACATGCTGATGTATGATCTAATTTCAAGTTTTTCACTTTGTAAAAGTTCTTGTTTCAAGGAAAGCAATTCTCCCGGCCTACATCATATTTTTATCTCTGAAATAAATTTTGAAAAAATGCAGAATACCCTTGGAATGGAATTTTTATTATTAAGAGTCGACTTTGCCCTTCTTTGAACTACAGCCGCACATCATCACTTATCAATAAATCATCCCAATGTCTTCCATCACCCCCTCTCAGGCCAGGAAGTCACTTTCTCTGGTCTGACAAACCTCTTAGGTGACTTCTTCTTTAATGTATGTCAAATGTATCTATGCATCAAATGACATTTCAAGAGTTCCACATATCTCAGGCCTAAAAGCAGAATGGTGTTCTAAAATAGTTGGATTCCATTTTGCTTTTCAAAAGGAAAAGGATACAACTTTAGGTCACAATATACACCCTTTGGGTGTTTTTACCTCTCTCCCTTACTATATTATGAGCTAATTTACTTTTATGAGCCTTAATTTACTTTTAAACATGCTTCCGCTGTAGAGGGTTTTGAATGGAGCAGATGATCAACAAATTTTGAGTTGAACTTTGACACACGCTTTGTCTAACTCTCAGCCCCATTCTATCCCAAGGAATACAGACAAAAGGAGAAGCATAAGAAAAGAAGATCTTACCCACCATATTATGAAATGTAAGGAAATAGGTTTGGTTTGTCTCAGCTCTCTTCTCTCCATCACGCACAGACACACACATGTGCACGCGCACACACACACTCAGCATTACCATGTCCATTTTCACTTATAATCCAATATTAATATTAGTTGAAAGTTCTGTGCTTTATTGATACTTGATTTACTTTATTTAGGGTTTCCCTGGTGGCTCAGATGATAAAGAATCTGCCTGCAATGCAAGAGACCCAGGTTTGGTTCCTGAGTCAGGAAGATCCCCTAGAGAAGAAAATGGCTAACTACCCCAGTATTCTTGCCTAGAGAATTCCATTAATAGAGGAGCCTGGTGGGCTACAGTCCATGGGATTGCAAAGAATTGAACATGACTGAGCCGCCCCTGGCCTTCGATGCAGGGTATCTCCTCCGGGCCGCCGCCCCTGACCTTGGACCCGGGGTAGCTCCTCTTGGCCGTTCCTATGCCATCGCAGCCTGGCACTCTCGGCCTCTGCCACTGACCTTAGACATGGGGTAACTTGTCTTTGCCTCCGCCCTTTGGGCATGGGGTCCACCTGGCTTCTGCCCCTGACCTCAGACGTGGGGCAGCTCCTCTCGGCCGCGCTTAGGCTGGTCTGTATGGGTGCAGAAGGGCCTAGAGGAGAAATCCCATGTTGAAGGCCAGGAAGGGTGGCGGTGAGGAGATACCCCTCGTCCAAGGTAAGGAGCAGTGGCTGTGCTTTGCTGGAGCAGCCATGAAGAGATACCCCAAGCCCAAGGTAAGAGAAACCCAAGTAAGATGGCAGGTATTGAAAGAGGGCAGCAGAGGGCAGACACACTGAAATCATTCTCACAGAAAACTAGTCAATCTAATCACTAGGAGCACAGCCTTGTCTAACTCAATGAAACCAAGCCATGCCCACAGGGCAACACAAGACGGGCAGGTCATGTGGAGAGGTCTGACAGAATGTGGGCCACTGGAGAAGGGAATGGCAAACAATTTCAGTATTCTTGCCTTGAGAACCCCATAACAGTTGAAAAGGAAAAATGATAGGATACTGAAAGAGGAATTCCCCAGGTCAGTAGGCGCCAAACATGCTACTGGAAATGAGTGGAGAAATAACTCCAGAAAGAATGAAGGAATGGAGCCAAGCAAAAACAATACCCAGTTGTGGATGTGACTGGTGATAGAAGCAAGGTCTGATGCTGTAAAGAGCAATGTTGCATAGGAACCTGGAATGTCAGGTCCATGAATCAAGGCAAATTGGAAGTGGTCAAACAAGATATGGCAAGAGTGAACGTCGACATTTGAGGAATCAGGGAACTAAAATGGACTGGAATGGGTGAATTTAACTCAGATGACCATTATATCAACTACTGTGGGCAGGAATCCCTCAGAAGAAATGGAGTAGCCATCGTCAACAAAAGAGTCTGAAATGCAGTACTTGGATGCAATCTCAAAAATGGCAGAATGATCTCTGTTCATTTCCAAGGCAAACCATTCAATATTAAAGTAATTCAAGTCTATGCCCCAACCAGTAACGCTGAGGAAGCTGAAGTTGAACAGTTCTATGAAGACCTACAAGAACTCTTAGAACTAACACCGAAAAAAGATGTCCTTTTCATTATAGGGGACTGGAATGCAAAAGTAGGAAGTCAAGAAACACCTGGAATAACAACCAAATTTGGCCTTGGAATGCAGAATGAAGCAGGGCAAAGACTAATAGAGTTTTGCCAAGAAAATGCACTGGTCATAGCAAACACCCTCTTCCAACAACACAAGAGAAGACTCTACACATGGACATCACCAGATGGTCAACACCGAAATCAGATTGATTATATTCTTTGCAGCCAAAGATGGAGAAGCTCTGTACAGTCAACAAAAACAAGACCAGGAGCTGACTGTGGCTCAGATCATGAACTCCTTATTACCAAATTCAGACTGAAACTGAAGAAAGTAGGGAAAACCACTAGACCATTCAGGTATGACCTAAATCAACTCCCTTATGATTATGCATTAGAAGTGAGAAATAGATTTAAGGGTCTAGATCTGATAGATTGAGTGCCTAATGAACTATGGATGGAGGTTCGTGACATTGTACAGGAGATAGGGATCAAGACCATCCCCATGGAAAAGAAATGCAAAAAAGCAAAATGGCTGTCTGAGGAGGACTTAAAATAGCTGTGAGAGGAAGAGAGGAGAAAAACAAAGGAGAGAAGGAAAGATATAAGCATCTGAATGCAGAGTTCCAAAGAATAGCAAGAAGAGATAAGAAGGCCTTCTTCAGTGATCAGTGCAAAGAAATAGAGGAAAAGAACAGAATGGGAAGGACTAGAGATCTCTTCAAGAAAATTAGAGATACCAAAGGAACGTTTCATGCTAAGATGTGCTCAATAAAGGACAGAAATGGTCTGGACCTAACAGAAGCAGAAGATATTAAGAAGAGGTGGCAAGAATACACAGAAGAACTGTACAAAAAAGATCTTCATGACCCAGATGATCCTGATGGTGTGATCACTCATCTAGAACCAGACATCCTGGAATGTGAAGTCAAGTGGGCCTTAGAAAGCATCACTATGAACAAAGCTAGTGGAAGTGATGGAATTCCAGTTGAGCTATTTCAAATCCTGAAAGATGATGCTGTGAAAGTGCTGCACTCAATATACCAGCAAATTTGGAAAACTCAGCAGTGGCCACAGGACTGGAAAAGGTCAGTTTTCATTCCAATCCCAAAGAAAGGCAATGCCAAAGAATGCTCAAACTACCACACAATTGCACTCATCTCACATGCTACTAAAGTAATGCTCAAAATTCTCCAAGCCAGGCTTCAGCAATACGTGAACCATGAACTTCCTGATTTTCAAGCTGGTTTTAGAAAAGGCAGAGGAACCAGGGATCAAATTGCCAACATCTGCTGGATCTGGAAAAAGCAAGAGAGTTTCAGAAAAACATCTATTTCTGCTTTATTGACTATGCCAAAGCCTTTGACTGCGTGGATCACAATAAACTGTGGAAAATTCTGAAAGAGATGGGGATACCAGACCACCTGACCTGCCTCTTGAGAAATCTGTATGCAGGTCAGGAAGCAACAGTTAAAACTGTACATGGAACAACAGACTGGTTCCAAATAGGAAAAGGAGTCCGTCAAGGTTGTATATTGTCACCCTGCTTGTTTAACTTATATGCAGAGTACATCATGAGAAACGCTGGACTGGAAGAAACACAAGCTGGAATCATGATGCCAGGAGAAATATCAATCACCTCAGATATGCAGATGACACCACCCTTATGGCACAAAGTAAAGAAGAACTAAAGAGCCTCTTGAAGAAAGTGAAAGAGGTGAGTGAAAAAGTTGGCTTAAAGCTCAACATTCAGAAAATGAAGATCATGGCATCCAGTCCCATCACTTCATTGGAAATAGATGGGGAAACATTGGAAACAGTGTCAGACTTTATTTTTTGGGCTCCAAAATCACTGCAGATGGTGACTGCAGCCATGAACTTAAAAGACGCTTACTCTTTGGAAGAAAACTTATGACCAACCTAGATAGCGTATTCAAAAGCAGACACATTACTTTGCCGACTAAGGTCCATCTAGTCAAGGCTATGGCTTTTCCTGTGGTCATGTATGGATGTGAGAGTTGGACTGTGAAGAAGGTTGAGCGCCAAAGAATTGATGCTTTTGAACTGTGGTGTTGGAGAAGACTCTTGATGTCCCTTGGACTGCAAGGAGATGCAACTAGTCTATTCTGAAGGAGATCAGCCCTGGGATTTCTTTGGAAGGAATGATGCTAAAGCTGAAACTCCAGTACTTTGGCCACCTCATGTGAAGAGTTGACTCATTGGAAAAGACTCTGATGCTGGGAGGGATTGGAGGCAGGAGGAGAAGAGGACGACAGAGGATGAGATAGCTGGATGCCATCAGTGACTCTATGGACGTGAGTCTGAGTGAACTCCGGGAGTTGGTGATGGACAGGGAGGCCTGGCGTGCTGTGATTAATGGGTTCGCAAAGTGTCTGAACTGAACTGAATTGAGCCACTAACACTTTCACTTTATTTAAAATATGTGGGGAAATACAATCTTATGTGGGAAAATGATCAGGAATTTGATTTAGTAAATTGTCTAATGTCTGAATTCTAAGTTGCAGATGGTAGAGTTGGACATGCTGTCTTTGCTCTTGTTATTCTTATCAATGAGTTCTCTCTCCTCCTCCTCCTTTGACTCTGCTGCTCTCAAACAATTCCTCTTCCACCAGCTGACCTTGTTCTGTCATTCACCACTATCACTTCCTTTGAAAATATACCCATTCTAGTGTTTTTTTTTTCTATAAGTTCTCAGATCTCTTCTATCCTAAATTTGCCAGTCTTGACCTTGTACTTCCTTGTGGTTTCAGCCTCAGTGCCATCTTCTCCTTCATGAAAACATAGTCTATATTCTTTGTCCCCACTTCCTCATTCCCCATTTACAATGCAACTCACAGCAGTTAGCTTTTGTGCCAAACAAACTGAAATTACTCTGGCAAGGGTCAACAATGAATGGACATGTTTCAACTTTTATGTTTCTGGAATAAAGGCCTACAGCAATAACTTTTATTGGATGGATGTATAAGCTCTTTGACTTTCTTGAAACTCCTAGTTTCCCTCTGTGAGATGAGTTATCCTCTCACTGGCTCTGACCTCTACTTCTGAGTTTCTTCCATGAGCATCTCTTCTGCATACTACTTAAACTGTGGTAATTTTTTGTATTCTGTTCTCACAGTCTATTATTCTGTGCACTTTGAATCTTAGTCTCCTTGGACACCATGCTCTTCTCCTTTAGATGGAACCCTCACCTTTTACGCATGTGAGAGACAAATGTATGTCTCGAGTTCCAATTTTCCATAAGGCAATTTAACTTCTTCCTGCACATTTCCACCCAAACATTGTAGAAATAATATTTAACAGGTTCTTCTTGAAAAAAATTATGATTTTTATCTCCCATATTCTCTTCCCTGACTCTCATATTGCAAAGTTTTGTAAAAAGTATTACCATCTCACCAGTCTTCGTATGTTGGAGTTATCATTGAATCTGTTCCTTATTCACAACATCAGATCAATTCCCAAGTTTATTTGAGCTCTTCTCTAAATTGTTCTGAAATTTATTTCCTACTTTGCACTCAGTTCAGTTCGGTCACTCCGTCGTGTCCGACTCTTTAAGACCCCATGAATCGCAGCACACCAGGCCTCCCTGTCCATCACCAACTCCCGGAGTTCACTCAGACTCACGTCCATCGAGTCCGTGATGCCATCCAGCCATCTCATCCTGTCGTCCCCTTCTTCTCCACCCCCCAAACCATCTCAGCATCAGAGTCTTTTCCAATGAGTCAACTCTTTGCATGAGGTGACCAAAGTACTGGAGTTTCAGTTTTAGCGTCATTCCTTCCAAAGAAATCCCAGGGCTGATCTCCTTCAGAATGGACTAGTTGGACCTCCTTGCAGTCCAAGGGACTCTAAAGAGTCTTCTCCAATACCACAGTTAATAAGCATCAATTCTTCAGCGCTCAACCTCCTTCACAGTCCAACTCTCACATCCATACATGACCACAGGAAAAACCATATCCTTGACTAGACGAACCTTAGTCAGCAAAGTAATGTCTCTGCTTTTGAATATACTATCTAGGTTGGTCATAACTTTTCTTCCAAGGAGTAAGTGTCTTTTAATTTTATGGGTGCACTCACCATCTGCAGTGATTTTGGAGCCCAAAAAATAAAGTCTGACACTGTTTCCACTGTTTCCCCATCTATTTCCCATGAAGTGATGGGACTGGATGCCATGATCTTCATTATCTGAATGTTGAGCTTTAAGCCAACTTTTTCACTCTCCTCTTTCACTTTCATCAAGAGGCTTTTTAGTTCCTCTTCACTTTGTGCCATAAGGGTGGTGTCATCTGCATATCTGAGGTTATTGATATTTCTCCTGGCAATCTTGATTCCAGCTTGTGTTTCTTCCAGTCCAGTGTTTCTCATGATGTACTCTGCATATAAGTTAAACAAGCAGGTGACAATATACAACCTTGACGGACTCCTTTTCCTATTTGGAACCAGTCTGTTTTTCCATGTCTAGTTCTAACTGTTGCTTCCTGACCTGCATACAGATTTCTCAAGAGGCAGGTCAGGTGGTCTGGTATCCCCATCTTTTTCAGAATTTTCCACAGTTTATTGTGATCCACACAGTCAAAGGCTTTGGCATAGTCAATAAAGCAGAAATAGATGTTTTTCTGGAACTCTCTTGCTTTTCCAATGATCCTTCGGATGTTGGCAATTTGATCTCTGGTTCCTCTGCCTTTTCTAAAACCAGCTTGAACATCAGGAAGTTCACAGTTCACATATTGCTGAAGCCTGGCTTGGAGAATTTTGAGCATTACTTTACTAGCATGTGAGATGAGTGCATTTGTGCAGTAGTTTGAGCATTCTTTGGCATTGCCTTTCTTTGGGATTGGAATGAAAACTGACCACACCCATCTAATATCAAGTTCAAGCAGGCTCTCATTCTCATTCCCCCCCAAAGAATGGCATAATAAAATAGCCACCTAACATAACCCTTAACTTTCAATATGCCCCTTCCTTTCCTCCTCAACAGCCTATACTTCATCTTATAGCCAGAGTGAGATTTCCAAAGAGAAATTTGTCCATATCACTTTCCTTTTTAAAGCTCTTGAGTGGCTCCTTACCACCTTCAGGATGAAGTCCCATCTCTTTGGCTTGATATTAAAGATTTATATAAACTATGTTGTTTATATTTCACTGTATTTTGCTGATTGGTATAAACTTAAGGTTGGTATTTCAGCTTCTCTATCTACAATGCATTTATCAAAATTTTTACTTTTCTCACCTCCTTTAAGTTTCAGGTTAGTTTTAAAATCTTCAGGAAGCCTGTGGCTCATTATAACTATCTCTATCTTGCCATCTTGTAACATCTTACGTTTAGATCTCCCTAATAGCTGTTCTACTCCTTATGAAAATAATTTAGATTATTTCTAGATAATAGAAATATTTCTCCCCACTAGATGATGAACTCCTCAAGTCCGGAGATAATGTCTGGTTTGTCTTTGTGTTTCTGTGTATCACATACTTCACACAATAGGTACCAATAAATGCACTGTGAACTGAATTGGCATTTATTATGTATGTTATTCAGTTATTATTCATATCCTTTGATAACTTACAGTGAATGTTCTTGGATTCAAGATCTCCAAAGAAGAAGATTTAGCTTTGAGACCAGGGACCAGGCTTGATCACTCAAGGGCTTTTGTGCAGCAGATTTTTATTAAAGTATGAAAAGGGACAGAGAAAGAGACAGAAGCATCAGAAGAGGGATAGAGAGTGCCCCCACTCACTAGTCTTATCAAGGCCTTATATACTTTTACCAGACCCACTCCTGCAACATACATCTTAAATTAACAAGATTAGAATTAACAATAGAAAGATCTTACCAGACCCACTCTGCTTCTTAAGATAACAAGATTAGTCAGAAAACCTTCTTGTTAAGGAGAAACATGTCCTCGAGCAAAATACATCATTATATTGACTAAAACAAAGTAGAAAATGTCTTTTTCTCCTTAAGAGCCCCATACTCCTTTCCCCTCAAGGACTCCAGAATCCTTTCTCCTCCTCGGGGACCTTGGACTTCTTATCAACTTACCTAGGAATTGATTCTCTCACCTTCAGGGCTTCTGAGACTTTTGAAAATTTTTCTGACAACATGTAACTAGGATGGTGATTAAAACAGTCTTGCCTAATATAGCTTGTTCACTACAATTCTGTGGGGGAGATAATAGAGCTTCCAGGTTGGAAGTGAGGAAAGTGAGTAGAAGAAATATTAACAAATATGTTTAAAATCACACAGCTAGTAAGTGGAAGAGCTTCAATTTGTACCCAGAGAGTCTGCCTGGCTCAAAACCAGATCCATACAAGAAAATAAATAGGCTTTTCATATACTTTATGTATCTCAAGAAAATCAAGAGGGCTTTCTAAATCATATTTGTTCTCATAGATATTCCTTTGGTATAGAATCTAGATGGATTTCCTCTATTCTCTTGAGAATATCAAAATTGAATCCCGGGTAAACTGAAATCAGATTATAAACGTGTTCAAGAAATAACAGCGAGTCAAAATTCTCACAAACCAGTCTCCGCTGGGTTTGACGTTATGCCCAGAATATATTCCATAATGTAGGCGGTCATATTCCAATTTTGGTGGATGACATAATTCATTCAAAAAAATAGGACTCTTCCCTAAGCATAGTTGTATTTCCCTAAGCATTATCCATCCCCTCAGTATTGCAGGCACAGTAATATAAAAAGATAAGTATAATTTGACTCAGCTGGGATATTCAGAAACAGTTTTGAAAATTTCCTTCTTTCCCTTGTATATTTATTCAGACACCTACTATGTCCATCTGCACAGTTCTCTCTGCCACCCCCAGTGTATAAAATGGGGACAATGATATATGTCTTTCAGTTGTATTAGGATAGGTACATGAGGTCACTTTTATATGGTTTCTGGCCCATAACTTGGAACAAATGAGGTGCTCAATACATGCGTATTTCTCCCTCTTCCTCATTTACGTCCTCTTTTCCATTCCTGTCTTTTTGGCTTCTACATTACTCACTAGATTATTGCCATAATGTCCTCGATGGATTCTCACTCTCTAACTCTTTTGCAATTCATCTTCCACTGTGCTGTCTTGGCACAAATTGAACTAATTATAAGGCAACTGGAAAGGTCAGGCTGCTAATCCCGAGAAATGTTTATTAATAATGAAATCTAGCATGAGATTTAATTTATACTTTGAATGTTAGAAGAAAGATAAAAGACATTTGTGAAACTCTAGTCCAAGCCATTTTCATGACATTTTAAAACATGCATTGTGGCCCTGTCTTAATCTACATCCAAAGCTTTCTTCTTAAGGATGCAATCTCAGAACCTCTGACTGTATGTTAAACAAGAATTAGGATCACATTTCCCTCTCTTTGCTGAGGTAGAAGTGTGTAAGTCATTCCCAGTTAAATGATTATTTAAGATCAATTTGTTTGTTTATTTAAAAATTAAAAAAAATTTATTGTGCATGAGCTAGAGATTAAAGAAACAAGTTCCTAAATGATCATAAAATATTGTAATACTGCACAATTTTTTTGTGACCGGGACTCATGCAGCAAAAACACTTTCAAGTAGGGCACTGGCCAAAATGGATGGGGTTATTTTCTGTCTTACCCCTTGCAGAGTTCCCTCCCCACAAAGATCCCTTTGTTTCCACAGGCAACAGGCTGCCTGTAGCACACTGATTCTAAAGCACAGGACTGACTGCCATGCCTGGAGGTAAACAGTTGCCTGCTGCACTATATAAACACTGAAAGCAAAACTCTCTTGGTAAAAGACCTGACCAGCATGAATTGAGGGGTAACTACAGGCTGCTCCAAAAAGCCCACCTCCAACTGTTCCCTGATAAAGGTTCCCAGAGAGAGTGCTATATGCCCTGTGGTTTCAATAATTTCTGCCATTTAAGGATGGGAGTCTTTTGTCAGATGTTTGCAGCTTTTATATCAGTTTGACATAGAATAGAGTGTCATTAATGTCATCAGTGCCCTTCAAATTCCAGGGAGAACGACATTTCTAGCAGATTTGTTTATTTCTACATCAAGGTGAGTTGAAGGAATTTTCATCATTCTTTGAAACCAAGGCTTTGGGGCATATACATATAATCACACATCTTTGGCTATGAATAAATGAAAGACTAATTATTTTAACATGAACTTTCACAGTTCATCCTTTTTCTTTCTCCTTTATGGGTTCAAATGTGTTCCATTGTATGATATTAGACCATTTAATTTTGGATATTTAATGGTAATTACAAAATTCAGGTGCTGTCAGAAATATTGTTTTCATAATGTAGGCTATCTGAGTAAGAACTCGGTCAGCCTGGATGTTCTGCCTATTTTTATCTCATCAAAATGAGCAGGTACAAAAGTTGAGACAATAGCTCTGGGAAGGAGAGATTCCCCGAGTCTAGAGGTATTAGGTTTTACGCAACTTCTCTTCAACTCTAATTGCAGTTTTCTCATTTTCCAAACACTTGGTCTCATAGAGAGGCACTGAATAGTAAAGAATGACTTTGCAACATTTCGATGGTTTATTTGTTGCATGAGGACAAGGATGGTTTATTTGTTGGGCAGCTAGCTCACCATCATACTCCCATCCCCTTGCATAACTTTCACTTCATTATGGCACATGGTAATACTTGCTGAAAGATTGATGCAAGTTAATAGAAACATTTACAGAAACCCGAAAAATATTAAGCCACACTACCTGTGCTAGAGAGAAGAGACACACAAGCCAATATCCATAAGATCTAAGTGTTATGGTAGAAACACATTCATCTAAGATTCTGCCATCAATGTCAGAAACAATATCAAAATGGTGACCTGGTGTTCAGAATAATATTTTACTGCAACTACTGAGCCCATGTGCTGCAATTATTGGAGCTCACATGCCTAGAACCTGTGCTCTGCAACAAGAGAAATCACTGCAATCAGAAGCCTGCACATCACAAGGGAGCTGCTGCTGCCAAGTCGCTTCAGTCGTGTCCACCTCTGTGCGACCCCATAGAGGGCAGCCCACCAGGCTCCCCCATCCGTGGGATTCTCCAGGCAAGAGTACTGGCGTGGGTTGCCATTTTCTTCTTCAATGCATGAAACTGAAAAGTAAAAGTGAAGTCGCTCAGTCGTGTCTGACTCTTCGCGACCCTATGGACTGCACCTACCAGGCTCCCCCGTCCATGGGATTTTCCAGGCAAGAGTACTGGAGTGGGTTGCCATTGCCTTCTCCGTCACAAGGGAGAGTCTAGCCTATTAACTTCTGGTGGCTCCATGAACACTGCCTACACAGCATCTTACGCAGTGAGTTCTTCAGTTTCATCAGTGACAGGGTAAAATAGTGCGACTCCATCAGCCCAAATCCACCCTATATAATGGAAAAGAGTTGGAAAAGTGTTCCAAATACTTAATAAGTATTTGCTATATGCCAGGTACAGTGTCAGATGTTGCCTTTGTTTTATACAACATAAAGTAGTCTGTGTTCTAAATCAAATTATCAACCACACAACAGTTTAATTACATTTCTATATAAAGATGAAAACATAAGTTTACAAGAATTAGGAAATGTCTCATGACAAATTTCTAAAGAGTGAGTTTGCTAGATGAAGTCATAGTGGTTGATGTTATTATTAGATTGCTTATCACCTAAAATATTTGTCACAAAAATTCAAATTTAGTCTGCAGGTGTCAGAAGAACATTTTATTTAAAGTTACAGTTTAACAAGATGATGTCTTTTGTAAGCATTAGGGCAATTTTTATTTTTCAATTGGTGAAAATAATTTCTTTTGGTTTACCAGGAGTGTCTATTAATATAATATAGAATAGATGTTATTGTTCTTCTCTTAGGATTTGTTCCTCAAGCAAATGATCTGGTTTCTGGTTATTCAGTAACCTCCTCTTTTCCAGCTGTTGGCAAGCTGATTTTATGATACCTCTCCTGGTACTCTTACAAAGATATATATTAACATCTCAAGACCAGATATTTTAAAATGTGTTTGAGACACGATTAATGTAAAGGAACATGGGTTCAGAAGCAGACAGATGAGATTTTGGACTTGTCCTATAGATGAATATTTATATTTACTTTGGGGATTCAGTTATCTTTTCTGGCCCTCAGTTTCTTCATTTGTAAATAGAGGTAAGAATTTCAATCCCTAGGTTTTATTCAGATTTACAAAGTAAATATCAAAATAGTCATAAACAAAATATTTAAATGTTTATTATAATCCTTTACATAATTATCATTTTAATTATTTAGTGATCCTTATATTGATAGATAATGGCAGTTCTTACAAGTCTGGGTTATCACAGTAAGCAGTGTAGCAGATTGCTGTTTTCATTGCTCAATGCAGGTGGAGAATAAAATCCTAAGACTGATCTCCACAAAGTAGCCAAGGCTCTGAAACACATACGTGTTCCTCTGTTTAGGCATTCTTAGCCTATGTACTCTCAGAAACCCTTCTTTACTATTGGTTTCTATATAGCAAACCTGAATAATGTGTATTCATTATTGTATTAGCACATTAATAAATAATTTTATTGATAACATCTAATAAATAGACAAAAGCCTTTAGAATCTTAAGGGTTTTTATGTAATGTTAAATATTGAAACACTTTGACAGATGAATAGTGTAGCAATGAAAAGAGGATTCTGGCTTGCTTTTAGTCAATTTTCCTAGGACTGCCCATTTCAATGAAACTTTTTAAAAAGAGAATATTATAATCTTTTATGTGCTATTATGCATAACAAGCTATAATGGTATGCTGTTACATTGATATGTGAAAAATGATCTTTTAACTAATGTTTATTAATTACCTATCATGTGCCAGGAATTCTGCTGGGCACTGCAGAAATTATATGGCATGAAAAAAGATATTGTGGTATCCACTTAAGCAGAGACCAGCCAGGGGTTTGTGTAGCACTAATATTATTAACTGGGCCAGAGGTCAAGAAACCAGGTGAACGTTTGGCTATTTATGGCATATTTGAAAATTTGAAAATCTTATAAGGGCATCAAAATTTGGGGTTTGTTCAGACTGAGTCATATTCATGTCACCCATGGAGGACCACAGGTTGATCCAGGAAGATACCTGGAGGTCAAATCATCTTTCCATTTTGCTGAGCTAAACTAGTCTGCTTCCATTAGATCCACTCATATTTAAGCTGACTTACAGCAAGCAGTTTCTTGTGATGTCTTTTCCCCACAAAATATTCTATACCAGTAGTATGTTGGTCAATATAGTATGTTGATCAGTATATAATATCACATATTACTATACTGATCCATATATTCAATAAGGTAGAATATGTTGTTGTTTAGTCACTGAGTCTTGTCTGACTCTTTGTAACCCCATGGACTGCAGCACCCAGGCTTCCTTGTCCTTCAGTATCTCCAGGAGTTTTCTCGAGTTTATGTCCATTGAGTTGGTGATAGTACCTAACCATCTCAGCCCCTTCATGGATCACAGCCTTGTCACGGCAAAGGGGCTTGCATAGCTCAATGAAGTTATGAGCCATCCCATGCAGGGCTACCCAAGATGGAGAGGTCCTGGTGGAAAGTTCTGACAAAATGTGGTCAGCTGGAGAAGCGAATGCAACCATTACAATATTCTTGCCACAAGAACCCCATGAACAGTATAAAAAGGCAAAAAGGGAGACTATATTAACTATAAATCAAAATCTTGAATGTACAACTTCTAATTTATGAGTTAAATAAATTTAATTTGATTACATTCAGTCTTTATGGTAGTGAAAATTTAAAAATATTTTCTCACTTCCTCTATTTTTAGCACTCAGTATCTTACATGTTTGTGGTAATGTCCTAGGCCTCAAAGGAGATTGTGAGCCTGACTAATACTATATACATCAGAAAGTGTACTGTCTTTGTGAATTAAAACCCAGGTCCAGTACCTGGAGGGATAAATGAGTACAAAGCTCTTTACAGTGACTTCATTTTCATTATAATTAGGAACTTGGTATCTTCTTGAAAGAAATACAAGTGGGGAAAAAAATGCCTTAAATATTTGAGCACATTGACCTTCTGTCTGTCAGTTGTGCCTGACTCTTTGCAACCCCACGGACTGCAGCCCACCAGGCTCCTCAGTCCTTAGGATTTTCCAGGCAAGGATACTGGAGTGGTTTGCCATTTCGTTCTCCTTAGGTTATTATCAATCTCAATATAGTATTCTATATCACCCTCATCTACTCTTTTTCTTCATAGCACCAATTAAAATATGATTTTTATGCATATCTTTCTTATTATATTTCTCCCAAAACTAGATAGCTGCAGAGGAAAAGGGGCTTTGGTTTGCTTCTATTTTTATCACCAGCATCTGAACTATGCCTTATACTTCTTAACCACCAATCATTATCTGTTTGTTTCTTTGTTTTATTGAAGTATAGTTGATTTAAATGTTGTGTCTATAAAACTCTTAGAGGAGAACATAGGCAAAACACTCTCTGACATAAACCACAGCAGGATCCTCTATGATCCACCTCCCAGAATTCTGGAAATAAAAGCAAAAATAAACAAATGGGATCTAATTAAAATTAAAAGCTTCTGCACAACAAAGGAAAACATAAGCAAAGTGAAAAGACAGCCTTCCGAATGGGAGAAAATAATAGCAAATGAAGCAACTGACAAACAACTAATCTCAAAAATATACAAGCAACTCCTGCAGCTCAATTCCAGAAAAATAAACGACCCAATAAAAAAATGGGCCAAAGAACTAAATAGACATTTCTCCAAAGAAGACATACGGATGGCTAACAAACACATGAAAAGATGCTCAACTTCACTCATTATAAGAGAAATGCAAATCAAAACCACAATGAGGTACCACTTCACACCAGTCAGAATGTCTGCGATCCAAAAATCTGCAAGCAATAAATGCTGGAGAGGGTGTGGAGAGAAGGGAACCCTCCTACACTGTTGGTGGGAGTGCAAACTAGTACAGCCACTATGGAGAACAGTGTGGAGATTCCTTAAAAATTTGCAAATAGAAATGCCTTATGACCCAGCAATCCCACTGTTGGGCATACACACAGAGGAAACCAGAATTGAAAGAAACACATGTACCCCAATGTTCATCGCAGCACTGTTTATAATAGCTAGGACATGGAAACAACCTAGATGTCCATCAGTAGATGAATGGATAAGAAAGCTGTGGTACATATACACAATGGAGTATTACTCAGCCATTAAAAAGAATACATTTGAATCAGTTCTGATGAGATGGATGAAACTGGAGCCGATTATACAGAGTGAAGTGAGCCAGAAAGAAAAACACCAATACAGTATACTAACACATATATATGGAATTTAGGAAGATGGCAATGATGACCCTGTATGCAGGACAGCAAAAGAGACACAGATGTGTATAGCGGACTTTTGGACTCAGAGGGAGAGGGAGAGGGTGTGATGATTTGGGAGAATGGCATTGAAACATGTATAATAACATGTAAGAATCGAAATACCAGTCTATGTCTGATGCAGGATATGACACGCTTGGGGCTGACGCGCGGGGATGACCCAGAGAGATGTTGTGGGGAGGGGGGTGGAAGGGGGGTTCATGTTTGGGAACGCATGTACACCTGTGGTGGATTCATGTCAATCTATGCCAAAACCAATACAGAATTGTAAAGTAAAAATTAAAAATAAATAAATAAATTAAAAAAAAAAAATGTTGTGTCAATTTCTGACGTACAGCAAAGTGATTCAGTTACATGTATACATACATATACACACACATATATATATATGAATGTATGTATATGTGTGTGTGTGTGTGTGCTCAGTCACATCTGACTCCTGCAACCCAATGGACTGCAGCTGTCAGGCTCCTCTATCCATGGAATTTTCCAGGCTGAAAGTGGGTTGCTATTTTCTCCCCCAGGGGATCTTCCCAACACAGGAATCAACCCATGTCTCCAGCATCTCAGGCATTGGAAGGTGGATTCTTTACCATTGTGCCAACTGTGAGGCCTATATATGCATTTTTTCATATACTCACACCTATATACATGTATAGCTGAACATATACACACACACACACATATATATATAAACATATACATATATATTTACATACATATATATGGGCTTTTCTGGTGGTTCAATGGGTAAAGAATCCACCTGCCTTGCAGGAGATGCAGGGGGCACAGGTTTGATGCCTGGTCAGGAAGATCCCCTGGAAGAGAGCATGGCAGTCTACTCTGGGATTCTTACCTGGGGAATCCCATGGACTAAGAAGCCGGGTGGGCTACAGTCCATTGGGTTGCAAAGGAGTTGGCCATGGCTGAAGTGACTGAGCGCAGAGAACATATATATGGGCTTCCCAGGTGGTGCTAGTGGTAAAGAGCCCACCTGCCAATGCAAGAGACATAAGATATGTGGGTTTGATCCCTGGGTCAGGAAGATGCCCTGGAGGAGGGCAGAGAAACCCGCATGTGTATGTGTATGTGCGCGTGCGTGCATGCGTGCACACACACACACACACACACACACACATATATATATATATATACTTTTTCAGATTCTTTTCCATTATAGGATTTGCAAGATATTGAATATAGTTCCCTGTGCCATACAGTAGGGGCTCATTATTGATCTATTTTATTTATAGTACTGTGTATCTGTTAATCACAAACTGCTAATTTGTGTCCTTTTCTCCTTCGGTAACCACATGTTTATTTTCTATGTCTGTGAGTTTATTTCTGTTCTGTAAATAAGTTCATTTTTATCATTTCTTTTGGGCTGCCCAGGTGGTGCAGGGATAAAGAATCTACCTGCCATGCAGAAGATGCGGGTTTGATAGCTGGGTCAGGAAAGATCCCTTGGAGAAATAAATGGCAACCCATTCCAATATTCTTGCCTGGAAAATCCCATGCACAGAAGAGGCTTGCAGGCTATAGTCTATGGGGTCACAAAGGAGTCTGACATAGCAACTAAACAATAAGAACAACATTGTTATTTAAATGATAACTTTGTGAATGCTCAGAATGTGATTTGCTGTTTTTCCCGCCTAATTTTCCCCAACATAAACTGTTGTTTTGCTTAGTTTTGCTTTTAATTTCATTTTTTGAATGATTAATGAAGTACATTTTCCTTTTTACTCTTTATGACTATAATTCAGAGGTGCAAATCATGTTGTTATACTTTATTTTTCTTTTGATAAGAATCAAGTAAAATTAAATAATCTTATAATGAGACTGGAGAATTGAGTATACTGGTTTTGAACTAATTTCATGTTTAATCTGTTCTCATTGATCAGATGAATTACCATCTAAATTTATTGCCATCACCTAGAAACATGCATATTAATAGTGTGAATACATGCATAGTTTAAATGCTAGAACATCTATATTTTTCCATAACAATAAAAAATATTTTTATTTTAAAAGAAGAATGACAACAAATCTACACATAATGTCATGGACTCTTTAACCGTAAGAAAAATCTCTGCTCATTGGAAATTTTATTTATTTATCCCACACATTGGAGAAGGAAATGGCAACCCACTGCAGTGTTCTTGCCTGGAGAATCCCAGGGACAGGGGAGCCTGCTGGGCTGCCGTCTATGGGGTCGCACAGAGTCGGACACGACTGAAGTGACTTAGCAGCAGCAGCAGCAGCAGCAGCAGCAGCCTCCCACACAAACTGCATACACTTAAGTGTAGCAGGTCCTTGTCCCCATAGAGCTTATGGTATAGGAATCTCTGAGACCCTTTTCACTCTTATGTTATCTGCAGATCCAAGCAATGTATATAATTGGTACCCAAACACTTTACTTGTTGTTGTTCAGTCACTAAGTTGTGTCCAACTCTTTGTGACCCGGTGGACTGCAACACCCAGGCTCCTCTGTCCTTTACTATCTCTCTGAGAGTTTGCTCAAATTCATGTTCATTGATTCGGTGATGCTATCTAATCATCTCATTGTCTGCCACCCCCTTCTCCTTCCGCCTTCAATCTTTCCCAGCAGCAAGGGCTTTTCCAGTGAGTCAGCTCTTTGCATCAGGTGGCCAAAGTATTGGAATTTCAGCTTAAACATCAGTCCTTCCAATGAACACCCAGGACTGATCTCCTTTAGGATGGAATGGTTGGATCTCCTTGCAGTCCAAGGGACTCTCAAGAGTCTTCTCCAACACCACAGTTCAAAAGCATAAGTTCTTCGGTGCTCAGCTTTCTTTATAGTACAACTCTCACATCCATACATGACCACTGGAAAAACCATAGTCTTGACTAGATGGACCTTTGTTGACAAAGTAATGTCTCTGCTTTTTAATATGCTGTCTAGGTTGGTTATAACTTTCCTTCCAAGGAGTGTCTTTTAATTTCATGGCTGCAATCACCATCCGCAGTGATTTTGGAGCCCAGAAAAATAAAGTCTGACACTGTTTCCACTGTTTCCCCATCTATTTGCCATGAAGTGATGTGACTGGATGCCATGATCTTAGTTTTCCGAATGAATGTTGAGCGTTAAGCCAGATTTTTCACCCTCCTCTTTCACTTTCATCAAGAGACCCTTTAGTTCTCTTCACTTTCTGCCATAAGGGTGGTGTCATCTGCATATCTGAGGGTATTGATATTTCTCAGCATGAGTCCTTCCAAAAAATATTCAGGGTTGATTTCCTTTGGGATTGACTGGTTTGGTCTCCTTGCAGTACAACACTTTTACTATCAGGACTCAAAAGTAAGGTCTTCTATAGTAAAGTTAAGTGAAACCACAGTATCATCCATAAGCACATATTCATTGAATGTGATTTAATGTAGTGTCTTTGGTGCTAGGAATTAATTAATCATATCTTGAGTTATGGAGTTTCTTTCAACTTCTAATATAATGCAAATATTTCTAGGAGATGCATTTACTTAGTCACACGTACTTATTTATTTCTTAAAATACCTAAGATAATATGTTAGATTACTTCTACTTTGTTTTCGGTGCCCTGAGTTGCAGTGAAAGAAGTCCTCTAGTTTTCCAGGATAAACCTTGTTGAGAGGCCGTCAGTCTACATCGTGTAGAAATAGGTTCAGGGGAGCTCAGCCTTCCATTCCTTGCTTCCAAGATACTGCTTATGTGAGGGACTATCTTATCCCCTCTAGACTAGCTGAGACCCTGATTCAGTACTACTAAGTGACCTCAGTATATGGCATATGGTAAAATAGAGCCATCCGATAAACTCTAAATTTCTGACCCAGAAAATAGTGAAATACAGTCATATTTTTGTTGTTTCCAGCTATTAAATTTTTTAACATTATGTTAGGCAACAAAAGATCACTGGAATATGAATAGTCATCCAAATTAATATAGTTATATGTTATAGCAACTATAATTAATGGAGAGAGAGCATTCTAAAAGAGGTCATAATGGAGACCCCTAGGGTGGTGTGTTTGATTTCTTATTGTTTGTTTTGCATAAGCAGTATCATAATAGTAGTGTATATTTTGGAGAGGGGGTGATTGATAATGGACTATAAGATTGCTGAAAACAGTACCTAAATGGGAAGTAAGGGAAGATGAAATAAACATGACTCACTTCATAATTTTCTCTAAATAATTTCTAATAACTCATACTGAAGGGACACTATATTAATTGCTATAAAGTGACCTCTTACATTTAGAAAGGATTTGAAAAACACCCCCACAAAATTCAGTAGTTTCAGAGCTGGCAACTATATAAGAAAATAGGTTTATTGACAATTGTTATTTTAAAATACCAATTATTAAGCTCCCACCATGTGTCAGAAACTAAAATAATGAGTATCCTATAGCCATTTCTCCTTTATGTTCATTTAAAGCACTAATCTTTTGTGGAGGTAGAATTTAACTGATTTTTACACTTTACTGATGCTTTAAAGACTTAGAATAATGAGCCAGTAATTTTCTCAAGACATATACATAATTTGAAGGTGGAAAATCTTGGATTCAAGCCTGGCTCTTTGATTTCAATATCTTCCTTGAAAACAACTGCATTATTATACTTTAAGAGGAACATGATGGTTATGACCATTATAACCTGGAACTAGGGTGTTTGAACAGTAACTAAATAAGAAAAACTTTAAGTTGTTGTGTTGTCACTAAGAACGAATAAAAAGTTTTCTATGTTTTTCATTGAAGTGCTCTATCTTACTTTGAACTTTGAAGATGAAAATTTGGCTTTCACAGAGCTACTAAGAGGCACACGCAGTTTCACACACAGAAACACATACACAAACACCCTTGAGGTTTCCTCAGCAACTTTGCATCAGCTGTTCCTTTAACCTAAGAAAAACCTTGAGTAAGATATGAAATAGTGCAGCAGGAGCTCAATAGAAAGGCAAATCAAGTAAACACTGTGCAATTGCAGGGCAAAAAGAAAGCTCTGAGTTGGCTTGCACAGGACTGGCTGTTGTATTATTTCCTTAATGGTGAATATGTCAAAAGTTCTTCCAATTCTGATTGACATTAAGTGACTTTGAATACCTAATAACCTGATTCAATTTATTGTTCTATAAAATACGTTCACCAGTTATAAGTAAGGGAAGATGTAACTAAAACATTAACAATTTTTGCAATTGAAATCTCTTTTAGAGATCAAAGATTGAGTCATCCTAAATATGATATATTTTAATCTGATTTATGATGAATTAAATAGATCTGGCTTTCCTTAATGGCTCACTTTTAGAAGGCAGGGATGTGTCTAGTGATGCTTTAGTGTGAGTCTTCCATTGGGCTTCTTGACTTATTACTGAGCTTGATTTTAAAGTACTGTTTGAGACTGCTGCTGTAGAATCTAGTCAATTGCCAATGACATCTATTTTATTGGTTACCCTCTGAGAACATAGATTCCATATTTCTATGTCTGTGCTGCCAAAAGGGAAATAGAGTCTAATAAAATGGGTGGTAATGCCAACCCTATTTAAACTTTGATTCTTTCATTATTATTAAGAAGTCTCATACAATTGTACTAAAAGGACATAACTTATTGTTTAAAAGAACTTACCTTTCTAGGTGGCTCAGTGATAAGGAACCTGCCTGCCAATGCGGAGGATGTAGGAGACGTGAGTTCAGTCCCTGGGTCGGGAAGATGCCCTGGAGGAGGAAATGGCAACCCACCCCAGTATTCTTGTCTGGGAAATCGCAAGGACAGAGGAGCCTGGCAGGCTACTGTCCATAGGGTCTCAAAGAGCTGGACATGACTGAGTACACATGCACTCTATCAGATCTAGGCCCTTAAATCTATTTCTCACTTCCACTGTATAATCAAGGGATATGATTTATGTCATACTTGAATGATCTGGTGGTTTTCTCCACTTTCTTCAATTTCAGTCTGAATTTGGCAATAAAGAGTTCATGATCTGAGCCACAGTCCACTCCTGGTCTTGTTTTTGCTAACTGTATAGAGCTTCTCCATCTTTGGTGGCAAAGAGTATAATCAATCTGATTTAGGTGTTGACCATCTGGTGATGTCCATGTGTAGAGTCTTCTCTTGTGTTGTTGGAAGAGGGTGTTTGCTATGACAGTGCATTCTCTTGGCAGAACTCTATTAGCCTTGGCCCTGCTTCATTCTGTACTCTAAGGACAAATTTCCTTGTTACTCCAGGTGTTTCTTGACTTCCTACTTTTACATTCCAGTCCCCTATAATGAAAAGGACATCTTTTGGGGGTGTTAGTTCTAAAAGGTCTTGTAGGTCTGAATAGAACGATTCAACTTCAGCTTCTTCAGTGTTATTGGTCAGGGCGTAGACTTGGATTACCATGATATTGAATGGTTTGCCTTGGAGACGAACAGAGATCATTCTGTCTTTTTTGAGATTGCATCCAAGTACTGCATTTTGGACTCTTTTGTTGACTATGATGGCTACTCCATTTCTTCTAAGGGATTCCTGCCTGCAGTAGTAGATATAATGGTCATCTGAGTTAAATTCACCCATTCCAGTCCATCTTAGTTCGCTGATTCCTAGAATGTCGATGTTTACTCTTGCCATCTGCTGTTTGACCACTTTCAATTTGCCTTGATTCATGGACCTAACATTCCAGGTTCCTATGCAATATTGCTCTTTACAGCATCAAACCTTGCTTCTATCACCAGTCGTATCCACAACTGGGTGTTGTTTTTGCTTTGGCTCCATCCGTTCATTCTTTCTGCAGTTATTTCTCCACTGATCTCCACTAGCGTATTGGGCACCTATCTATCTGGGGAGTTCATCTTTCAGTGCCTTATCTTTTAGCCTTTTCATGCTGTTCATGGGGCTCTCAAGGCAAGAATACTGAAATCGTTTGCCATTCCCTTCTCCAGTGGACCACATTCTGTCAGACCTCTCTACCATGACCCGTCTGTCTTAGGTGGCCCCACACGGCATGGCTTAGTTTCACTGAGTTAGACAAGGCTGTGGTCTATGTGATCAGATTGGCTAGCTGTCTGTGATTGTGGTTTCAGTGTGTCTGTCCTCTGATACCCTTTCTCAGCACCTACTGTCATACTTGGGTTTCTTTTACCTTGGATGTGGGGTATCTCTTCATGGCTGCTCCAGCAAAGTGCAGCCACTGCTCCTTACCTTGGGTATGGGGGAGCTCCTATTGGCCACCGCCCCTGACCTTAGATGTGCGGTAGCACCTCTTGGCCTCTCCTGTGCCATCGCAGCCACCACTCCTGCACCTCAAAGACCATCCCCAAGAAAAAGAAATGCAAAAGCAAAATGGCTGTCTGAGGAGGTCTTACAAATAGCTGTGAAAAGAAGGGAAGCAAAAAGCCAAGGAGAAAAGGAAAGATATACCCATTGAATGCAGAGTTCAGAGAATAGCAAGGAGAGATAAGAAAGCTTTCCTCAGTGATCAATGCAAAGAAGTAGAGGAAAACAATAGAATAGAAAGACTAGAGATCTCTTCAAGAAAATTAGAGATACCAAGGGAACATTTAATGCAAAGATGGGCTTGATAAAGGACAGAAATAGTTTGAACCTAACAGAAGCAGAAGATATTAAGAAGAGGTGACAAGAATACACAGAAGAACTGTACAAAAAAGATCTTCATGACCCAGATAATCATGATGGTATGATCACTCTCACTCACCTAGACCAGATGTCGTGGAATGTGAAGTCAAGTAGGCCTTAGGAAGCATCACTATGAACAAAGCTAGTGGAGGTGATGGAATTACAGTTGAGCTCTTTCAAATTCTGAAAAACAGTGCTGTGAAAGTGCTGAACTCAATCTGTCAGCAAACTTGGAAAACTCAGCAGTGGCCACAGGACTGGAAAAGGTCAGGTTTATTCCAATCCTAAAGGAAGGCAATGCCAAAGAATGTTCAAACTACCACACAAATGCACTCATCTCACACACTAGTAAAGTAATGCTCAAAATTCTCCAAGCCAGGCTTCAGCAATACATGAACCATGAACTTCCAGATGTTCAAGCTGGTTTTAGAAAAGGCAGAGGAACCAGAGACCAAATTGCCAACAAACACCGGATCATCACAAAAGCAAGAGAATCCCAGATAACATCTATTTCTGCTTTATTGACTATGCCAAAGCCTTTGACTGTGTGAACCACAATACACTTTGGAAAATTCTGAAAGAGATGGGAATACCAGATCACTTGACCTGCCTCTTGAGAAATCTGTATTCAGGTCAGGAAGCAAGAGTTAGAACTGGACATGGAACAACAGACTGGTTCCAAAAAGGAAAAGGAGTATGTCAAGGCTGCATATTGTCACCCTGATTATTTAACTTATATGCAGAGTACATCATGAGAAATGGTGGGCTAGAGGAAGCACAAGCTGGAATCAAGATTGCTGGAAGAAATATCAATAAGCTCAGATATGCAGTTGACACCACCCTTATGGCAGAAAGTGAAGAAGAACTAAAAAGCCTCTTGATGAAAGTAAAAGAGGAGAGTGAAAATGTTGTCTTAAAGCTCAACATTCAGAAAACTAAGATAATGGCATCCGGTCCCATCACTGGATGGGATGGAAATGGATGTGGAAACAGTGGAAACAGTGGCTGACTTTATTATGAGGGCTCCAAAAATCACTGCAGATGGTGACTGCAGCCATGAAATTAAAAGACACTTACTCCTTGTAAGGAAAGTTATATCCAACCTAGACAGCATATTAAAAAACAGAGACAGTACTTTGTAAACAAAGGTCCGTCTAGTCAAGACTATGGTTTTTCCAGCGGTCATGTATGGATGTCAGAGTTGGACTATAAAGAAAGCTGAGCACTGAAGAACTGATGCTTTTGAACTGTAGTGTTGGAGAAGATTCTTGAGAGTCCCTTGGACTGCAGGGAGTCCATCCTAAAGGAGATCAGTCCTGGGTGTTCATTGAAAGGACTGATGTTGAAGCTGAAACTCCAATACTTTGGCCACCTGATACAAAGAGATGACCCATTTGAAAAGACCCTGATGCTGCTGGGAGGGATTGATGGCAGAGGATGCGATGGTTGGATGGCATCACCAAGTCAGTGGACATGCGCTTGTGTGTATTCCAGGAGTTGGTGATGGACAGTGAGGCCTGGCGTGCTGCGGTTCATGCGATCGCAAAGAGTTGGACACAACTCAGCGACTGAACTGAACTGAGCACACATGCATATTATAACTTTTTAGTGACCTTTTAACAATGGCGGATAGAAAAAATCTCTTGTTAAAAGTGACAATAACGTTAAAAACAATGATATTAGGATTCATTTATTAAGTAGCATAAAATAATATCTCAGGAAAAATTTTCATTAATTCCACAAGCACACAATATTTTTAAATTATCAAGATTGATTACTTAATATCCTCCATTTAGTTTCTACTTCTAATGAAAGTGCCTATGTATCAAGTGCTTAAGAGAAGCAAAACTGAGGTTGAGGAACTATAAATACAGAGAGATAAAACTATCCTGCTTAGTCACTCTTCGTGTCCAACTCTTTGTGAGCACATGGACTGTAGCCTGCCAGGCTCCTCTGTCCATGGAATTTCCCGGGCTAGAATACTGGAGTGGGTTGCCATTTCCTCCTCCAGGGAACCTTACTGACCCAGAGATCAAACCCACATCTCGTGCATTGCAGGTGGATTCTTTACCATCCGAACCACTAGAGAAGCCTCATAAAAAGTATACAATGTACCTTATTGCTACTGGTGACTATTAAGTGCTTTTGCCACAGGTAGAACATAAACATGCATGGGGTAAGTGGGTAACGCTAGGAAGAGTGTGGCTGGTGTTTTTAGACAGCTATAGAAGTGCAACATTCCAAAATTAAATGCAGTAACACCAAGAGTCCAGCACAGTGATTGATGCAGCAAGTACTTAATTACAAGGTATTAGGAAAGCAGAATGTGAGGTGACTCTCCTGCTACAGACTGATTTCATTTGACACATGTAATAGGCAAGTGGAGAGTCCTTTCTTATCGGTCAGTAATATTTGTAGCGTGATATAACTTTCATGTGGTAATGTAAAGGCTGTAGATTCTGGAGGCAGACTAGTTACAATTGAAGTTTGGCCAGGATCTCACTTCTGAGCTGTGTGACCTGGACGGGAGAGGAGCTGAGGAGAATCATTTAAAGAAACTATTTGGGGATGCAAGAGATACGGGTTCAATCCCTGTGTTGGGAAGTTCCCCTAGAGAAGAAAATGGCTACCCACTCCAGTATTCTTGCCTGGGAAATCCAAAGGACAGAGGAACCTGGAGGGCTACTGTCCATGGGATCACAAAGAGTCAGATATGATGGAGCAACAGAGAACACATTTACGAAGAGGTGGACAGCGTTTAGGAAACCAAGGATAGCTTAGTACTTGGGCTCATGAAAGCTAGGAGTTTATGCTTGAAGGTATGGGCAAGGAGCACTTGGAAGAATTCTGAGGGCTGCCTGACAAAAGCCCTATAATAGAGTGACAGAGGAGACCCACAGTGCTCAGCAGGGAGGGGTACGTGGAAAATAAATACTGTGACCTCACTCTTCTACAGATAGTCCTCACATCTCCTGCCAGTTCTCCATTGGACAAACCTTACAGAAGGCAGAGGGCAAAGAAAGACATCAAGCAAGTTGTTAAAAGTCAGCTGCTCAGTAAGATGGAGGAGGAGCACAGCCAAGCGACCAGGGAAGACAATGGCATAAATCCAGTAGCCATACCTGTATCTGTGAACATTAAATCACCAAAGAGAAATTCTTCATCATTCAATTCTAGTCACAAGTATATCTATATTTTAGAATTCTTCTCCATCTTGACAAAGTCAGAAAAAGGAAATTACCAGATCTACCATGATTTCCATTTCAGCTTGGTTGCCATCAGGAAACCCTGGGTAATCATAATACAATAATAGTAACTATATCAGCAATAAATCTAACTGACTTGTTTCCTGTTCCTCTTCATGCTTGTGACTTTTTAAAACATTTTCCACAGCTTAATTGCACTTGTAACCAGTGGCTCTATATTCATACTGACTGAAATCACTCACAGCTCCAGCGCCTCTTAGCTATGTGATCCTAGACAAATGATGTGTTTTCTAAGTCTTAGTCTTGTTGTTCAGTTGCTCAGCCGTGTCTGACTCTTTGCGAACCCATGGACTGCAGCATGCCGGGCTTCCCTGTTTTACTATCTCTCAAAGTTTGCTCAAACTCATGTCCATTGAGTAGGTGATGCCATCCAACCATCTCATCTGTCGTCCCCTTCTCTTCCTGCCCTCAATCTCTCCCAGCATGAAGGTCTTTTCCAATGAGTCGGCTCTTCGCATCAGGTGGCCAAAGTATTGGGGCTTGAGCTTTAGCATCAGTCCTTTCAATGAATAGTCAGGGTTGATTGGCTCTAGGATTGACAGGTTTGATCTGCTTGCAGTCCAAGGGACTCTCAAGAGTCTTCTCCAGCAGTGCATTTTGAAAGCATCAATTCAGCATTCAGCTTTGTTTATAGTCCAACTCTCACATCCCTATATGACCACTGGAAACACCATAGCTCTGACTAACAGACTTTGGTCAGCAAAGTGATGTCTCTGCTTTTTAATATGCTGTCTAGGTTTGTCATAACTTTTCTTCCAAGGAGCAAAGTTCTTCTATGCTGTTCAAGTTCTTTCATGCTGTAGTCCCAGTTCACAGTGATTTTGGAGCCTACAAAGAGATTCAACCAGTCAATCCTAAAGGAAATCAGTCCTGAATATTAATTGGAAGGACTGATGCTGAAACTGCAACTCCAATACTTTGGCCACCTGATGCAAAGAAGTGACTCACTGGAAAAAACCCTGATACTGGGAAAGATTGAAGGCAGGAGGAGAAGGGGATGACAAAGAATGAAATGGTTGGATGGCATCACCAACTCGATGGACATGAGTTTGAGCAAGCTCTGGGAATTGGTGACGGACAGGGAAGCCTGGCATGCTGCAGTCCATGGTGTCACAGAGTCAGACACGATTGAGCAACTGAATTGAACTGAATTTGCCATGAAGTCTTAGTCTGCTTATATGAAAAATAAAGCTATCTTGATTTAACTGAGCAAGTGGGCTCCTTGCCCACTGGGCAATGAGAACGCCAAGTAATGAGGCAATGTTTTGTTGCAGGATGTTCAAGTAAGGTGACAGGAGGTGATGCTGACATCTGTCTCCCCCATAGGTACTTGAGTGGGATGTTGCTGTTAAGTCAGTAAATTGTGTCTGACTCTTATGACCCCATAGACTATAGCCCACCAGGCTCCTCTGTCCATGAGATTTCCCAGGCAAGAATACTGGAGTGGGTTGCCATTTTCTTCTCCAGGGGATCTTCCTGACCCAGGGATCAAACTCGGGTCTCCTGCATTGCTAGCAGCTTCTTTACTTTATGAGCCACCAGGGAAGTCCCTTGAGTGGGATACTTATTGGAAAATGGGGAGTAGGAGGGAGAGGAGTCTACAAAATGATTGGTGAAAAATAATGGAAAGTTTGAAGAGCTCTCGGTGGAGGTGCTCCTGTTTTTCATACCTCTTTGTGAGTCATGTGCGAATTCAGGGGCGTTTAGTATGTCACATGGGCTTCCCAGGTGGTGCTAGTGGTAAAGAACCTGCCTGCCAATGCAGGAGACATAAGAGATGCAGCTGGATCCCTGGGTCAGGAAGATTCCCTGGAGGAGGGCAGGGCAACCCACTCCAGTATTCTTTCCTGGAGAACCCCATGGACATAGGAGTCTTGCAGGCTACAGTTCATAAGGTTTCAAAGAGTCACGCAGGACTGAAGTGACTTAGCACGCATCCAGAGTGTGTTACATATGGTGGATTTTTGGTCTGTAACATCTAAAATTCAGTCAGTCATTCTAATTCCTCAATGCTTCCGTGCAATGCCCAGCCAAAGGGGCTGTCAGCAAGTTGCTTCCGTAATACTCTGCAAGATGAGCCGGGTGGGGGTGGTCTCAGTGAACCATTTTGTTTCTATCTTTCAGGCCTTGAGAATGTAAGGTCCTATGCATGGTTTCTTTAGTATGTCTTAATAGTTTTTCATGAAGACATATAGGAGGAACTCAATAAATCTTAGCTGCAGTTATTGCTTCTTAGAAGTTTTTCAGAGTAACTAATTCATAAATAATTAATATGAACTATTTATTTGTATAAATAGTAAGAAATTAAAATATGACCATATTTTCTTAATCTGAACCCCAAAATAATATCTTCCTTACAGTATTGTTGTGAATATCAGATGAGAAAAAACAGAAAATTCTTTGTAATCTCTGGCACACTTCTAAATGCCAATTCTTATTCCTGTTATTAACAGAAATAGACTTGCTCCTTTGTCAATCAATTCTCTCAAGTCGGAGGGGTGAACTGACTGAGCTTTGATCATGTCTCAAAGGCTCAGCACAGTGTATCTTTTGTCCAAAATACCAACAGAAAGAGGAGTTCAGTTAGTCACCTACTTTATCACTTCTACTCTAGAAAATGAGAAATTTGACCAAAAAAGAGAGACTGAATTAGAAGCACATCTTTGTAGACTGAGAATAGGATTGTAAGAATAAAGAAATGAGGATAATGTTTTATAAATGTACTTATCCAAAGATGTTTTTCAATGGTTAGAACTAAGAAAAGCAAAGTGCTTTTCCAAGGTTATATTTTAGGTGATTATGCCAGCAAAGAAAATGATAAAGGGCAATCTCAAAAACAGCAGGATAATAAGGGCATTTCTTTGGCATAGATATTAAAGTCCAGTAGCAAAGCAGTTATGATTTACTATTGTCCCTTAATGGAAGTATTAAAATATGCATATGTTATTTATAATGTATACAAAGCCTTATAGTTTGTAATCTCCAAAGAGAAGCCATGTATTTGAGAAGAATAAAATCCTGGCCTAAACCAATTTATTGAAATACCCTTTCCTTATGATCTGTACTGGCACATATATAACTCCATCAAAAATGCCTTGGTATGTTTGTGAGGCATAACACAGATTCATGTATGTGTGTCTGTGTGTGTGCTTGTATGTGCACTTGCTGACATGTGCTACTGCAGTGCTGATCACTCTATGAATCTTTTAAAATTGAGGAAGATTTGGAAATTTTATGGCATGAATGAACATGGAGTTTTCTTCCAGTTTGGGGACTTTGAATGTGTCTAATTGTAGTTTGTCATGAGAGCTTCATGAGAGCGGTAGAATTGCAACGAAGCAGTTGCGGGAGTTCTTGGTTCTACTCCCAGGGCAGTCGTGGATGAGCACTGTGACCTTGGACAAAGTCGTTTAGCCTCCCTGGATCTCAGTTTATTCGTCTGTAAAGCACTGGAGTTGAACTCTGTGATCTCTAAGGTCCTTATGAGAGGTAAAGTTTTATGATTCTCTGCGAGTTAATTATTGAGGTCTTCTGTGGTCAAGTTTGTATCCTTCATTTTTTTTTTTTTTTTTCTGGCAGCAATAAACAAGAATGACCTCTGCTCTAAAATTAGAATATTCTGTAACTTACTAGAAATAGATGCAAATATTCTAAGGAGAATAATGATTGCATCATTTGATCTAGGCTCAAAGCTGAAAAATTCAAAACAAAGCTTATTTACCATCTCCTTAAGTGTTTCCCTTGTTCAAAAACAAATTAAGACTGAGACTCATTATTCCCTATAGCTCAAAGCTGCGTAACACAGTGTGTGCTTTGGTTAATGCCTTTGCTGTAGTCTGACACAGTCTTTGGATCTGTCTCTGTTCCTTGTCAGTACCAGTGACAAAGCCTGCTTTTTTTTTTTTTTTTTTTAACACAGAGAGTGGATTTAAAAGAAAGGCATGACAGCATCTTTTCTGTTGCTTAGATTTCTTTGGTCTCACATTATATCTCTCTTCCCTAGTGTGAGGCCACTGGCCTGTGTTCCAACTTTAATTCCCTCACAGATGTTAAAGAGACTAATAATATCCCCAGAGCCTGTCTCAGACAGAATAGCACAAGA
Organism: Oryx dammah; assembly: GCF_014754425.2. Taxonomy (NCBI): domain Eukaryota; kingdom Metazoa; phylum Chordata; class Mammalia; order Artiodactyla; family Bovidae; genus Oryx; species Oryx dammah. The sequence goes on from NW_024070212.1 coordinate 35,474,273, forward strand.
GACAAAGGCTATCTTGGGGACATTTTAACCTTCATTTTCAGAACCATCACCAACTGCCTAGCTTGTGCACCACTCTCTCAGGGCCGGATTTGGATACTGTATTATCTGTTACCTGGCAAGTATTTAAGATGGTGCCCACTCAAGAGAGTTAGCCTTCTGGTAGTGTGTTCTCTGTTCTAAAAAAAAAAAAAAAAAAAAGAAAGAAAGAGAGAAAGAATAGAAAAACAAACCTTGAAAACCAAAGGAATTAAAGGATATAATTTTACCAGAAATGAAGGCCATTTCCAAAAAAGAAGAGTCTCTGCAGGGTAGGGAAGTAAATTAAAAGTCACTATGAATATATGTGGAGAAGGAAATGGCAACCCACTCCAGCATTCTTGCCTAGAGAAGTCCATGGCCAGAGTAGACTAGTGAGCTATACAGTTCAAGGGGTTGCAAAGAGTTGAACACTACTGAGTGACTAACACACCCCCACACACATGGATATATATATATATATCCTTACATATAGCTTCATTTAGGTATTATATATAGATAGATTGGGTAGGTCATATAACATTGAGAAAAACAGAACCACACTTAAAAGTTTAGCCCTCAGCAAGATTTTATTTTTTCACTTCCTTGAGCCTAAGGTTTCTAATTTAAAAAAAAAAAAAAAAAAAAAAGGAACTTATATAACCCCATATGGACTTTCCATTAGATTTCACTGAAATGATTTATTTAGAATCCTTGGGGACATTGTCATGCTATTCATATGGTATTTACTAAATATTCATTTTTTTTTTCTCTTAGAAAACTATTATATAAAGTAAAAGCTGGTCCTTGTCATGTTTCAAGTACTAGTGACCACAATTAACAGCAGCATAGCAGATTTTCTTATGTCACAAAAAATCAGATTGCTAGGAGATTTGGCCACCTGATGTGAAGAGCCAACTCATTGGACAAGACCCTGATGCTGGGAAAAATTGAGTTCAGGAAGTGAAGAGGACAACAGAGGATGAGATTGTTGGATGGTATCACTGACTCAATGGATGTGAGTTTGAGCAAACTCCAGGAGACTGTGAAGGACAGGGGAAGCTGGCATGCTGCAGTCCACGGAGTCTCAAAGAGTCAGACACAACTTAGTGTCTGAACAAAACAAACAAAACAAAGGGACTGGCATAGGTTCAGGAGCTCAATAATATCAGGGTTAGACTGTGTAGGTTTTTTGCTTTCTTCTCCTGATTACAGAATGGCTGTAAATTTTCTGGGTATTTCTATTCTAGATGAGAAGGAGAAAATGGTGGGACATCCTTAGTTAAGAAAGTATAAAAATTTGTGAAGTCCCAAAGCAGATTCCCCCTTAACTTCATTGGTTAGACTGGGCTACACGGCCAGATCTAACCACAAGGGAGGCTGGGAGGTAAAGAACAGGATGTCATATTAGGATCAAACCAATAATTAGCCAAACTCTGGGGCTAACAAAACAAACTCTGTTCTGGAAATAGGCTTCTTTCTGTTAGGATGGAAAACTACTGTAGAGAACCTTTTGGACCTTTCTCAACAACACAAATATATAAAGACTACAAAAATAAAACATGGAAGTTAGAAACTAACAAAAAATTGGGAAAACTGAAAGTTGTCCTAAACTGATGTGAGCCTATTTAGTTCTTTGTGGAGAGATAGCTGCAGTCAAAGATGGTAACCAAGGTGTAAGCTTCCCAGATGGCACTAGTGGTAAAGAACCCACCTGCCAATGCAGGAAACATAAGAAACATGGGTTCAGTCCCCAGGTCAGGAAGATCCCTGGTGAACTCCAGTGTGCTTGCCTGGAGAATCCCATGAACAGAGGACCTGACTGAACGACTTAGCACACATGTAAGAGGATAAGGAAGAAGAACTTCCATTTCCACTTTTCCCCCCTCTCAGCACTTCCTTGGATTATCATGGTCCTCCTTAGCAGGTTTCGGATGAGTAACGTCAGAGAAGCAAAAGTCTGGCTGGGTGGGGAAAGCAGCTATACCTTCTTCCCCTTTCCTCAAAATCAAAGGTACTCCGATTGTAGCCTAAGGAAACTGACTCTCCCAGTGTTGCATTTTTCTACAAGTTAATACTGCAAGATCACATAGGAGTTAGTACTTTCTCTAGAACCTGCCAGTCTGGATTTAAATCTGTTCAATCTTTTAAAAGTTACTAGGAAGGACACAAGGTAAGATTTGGCCTTTAGAAATTACCAAGCATGTTTTACCCAAAAGAGTAGCTACAACTCCCAGGAGGTCATGAGTTTATAGGTTAAAATAACTAGATATCTCTGGTTGGAAAACAACAAACTGAGCAATACATGTGACATAAAGCTGAGTTATTAGAGCACACAAAACAACAATTTTAAATAAGTATAATAAATGTGCTGCTGCTGCTAAGTCAATTCAGTTGTGTCCAACTCTGTGCGACCCCATAGATGGCAGTCCACCAGGCTCCTCCGTCCCTGAGATTCTCCAGGCAAGAACACTGGAGTGGGTTACCATTTCCTTCTCCAATGCATGAAAGTGAAAAGTGAAAAGTGAAAAGTGAAGTCGTTCAGTCGTTTCTGACTCTTTGTGACCCCATGAACTGCAGCCTACCAGGCTCTTCCCTCCATGGGATTTTCCAGACAAGAGTACTGGAGTGGGTTGCCATTGCCTTCTCCGATAATAATGTACTCAAAGACAAAGCCAAATGGGGAAAGAATCTGAAGTCATATAAAGGATGACACGGGGATATTAGAAATAATAAATATAAACATTAAAATAATTGATTGAGTAGTGAGAAGAATGCATGCATGCATGTAAGTCACTGCATGCTTCAGTCATGACCAACTCTGTGACCCTATAGAATGCCACCAGGGTCCTCTGTCTATGGGATTCTTCAGGCAAGAATACTGGGGTGGGTTGCTGCGGTCTCCTCTAGGGGATTCCTGACCTAGGGATCTAACCTGTGTCTCTTATGTTTCCTTGCGCTGGCAGACAGGTTCTTTACCACTAGTGCCACCTGGGAAGCCCCAAAGAGTAGAATGGAGATAGTACAAAAAATAAATTTAGTAAACTTGAAGACTGAGGAACTTTCCCAGAAGACAGGACAGACACAGGGGAAAAAAAAAAAAAAAAAAAGCTAAGCAACTGTAGCAGGCAAAAGAGGTTTTGATGATGTGATTAAGAATTTTGAGATGGGAAGTTCATCCTGGATTATCAGGGTGAGTTAAAATATGAGGGGGGAAGCAGAAAGAGATTTGAAGAGGCCATGCTGCTGACCTTGAAAATGGAGGAAAGGACCAAGAGCCAAGGATGCAAGAAATGAAGTTCCAGAGGCTGGAATAGGAAAGGAAGCAGATTTTCCCCAACAGCCCTCATAAGGAGCACAGCCCTGCCTACCTCTGTGATTTTGGCCCAGTGAAATACATCACAGACTTCTGACCTCCAGACCTATAAGATAATTAGTCTGTATGGTTTTAAGCCACCAAGTCTGTGATAATTTGTTAGAGGAGCTATAGGAAACAAACACAGATTTATCCAGGGTTGAGGTAGAAATATTAACATCTTGAAACTGGAAATCCAAGAGGAAAGTAAAGGGAAGAAGGATAGAAAATATTTGTAAAAGTAGGAAATATTTCTAAAATAATGGAGAAAAATCTTCACAGTTAAATATAAAAATTCTTCGATTGAAAGAACTTATAGAACAGCAAAAAGGAAAGACAAAGAAATACCTATATTAAGAAATTATAAAAATAGTCATAAAAAGTAACTGCTTTGGTCATAAAAAGGCAGTACTTTATCAGATTCCTGAAGTCAATATCCTCTAAGTTACAATAAAATTAGAAATTAATATGTAAATGATAGCATTAAACAGGTTAGTTTTGGGAATGAAGTATCTTACTAAATAATGCTTAGCTTGGAAAAGATTCCATGCAAAGGCTTTAAAAATTAGAAATATGTGGAATTCTTTGATATTAAAAAATTATGTCAAATTCTGTGAGACACAGCTAAAGTGGTCTTTATGTGAAAACAATACCTTTAAATATGTTTAACATGTATTTTAAAATATGTAAAAATGTTTAAAAATATGTTAAAGCATTTAGCAAAAGAAAGTAAGAAGAACAAGGAAACAAGAGAAAAGAGTAAAAACAGAAATCAATCAAATGGACACAGATCAGAAAAAATTAATTAAAAACTGGTTCTTTACACAGATAAGCATATCTCTGACAAAACTAAAGAAGAAAAAATAGAATAGGTGCAGATAAACAAAACCCTGACGCCAAATATTTAAAAGCAAACCATGTTATCAATAACTACATAGTAATAATTTAAATTTTATAAGCTTAATATAATTTGATTTCAAAAACCAGATAAATATAACAAGAAAAGTAAAGATGCATTTTATTTATTAAAACAAGAAAAGTTCTAGGTAACGTATTAGCTAAGGGAATCCATCTGTGCCTTAAGAATTAGCATTCCATGATTGTCTTCCTTGAGTTGCCTCAGAAGAAGGCACTTAAAACAAAGATTCACTTAAAAATAGGACCTTTAAGGGGCTTCCCAGATGGCTCAGTGAGTAAAGACTCCACCTGCAATGCGGGAGACAGAGGCAGATGCAGGTTTGATCTCCAGGTTTGGAGACTGGAAGAGAGCATGGCAATCCACTCCAGCATTCTAGCCTGGGGAATCCCATGCACAGAGGAACTTGGTGGGCTATAGTCCATGGGGTGGGACACAACTGAAGCAACTGAGTTCACAGGATAGCAGGATATTTAGGAGGTGAGGCCAGGAAATGTTGGTAGGAAAGTGAGGAAGTGATTCAAGGAAGTGAAAGCTGGTAATAAAATCTCATTAGAGAGCAAGTCATCTCTGTGGGCTCCTGGCGTTATTTCAGCAGAGAAACCTTAGGACCCACCTGATGGAGATCAATCTCATCTGCAAAGTGTGTCAGTTTGGTCCTTTGTAAATGAGTCATCATTCACTGATTGAGAGCTACTCTCTGTAATTAAGTCCTTACCAAATAAATCAGCATTTTGCAACCTTAAATATTACCTGAAATATTCTGAATCAGTTAATACAATACAAAACATATCATTCTTTCAGATAACATCTAAGAAAAGAAAAAACAACCCTGCTTTTCTTCTATACAAAGTAAGTATGCAAAATACATATGCAAAGAAAGTTTTCTTCAGTTTTCAACATGATTTTATTTTCAGTCACTGTAAGATGTAATTGAATATTAAACTTTTTGTGGAGTTTTATTTTTGAAGAAAAGGATACTATGGGCTTTTTGTAGAAGAATGTTCCCTGTCCTTTTCTTAAAATTAAAATTTAAAGTGTCATCTTAATACTTTTACTTCTTTCAAGTGAAATTTTGTTTAAGGGTGAGAAGTTGAAGAGGAAAAAAACCAACCAACCAAACAAAAAACACAATGCAGTCTTTGAATTAAGCTGCTAGAATGTTCTCTTCTTATGGAGATTGCTTAGGGCTAGGTCTATTTTCCCTGCAATGCCTCATTAACTCTGAACACATTTTTCCCTAGATAAATTTAAAAGCTCATCCTAATTAGACTTCACTAGGGTGGTCTGAATTATTTGATTCATTCAGAAAGACGATAGCAAAAAAGATTACCTTGGGCAGCTATCATGAATGAGACTGAGGATAACCATGGTGATTTTAAGCCTTGGATTAGGTTTCATGGAATTTTCAACAATACGGCCTCAACATCAGGCAATAAATAGTACTCACAAGCAATCTTCTCTTTTATCTTACTAAGTGCTTTTGTAACTGTAACACTGTTTTCGTCTTGCCTGGACTCATTTTGTCCTTGGCACCTCTCAACTCTATCAAGTCTTTCAAAACAGCAGGTAAATAATTATTTAAAGGTAAGCGGACTTGCAATTTAGGATGTACCTAATTCTTTAATTTTCTATCAATATCCTTCATGAACTTTCTCCTTACCTGGACTACTGCAATGACTTTCAGTCTATCTTGTACACTGATGGCAGAACTCTTTCCCTAAAGCTACCCATGCAGGACAACCACTCTAGATGTTTCCAAATTTCTTTGTCCTTCATCCACCATCCTACATTATCTTTTAGTTTTCTATTTATTAAAATGCCTCCACTACATATTTCTCTTCCAGTTATGTAGTTAGAATTTAGCAGGTATGATGTACCGTGCATAGCAAGGCATATGGAAAATAGAGTTTTTAAATGATTAAATAAATGAATTGGCCTGACCTGAACGTTGGTCATAGACAGGGAGGCCTGGCGTGCTGCAGCCCATGGGGTCACAAAGAGTTGGACATGACTGAGGGAACTGAAATGAACATATTTCATTAGTATTTTTCCATAGATGACAGAATATAGTAAAATGTTCAAAGTAAAACCTCAAACTTCCTTTAAAGTAAAATTATTATTACTTCTCAGGCATGTTTCGGATTAGTCTTTCTGCAAGTGATATGCTCCAATGGCACTCAGCTTTCATGTAACATGTCCTTCTGTTTCTCTTTTTCCTACTTTATCTTCACATTTTATTATGAAAATTATCAAAAACATACAGGAAAATTGTAAGAAATATCATTGAACACTCATATTACCTCTTGCTTAGGTTTCACAATCAATAATGTGTTTGGTACCACATATCTATTCATCTACTACCCCCATGAGCACATTTATTTTTAACTATTTCAAGGTAAATAATGACTATCACTATACTTTATCTCTAAATTCTTCAGCATGCTTCCAAGTTAAATATTTGTGTTTATTTCCTTTTACATAAAATTAATACAGAGGGAAAAGCAAAAATCTTAAGTATAATGTTCAATAATTTTTTAAAATTTTATTGAAGTACAGTTGATTTATAATGTTGTGTTTAATTTCTGCTGTACAGCAAAGTGACTCAGTTTTACATATATAAATATATATTACTTTTCATATTTTTTCCATTATGGTTTATCATAGGATATTGAATATAATTTCCTGGGCAGTATAGGACCTTATTGTTACTATTCATTAAATATTGGTGAATACATACATTTGTGTAATTTAAAATTATGAAGATACCAGCCCACAATTTTCTCTCAGGTCTCTTCTCAATCAATCCCAGCCTTCTCCCCTTTCAGCTACAATTACCATTCTATTTTATTTCTTTTGTCAGGGAAGTCTGTAATTTCCTCAGTTCTGTCTCACTGCAGCAAAAATTTGAAGGGATGGATGGACCAGTGTTAACAGCTCAGTATAGGTCGGGGGAGTGTGTAATTTCCCCAGTTCTGTCTCGCCACAACAAAAATTGAAGCGACAGACGGACCAGAGTTACAGCTCAGTTTTATTTGGCAAGCAAAGGAAAATGCGTCCTCAAGGCATGAGGGTGGGCTGTTCCAAAAGATACAAAGAGAAGAGAGGCCAGTGGTTCAATTTTGGCTTCTCTTTTTATGTACTTTTTCTCCTTCCCCAAGCCTGCCCTTTGTAATTTGGGCTAGCCAGGAAGGCTATTTTTTCACCTGAGGTTCTAACTCTGGTCCTCAGACCTTCCTTTGTTCCACTATTGCAGGCTTTTTCCTTTCTTTGTCTTTTCAGTTCAGATCAGTCACTGACTCGTATCCGACTCTTTGCGACCCCATGAATCGCAGCACGCCAGGCCTCCCTGTCCATCACCAACTCTGGGAGTTCACTCAGACTCAGGTCCATCGAGTCAGTGATGCCATCCAGCCATCTCATTCTCGGTCATCCCCTTCTCCTCCTGCCCCAAATCCCTCCCAGCATCAGAGTCTTATCCAATGAGTCAAATCTTCACATGAGGTGGCCAAAGTACTGGATCTTCAGCTTTAGCATCATCCCTTCCAAAGAAATCCCATGGTTGATCTCCTTCAGAATGGAGTGGTTGGATCTCCTTGCAGTCCAAGGAACACTCAAGAGTCTTCTCCAACACCACAGTTCAAAAGCATCAATTCTTCGGAGCTCAGCCTTCTTCACAGTCCAACTCTCACATGGATACATGACCACAGGAAAAACCATAGCCTTGACTAGATGGACCTTAGTCAGCAAAGTAATGTCTCTGCTTTTGAATATGCTGTCTAGGTTGGTCATAACTTTTCTTCCAAGGAGTAAGCGTCTTTTAATTTCATGGCTGCAGTCACCATCTGCAGTGATTTTGGAGCCCCCAAAATAAAGTCTGACACTGTTTCTACTGTTTCCACATCTATTTCCCATGAAGTGATGGGACCAGGGACCAGATGCCATGATCTTCATTTTCTGAATGTTGAGCTTTAGGCCAACTTTTTTGCTCTCCTCTTTCACTTTCATCAGGAGGCTTTTTAGCTCCTCTTCACTTTCTGCCATAAGGGTGGTGTCATCTGAATATCTGAGGTTATTGATATTTCTCTAGGCAATCTTGATTCCAGCTTGTGTTTCTTCCATTCCAGCGTTTCTCATGATGTACTCTGCAGAGAAGTTAAATAAGCAGTGTGACAATATACAGCCTTGACCTATTCCTTTTCCTATTTGGAACCAGTCTGTTGTTCCATGTCCTGTTCTAACTGTTGCTTCCTGATCTGCATACAGATTTCTCAAGAGGCAGGTTAGGTGGTCTGATATTCCCAACTCTTTCAGAATTTTCCACAGTTTATTGTGATCCACGCAGTCAAAGGCTTTGGCATAGTCAATAAAGCAGAAATAGATGTTTTTCTGAAACTCTCTTGCTTTTTCCATGATCCAGTGGCTGTTGGCAATTTGATCTCTGGCTCCTCTGCCTTTTCTAAAACAGCTTGAACATCAGGGAGTTCACGGTTCACGTATTGCTGAAGCCTGGCTTGCAGAATTTTGAGCATTACTTTACTAGCATGTGAGATGAGTTCAATTGTGTGGTAGTTTGAACATTCTTTGCATTGCCTTTCTTTGGGATTGGAATGAAAACTGACCTTTTCCAGTCCTGTGGCCACTGCTGAGTTTTCCAAATTTGCTGGCATTTTGAGTGCAGCACTTTCACAGCATCATCTTTCAGGATTTGAAACAGCTCAACTGGAATTCCATCACCTCCACTAGCTTTGTTCATAGTGATGCTTTCCAAGGCCCACTTGACTTCACATTCTAAGATGTCTGGCTCTAGATTAGTGATCACACCATCATGATCATCTGGGTCGTGAAGATCTTTTTTGTACAGTTCTTCCATGTATTCTTGCCACCTCTTCTTTATATCTTCTGCTTCTGTTAGGTCCATACCATTTCTGTCCTTTATCAAGCCCATCTTTGCATGAAATGTTCCCTTAGTATCTCTGATTTTCTTGAAGGGATCTCTAGTGTCCCATTCTGTTCTTTTCCTCTATTTCTTTGCATTGACTGCTGAAGAAGGCCTTCTTCTCTCTTCTTGCTATTCTTTGGAACTCTGCATTCAGATGCTTATATCTTTCCTTTTCTCCTTTGCTTTTCACCTTTCTTCTTTTCACAGCTATTAGTAAGGCCTCCCCAGACAGCCATTTTCCTTCTTTGCATTTCTTTTCCATGGGGACGGTCTTGATCCCTGTCTCCTGTACTATGTCACGAACCTCATCCCATAGTTCATCAGACACTGTTTATATCAGATCTAGGCCCTTAAATCTATTTCTCACTTCCACTGTATAATCATAAGGGATTTGATTTAGGTCATACCTGAATGGTCTAGTGGTTTTCCCTACTTTCTTCAATTTGAGTCTGAATTTGGTAATAAGGAGTTCATGATCTGAGCCACAGTCAGCTCCTGGTCTCATATTTGCTGACTGTATAGAGCTTCTCCATCTTTGGCTGAAAAGAATATAATCAATCTGATTTCAGTGTTGACCATCTAGTGATGTCCATGTGTAGAGTCTTCTCTTGTGTTGTTGGAAGAGCGTATTTGCTATGACCAGTGCATTTTCTTGGCAAAACTCTATTAGTCTTTGCCCTGCTTCATCCCACATTCCAAGGCCAAATTTGCCTGTTACTCCAGGTGTTTCTTGACTTCCTACTTTTGCATTCCAGTCCCCTATAATGAAAAGGACATCTCTTCTGGGTGTTAGTTCTGAAAGGTCTTGTAGATCTTTGTCTTTTAGCCACCACTAATTTGGACTCTTTTTTCCTATTCTAACTACCTAACATTCTCCCCTCAAGAGATGAGAGGCCCAAGTCTTTGGGAAGAGGGGCATCAATGCCTCTCTGTCTACTTCCTGCTGAACTGGGACAGAAAGGGGCATTGGCCTCCCCCTGTTGCTAGTCTCAAGCCTCAGAGTCCTTATATCGGTGTCTATCTAAGGGTGAGTGATAATTTCCATGGTGAGCTGTAGTTTTATATATATTTGTTGAACTGGCACTGCATATTTTAGCTTGTTGACCTGGGCAGAGAAAAAAATGGGTTAGACAATTGGTAATACATGGAGCTATCATAAGCGGCATCAATATGGTGATAACAAAGATTCGTAGGGGCATTTTCCAACTCCAAATTCCCTCTCGCCAGGAGAAGGGTCCCCAAAAGAGAACCTGTAGCCACCCTGAGAACTCTCCAGCTCATTCTTTGATATTCTGTAGGATCTGAATGTTTTTCTTGAGGACAGTAAGACTTTTTCAACTTGGCCTGATGTAGTTACCCAGAAACATGTCTCATTCAAGATGGCTCAAGTCTTTCCTTGTTCAGGAATCAGGAGATCTATATCCTGTCTATTTTGTGTTTTCCCTGCAAAGCTGTGTTGGCTCTTTAGAGCTGTCCTGAGAAATCTTATACCCACAGACTTAACTTTGGGGGTGTTATTAGAATGACACTCATTTGTATTTCTGAATAGGTATCTGAGATCCCCCAGGGGCTCACAGGTGTATTGAGTGTCCTTTTCAATTTTCTTCCATGGCTTGACTCATGAATAGTGAATCCAGGAGTTGTGTCCTGATACCTTGACTGCTGTGGGGGTAGAAAGTATTACAGGGTAGGGGCCCTTCCATGTGGGCTGGAGTTGAGCCTTTGGGACCAATCTTTCCAGAATTTAATGAGGACTTGCATCCCGGGAGGTCATTAGAATTTTTGGGGTCCTGGTTGACACCCCACAAGTGTGTATCTTGTTGGAATTGCCCTTTGGCCATGGTATCAGATTGGAGGGTTTGAGCCTCTGGATCTAGGAAGAGGTCATTGACATAAACAAAAGGTCTCCCATATAGCATCTCATAAGGACTAAGACTGACCTGTTTCTTAGGGGCAATATGGGTGCAGAGGAGAGCTACTGGTAAAGCCTCCTTCCATCCCAGAGAAGTCTCCTGGATTATTATTATTTTTTTTTCTATCACTGATTATAAGAACTGCTGGGTTCTTTTTACTTTTCATGAAGACTGAGGCCTCCAGGCACAATGGAATTAATAAGTAATGCCTAATGTTTTAGAGACCCCTTGGGTAACTTTAGAAGTAAATGATGTTCCATTTTTACTTTGTAATGACCCTGGCAGACCAAATCGTAGAATAATTTCATGGAGCAGTTTTTTACAACCTTCTAAGCCTTCTCATAGAGAAGGCCATGGCACCCTACTGCAGTACTCTTGCCTGGAAAATCCCATGGACAGAGGAGCCTGGTAGGCTGCAGTCCATGGGGTCACAAACAGTGGGACACAACTGAACGACTTCACTTTCACTTTTCACTTTCATGCATTGGAGAAGGAAATGGCAACCCACTCCAGTGTTCTTGCCTGGAGAATCCCAGGGACAGGGGAGCCTGGTGGGCTGCCATCTATGAGTCACACAGAGTCAGACACAACTGAAGCAACTTAGCAGCAGCAGCAGCAGCAGCAAGCAGCAGCAAGCCTTCTCAGTCAGGGTGGGAAATACTTCAATCCGTCCTGTCAATGTATCTATCATGACTAATAGTTATTTATACCCTTGAGAAACTGGCCTCTGGGTGAAGTCCATCTGCCAGTCCTCTTCTTGGTAGGTCTCACATTTTTGGACAGGCTGGACCAGCTGGGGTCTTCAAGCTCCTTGGGCATTGTTTAATTGGCAAGTGGGAAAAGAGGAGACCACTTGCCTTATAGTCATTTGGAGGCCTGTTCCTCTGAAGGACCTTTCTAGTAATATTTGAAGGGTCTTTTCACCTAAATGAGTGGTGGCATGTAAGGAGTTAACTAACTGCCACTGGAGGTTCCCAGGAAGGTAAAGGAGTCCCTCCTTGTGGAACCACCCCATATGATCTTCAAAGTCCTCCCTCTTAAGTTTAAGAGTCTCATCTTCAGTATATGAAGGAGTTTCTGGCAAATTAGTCCATGGAACTAGGGTGGCAACCCCTATTAGATCATTGTTCTGTAATGCTATCTCTTAGCTGCCTGATGGGCTGTTTGGTTCCCTTGTGCCACTTCCGTGCTCCCTTTTTGTGTACTTTACAATGGGAGACTAAAACCTCAGTGGGCAGATGAAGTGCCTCCAAGAACCTAAGGTTTTGATCACCATGTTTGACTGGGGACCCTCGGGTAGTCAAATGGCCTCTTTCTTTCCAAATAGCAGCACATGCATGTAGCACCAGAAAAGCACACTTGGAGTCAGTATAAATGGCTATTCTTTTTCCTTTTCCCAGCTCTAAAGCTCGAGTCAGGGCTATGAGCTCAGCCAATTGGGCTGAAGTACCTAGTGGCAAAGGTTTTGCCTCTATGGTCTCAAAATTGGACACTATTTCATTTCTGGCTCTTCTTTTTCCATCCAAGACAAAGCTGCCTACATCAGTGTACCAGATTTCCTCAGGATTGGTTAGAGGATCTTCTGTCAATCCCTCTTTGGGTATTGTCCAGTGGTCCAAAGTTTCTAGGCAAGAGTGAAAGGGGAGAGAGTCCTTGGGGGTAGGCAGGAGGTAGCTGGGTTAAGAACCTCACAAGGGCCTGAATTTTCCATCAGCACTACTTGATATCTGAGGATTCTTTGATCAGACATCCATAAATGGCCTCTCCCTTTCAGTAGTTGATTCACTTGATGGCTGGTAAAAATAGTTAGTTTGCCGCTAAGAGAGAGCTTTAAAGCATCTTCTATTAGGACTGCAATAGCTGCAAGATTTCAAAGGCAGGGAAAGATCTCTTCTCAACAAGAGGGTAGGACACTCAGGGACCATCAGAAACTGGTGGGAAAATATTTGTCTGTCCCAGCAACAAAGTTCTCAGGTGAATTTTTTGTAATTGTTTTTCCTGTAGGACTGAAAATGGCAGTTTTGGGAGGAGAAGTCTCCGGTCAGGACAGAGTAGGTAGCCCCCGTGTCAACCAAGAAATTCTCAGACTTACCTGCCACATCCAGTTGCACCCTGGGCTCCAGACACATGATGGTTATCTGTGACAGGTGGGCAGGCTGGAGTGGGCCACTTCAGTCCTGTTGAACAATTGTGAGGGAAGGCTTGACACTTGACCTTGTAGCTCTTGGGTCTTGAGGGCAGAATGCTGGCCAATGTCCCAATTGATGGCATTTGTAGCAAGCCTTTTTAGGAGACTTGTCATGTTTGGACACTCTTTGGTCCAGGGTCTTGCCTCTCTATAGATAAAGCATTTGCCTCATGCCTTGTCCTTCAAGGACTCAGGGTTTGCCATAGGGCTTCCCTGGAGAGTGGCCAGCATCTGGGCATGCCTTGTTTCTTTCCTTTTCTCCCTCTCCTGGGCCTTGGCTTCCCTCCCCTGTTCTCTGTTTTGAAAGGTATTGGTGGTTCTCTGAACCATCTCATCTAAAGAGGCAGTAGGGTCCTGCTGCTGTAACTGTTGTAACTTTATCCTGACATCTGATGTGCATTGGGACAGGAATTGTCCTTTAAAATCACCTGTCACTCGTAAGAGTCTAAGTCCAGATTGGTAAACTTTTAGAGGGCCTGTTTTAGCCTTTTCAGAAAGGCAATGAGTTTCTCACTGGGCTCCGGAGTTATTGCTGAGACTTGGACATAACTGATTACTTTTTGCTGGCCTGATTTTAGTCCAGCCTTTGCACAGATCAGAAAATGATTCCTTTTCCACATGTGCTCAGGATCATTATAATTCCAATTAGAATCTGAGGAGGGGACTGAAGTTTTCCCCTATGGGTATTTATCACTTGACATGTGAAGCCCTGTAGCATAACTTTGAGTTTCCTTCAAGACCTTAGCATGCTCAGGGTCAGATAAAGTTTGACTAAATATAAACATGATGTCCCTCCATGCCAAGTCAAAGGCCAAAGTAATGTGTTGGAACGTATCTATATATTTGCCTGGGTCATCTGTGTAGCTTCCCGGGTCTAGTTTGATCCCAGTTTTAAGAGGGAGAAGGGCTTATGGACCCGAGTTGGTCTGAATTCTCCTCCAGTTTCAACTAAAGGACATACTCGAGTTGGCTTTTGTGGAGGGGGTGTTCACAGACACGGGCATACATTTGGATATAAGGAAGGAACACCAGGGCAATTGGGGAGCCATGGGAGGTGAGCGTTCATGGTGGGCTTCCTTCTCTTGGTTGTCTGTGCCTAACACCATTTGCCTAGTAGGCCCACTTTAAGGACATACAGCAATCCCATACTTAAGAGAGAGTTCCTTCATTTCTCTTCAGTTCAGCTCAGTTCAGTCGCTCAATCGTGTCTGACTCTTTGCAACCCCATGGACTGCAGGACGCCAGGCCTCCCTGTCCATCACAAACTTCTGGAGTTCACTCAGCCTCATGTCATCGAGTTGGTGATGTCATCCAGCCATCTCATCCTCTGTCATCCCCTTCTTCCTGACCTCAATCCCTCCCAGTATCAGAGTTTTTTCCAGTGAGTCAACTCTTCACATGAGGTGTCCAAAGTACTGGAATTTCAGCTTTAACATCATTCCTTCCAAAGAACACCCAGGACTGATCTGCCTTAGGATAAATTGGTTAGATCTCCTTGCAGTCCAAGGGACTCTCAAGAGTCTTCTCCAACACCACAGTTCAAAAGCATCAATTCTTCGGTGCTCACCTTTCTTCACAGTCCAACTCTCACATCCATGCATGACTACTGGAAAATCCATAGCCTTGACTAGACCGACCTTTGCTGGCAAAGTAATGTCTCTGCTTTTGAATATGCTATCTAGGTTGGTCATAACTTTTCTTCCAAGGAGTAAGCGTCTTTTAATTTCATGGCTGCAATCACCATCTGCAGTGATTTTGGAGCCCCCCCCCAAAATAAAGTCTGACACTGTTTCCACTGTTTCCCCATCTATTTCTCATGAAGTGATGGGACCAGATGCCATGATCTTCGTTTTCTGAATGTTGAGCTTTAAGCCAACTTTTTCACTCTCCACTTTCACTTTCATCAAGAGGCTTTTTAGTTCTTCTTCACTTTCTGCCATAAGGGTGGTGTCACTTGCATATCTGAGCTTATTGATAATTCTCCTGGCAATCTTGATTCCAGCCTGTGCTTCCTCCATCCCAGTGTTTTTCATGATGTACTCTGCATATAAGTTAAACAAGCAGGGTGACAATATACAGCCTTGCTGTACTCCTTTTCCTATTTGGAACCAGTCTGCTGTTCCATGTCCAGTTCTAACTGTTGCTTCCTGACTTGGATATAGGTTTCTCGAGGCAGGTCAGGTGTTCTGGTATTCCCATCTCTTGAAGAATTTTCCACAGTTTACTGTGATCCACACAGTCAACGGCTTTGGCAGTCAATAAAGCAGAAATGGATGTTTTTCTGGAACTCTCTGCTTTTTACGATGATCCAGCGGATGTTGGCAATTTGATCTCTGGTTCCTCTGCCTTTTCTAAAACCAGCTTGAACATCTGGTTCCTCTGCCTTTTCTAAAACCAGCTTGAACATCTAGAAGTTCACGGCTCATGTATTGCTGAAGCTTGGCTTGGAGAATTTTGAGCATTACTTTACTAGTGTGTGAAATGAGTGCAATTGTGTGGTAGTTTGAGCATTCTTTGGCATTGCGTTTGTTTGGGATTGGAATGAAAACCGACCTTTTCCAGTTCTGTGGCCACTGCTGAGTTTTCCAAATTTGCTGGCATATTGAGTGCAGCAGGATTTGAAGTAGCTCAACTGGAATTCCATCCCCTCCACTAGCTTTGTTCTTAGTGATGCTTTCTAAGGCCCACCTGACTTCACATTCCAGGATGTCTGGCTCTAGGTGAGTGATCACACCATCATGATTATCTGGATCATGACGATCTTTTTTGTACAGTTCTTCTGTGTATTCTTGCCACCTCTTCTTAATATCTTCTGCTTCTGTTAGGCCCATACCATTTCTGTCCTTTATTGAGCCCATCTTTTCATGACATATTCCCTTGGTATCTCTTAGTCAGAAGAAAATTTGGACATAGAGGATCTATGTCCATTTCTCTTGTCTTTTGCAGAGTAAGTCTAGCTGTAGGATGGTATTGTAATTTAAACTCTCATCCTTCTGGCCAGTGTTCCTTGTCCCCCAGAGGGTACCATGGTCATGCAGTGGCACAAAATAATTTTAAGTGACTTCTCCTTAGGGTTAGAGGATCAAACAGCTTCCAGTTATCAAGGACATATGTCCCTGCATCTCATGGGCATCTGTTGGGGAGTGGATTGGTTATTTCTCATCTGAAAGACAGCAATGACAGCAAGGAAAATAAAAAAGAAAAAAAAATTAATAGGCCTCCTTCTATTTCCATTGGTGGACTTCCTTAGGGATGAGACTTTTTGAAGCTTATTCTGCCCAGTACTGTTGCAACCTGAGAGTCGGGCATCCCTGGATCAGGTTGCGTATCCCCAGCCAGGCTGAGATGTGACAGCCTCCTGGAGATCAAATCCTGGGCAGGTCAAGGCATGTCAGCGTCCCAAGAATTGGATCCCTCGGCAGGTTAAGGCATGCTGACCTCCTGGGACCCCTGGACTGGCAGATCCCTGAGCAGGTTGAGACATGACAACCTCTCGAGGACCAGATCCCTAGGCAGGTTGAGGCAGGTCAATGTCCTTGGACCCCCAGAGTGGAGTTGGGCATCCCCAAGATCTCCAGCATGACCAGTGCTGGGTAGGATTAAGGGGTTGTAATCTTAACTCATTGCTGGATTGTCCACTGTGGATGGGAATAGATATCATGATATAAAGCAATCCAAGCCTGTGCCCTGAGACTGGGTACAGGGTGAAACAGCCATAAGCTTTATTCTCTTATAGCTCTGAAGGAATGTAAGTCACTGATTTCCTCCCCTAGTCCTCCATAAGAGCAGTTTAGGGGGTTTCCATTGGTAAACATTTCATTGTCATAAACCCAGTTTGGGTAATAACAGAAGTAATGACAAAAGAGTGGGTTAGCTGGTCCTGTTAGGGGCAATAAGAGTATTATAATAATAAGCGGGGTGAAGCTAAATTGCCTACAAGAGGGCAGGGTCCTGGTTGTAGGAGTTAGTACGTGGCTTAAGAACAAATTGCTGCTGCTGCTAAATCACTTCAGTGGTGTCCAACTCTTTGCGACCCCATAGACAGCAGCCCACCAGGCTCCACTGTCCCTGGGATTCTCCAGGCAAGAATACTGGAGTGGGTTGCCGTTTCCTTCTCCAATGCATGAAAATGAAGAGTGAAAGTGAAGTCACTCAGTCACGTCTGACTCTTCCCGACCCCATTGACTGCAGCCCACCAGGCTCCTCTGTCCATGGGATTTTCCAGGCAAGAGCACTGGAGTGGGGTGCCATTGCCTTCTCCAAAGAACAAATTGATGAAGCAATAAACCAGATGTTCCATAAAAGTGGAGTGGAGATTTGATCCAGGGCTATGTTTGTAATTATAGGAGAAGGGTGCTAAGGGTTTGGGTCTGCAGGGTTAACTCCCAAAGTTACAAACATTATCTCTGGAAGCCCAGTTGCCCTTGAAGGGATGCCACCAACATATGGACTTCTAGCAGGCATTGTGTGTCTGTCACCCACCTTAGCGAGTTCACTGAGAGATGCTCTTATTGCACATGTTGTGGGAAACATGGTGGATGAAGGCCTGAGTATCTAGAGGGATTGGATATTATACAGTATTTCCCTCCCAAGGGTCAGCTATCTTCTGGTTGTCTCTCCAGAAGGTTGTAGAGGCATCATTGTGGGCCCAGACGCAGCTCAGGAAAAGAGCATGAAACAGAAGGGAAGAGGACAGGACACAGCTTTTGAAAGAATGACATAGCCCAAGGGAATAACATAGACCAATTAAAATCAAATGGATCCAATATGACTAGTCAAATTCAACTAAACCTTGATCCTCAATCTGCAAGCTAAATGACACACCCAGAGGTGCCAGGACAGTTCCAAGGCACTGGCAAAAGACTGAGGAGTGGTAGTTCCCCAATTTTTAGAATGATCCTCCTACTTACTAGCATGTGAAATCACCTAGTTTGCAAAAATTAACCCACCATATTCCATGGCCACCGCACTCCCCTCTGTGATGGCCCACATTCTGTGGCCTGTGCTTCTCTCTGAATCTGCACAAATCCACCTCTTACCTATGCTGCGTCTCTCACTGAATTTTTGCAATGAGACATCAAGAGCCTGAGCTTCATTAGGTCCTGAAGCCAGACACTGTGGGTTTTGGCTGGGCTCAAATTCCGGAAGAAAGAAACTTAAGGACAGGAGGAAAAAGCAGTGGGAAAAATGTGCAGAGGAAGCCTCTTCATAACCTGCCAGAAAATCTGCTAAATACCTGACATGTGCTCACAGTTTTCATTGGCCTGATCTTTGGCACAAAGATTAAGGACAGAAAAATCCCCACTCACCTGGGCAACAACTACTAAGTAGCCCCTGCCAGAGTCCCTCAGTTGCACCCACTGCTGCTCGCCTGTTTGTGGGGGGTTCAAGGAAATAAGAAATGACAGATTGTAAAGGAATTAAGATTTTGTTAGCCATCTGTTCTTCCAGCCATAGGAGCGAGGACCTTCTACCTTAACTGGAGGTCTTCTGAAATCTGAGACTGAGCTGTGTGAGCTTTCTGCCGAGTTTGTTTTTGCTGCCCCAGTTTCCAGCATGCTGGGCTTCTTGTCACTTCCACTTTGCTGGGTTTTCTTCATGTTCAGCTTCCATGTTCATGCAGGAGCTTTCCCCGAGTTGGGCTTCTGCTGTGCTTGGCCTCCGTCTCATGGGTGCCAAGCTGAGGTTGTTTCAGCCAGGTTAAATCCTAGAAATGGCACCATATATGTTGGGGGAGTTTGTAATTTACTCAGTTCTGTCTCACCACAGCAAAAATTTGAAGCAATGGATGGACCAGTGTTACAACTCAGTTTATGTCCGGGGAGTGTATCATTTCTCTAGTTCTGTCTTGCTGCAGCAAAAATTCGTAGCAACAGACAGACCAGTGTTACAACTCAGTTTTATTTAGAAAGCAAAGGAAAATATATCCTCAAAGCATAGGGTGGACCTACTCAAAAGACAAGAAGAGAGGCCAGCTGCTCAATTTGGACTTCTCTTTTTATATGCATTTTTTTTTTTCTCCTCCCCTGAGCCTGCCCTATGTAAATTGGGCTAGCCAGGAGGGCTATTTGTTTCACCTGAGGTTCTCACTCTGGTCCTCAGATCTTCCTTTGTTCTGTTTTCAAAGGCTTTTTCCTTTCTTTGTCTTTTAGCCACAGCTATTTTGGACTCCTTTTTCCTATTCTAACTGCCTAACACTTTTAACCATAACTTTGTTTGTTTGTTTGTTTTCCAGCTTCATATAAGTGAAATCATATTCTCTTTTGTATAAGGCTTCTTTCACTCAGAGTAAAGATTTTGAGATTCAATCATGTTGTATATATCAGTAGTTTGTTCGTTTTTATTGATGAGTTGTGTTTCACTGTATGAATGTACCATATTGTTTCTTCATTCTGTTAATAGAAATGAGCATTATTTCTAGTGTCAGGACTATTTCATATCATGAATAAAAATTCTGTACACATTCTTATGTAAGCTTCTTTGTTGACATTAGCTTTTACTTCTTTTGGGTAAATAAACAGGGATTATTGGATAGGAATAAGTATGTATTTAATTTTCTATGAAAGTGTTGGAAAATTTTCCCTAAAATGTGTATCACTTTGTATATTTATCAACAATATATGTGGATTAGAGGTTCTCCACAGCATCACAAATATTCAATGATCATCAGTGACTGAAAAACTATGCTATTTACCTAAAGTTTTACCCAGGGTCAGGGAGGAATGACTTATTGGAACCAAAGATATAGAAAAAAAGTATTTATTATTTTGTAATTTTACACTAGAAAGTCCAGTTTATTCAGTAACCTGTTTATATTTTTGTAATAATACCATATTTTATCTAAAAGTATATTATACCCCAAAGTGATATTTCACTTTAAGAAAATGCTAGTTCAGTTCAGTTCAGTTCAGTTCAGTTGCTCAGTCATGTGTGACTCTTTGTGACCCCATGAATTGCAGCACGCCAGGCCTCCTTGCCCATCACCAACTCCCGGAGTTCACTCAAACTCATGTCCATTGAGTCGGTGATGGCCATCCAGCCATCCCATCCTCTGTCGTCCCCTTCTCTTCCTGCCCCCAATCCCTCCCAGCATCAGAGTCTTTTCCAATGAATCAACTCTTCGCATGAGGTGGCCAAAGTACTGGAGGTTCAGCTTTAGCATCATTCCTTCCAAAGAACACCCAGGACTGATCTCCTTTAGAATGGACTGGTTGGATCTCCTTGCAGTCCAAGGGACTCTCAAGAGTCTTCTCCAATACCACAGTTCAAAAGCATCAATTCTTCGGTGCTCACCTTTCTTCACAGTCCAACTCTCATATCCATACGTGACAACTGGAAAAACCATAGCCTTGACTAGATGGACCTTAGTCAGCAAAGTAATGTCTCTGCTTTTCAAAATGCTGTCTAGGTTGGTCATAACTTTCCTTCTAAGGCATAAACGTCTTTTAATTTCATGGCTGCAATCACCATCTGCAGTGATTTTGGAGCCCCAAAATATAAAGTCTGACACTGTTTCTACTGTTTCCCCATCTATTTCCCATGAAGTGATCGACCATATGCCATGATCTTCACTTTCTGAATGTTGAGCTTTAAGCCAACTTTTTCACTCTCCTCTTTTACTTTCATCAAGAGGCTTTTTAGTTCATCTTCACTTTCTGCCATAAGGGTGGTGTCATCTGCATATCTGAGGTTATTGATATTTCTCCGGCAATCTTGATTCCAGCTTGTGCTTCTTCAGCTAAACAGCATATTAAATAGCGGAGACATTACTTTGCCAACAAAAGTCCATCTAGTCAAGGCTATGGTTTTTCCAGTGGTCATGTATGGATGTGAGAGTTGGACTATAAAGAAAGCTGAGTACCAAAGAATTGCTGCTTTTGAACTGTGGTGTTGGAGAAGACTGTTGAGAGTGCCTTGGACTGCAAGGAGATCCAACTAGTCCATCCTAAAGGAGGTCAGTCCCAGGTGTTCATTGGAAGGACTGATGCTGAAGCTGAAACTCCAATACTTTGGCCACCTGATGCAAAGAGTTGACTCATTTGAAAAGGCCCTGATGCTGGGAAAGATTGAGGGCAGGAGGAGAAGGGGATGACAGAGGATGAGATGGTTGGATGGCATCATTGACTTGATGGACATGGGTTTGGGTGGACTCCAGGAGTTGGTGATGGACAGGGAGGCCTGGCATGCTGTGGTTCATGGGATTGCAAAGTCGGACATGACTGAGCGACTGAACTGAACTGATACCATAAAAATCATTATTTAATTGAAAAAACTTGATATGAAGTTGAAAGTTTTAGAATTCTAAAGATGAAGTTATCTTTCTCTGTAAAAAGTTTAATATAAAGTTTTTAGTCATTAAAACATATTTGTTATTTAAAACTGCATCAATAAATACATTTATAATAAATAAGCAATAAATTGTTGATTATTAATTTTAACCCATGATCAATTAATTTGTTTAAAATCTATCAAAACAAATTAAAGCCATTAATGTAATATTTAGCAACACAAAAAACAGACTAAAACATATTTATGTATCATCTTTGCCTTTATTCTTTATAATAATAAATCATTATAATAACTGTTTTACTCTGTTGCATTTGATCAGCTTTTCCTTAATTTTAATCAATTTCCAAGCAGTGGTCTTCTCACTGAATTCTCCAGCAAGTATTACTGAGTAAGTATTAAGTGCAAAGACAACAGGGAGAAGCAGAAATGAAGTTATTATGTTGAGCTTCTCTTCTGGTGGGAAGAGAGGACCGAATAGATATTTAGAGTGTTAGGGAGTCCCATGAGTAATTCAACAATCAGAGGGCTGGAGCTGGTAGGTGAGTATGGTTTCTAATGGAGGGGCAGAGGAAGCCCTCTGTGATGAGGTGGCATTTTATCAGGAATCTGAATGATGGGAGAGAGTAGCCCAGGGCATATAATGGGGAAGAAGACATTTCTCCTTTGTACAGATACTAATTCTGGTTCTTCCATTTATCTTTATCTGACTGTCATACCCATCAGTTTTCTCTAATATTTTTTATCCCGCTGCTGCTGCTGCTGCAAATCTTACTACTTTAATTACTACTTTAAATATGAAAGTAAAGTCACTCAGTCCTGTCCAACTCTTTGTGACCCCATGGACTATACCCTACCAGGCTCCTCTGTCCATGAAATTCTCCAGGCAAGAATAGTGGAGTGGGTAGCCATTGTCTTTTCCAGGGGATCTTCTTGATTCAGGGATCCAACCCAGGTCTTCTGCATTGGCAAGTAGATTCTTTACTATCTGAGACACTAGGGAAAAACCAACTTTAAATATATTTCCATTGTATTCTTATTGTTCATCTTCCACTAAAATCATCTCTATGTTAGCAGAAGAAATCAATGTTTGAATTTGGCTTAAGTTTAAATAACCTTATTTAGAAATGCAGACATGTAAGATGCCTTCTGGTTAGGTTACTGAAGTTTAATTTTATTCCTAGAAATTGCCACTGTAATATTATATTCTTTACAGTAAATAGCACTGTATTTTGCTATGTCCTGTTCTTAGCTGGGAAATTATGCACCTGTTGGTTTAAATCTGTTTTATATATTAAATAGTAATGCTAAAAAGAAATCCATAAAATAAAAACCCAAGCTAAACCATCAGCAATGAGAAAAAAGGTAAAAATTTTAATAACAGGCATAAAATTGTATAGATCTAGTTTATTAGGTTTAACTGTGGGCTTTGTGCTTTAGAAAACCATTTGTACAATAAATAATTCATGTATTTTCATTTTTATATTTCTTGATGGTGCTATGAATATATAACATTGTTATTTATAGTAAATGAAAATATGGGTATATAGTTAAAATTATAAAATACCAATATATATCATTTATATATTTATACAATTAGGATAAATACCAACATTTATTTTTTATTCCTTTTCTCTTTTTAAAAAACTGTTCTTTTATTGCATTTATGCTATACCACTTCTTTACCTTATTTAGAGCAAATGAAAACTATATTTTTCTAGAAACTCTTTTGCAAAACAATATATCACAACAGTATTTTTCCCAGTGTGTATAATAATCACCTTTTTATTTGACCTTTTATAGCTACCCCTAATTATGTGGCTTGCCAAGTTTTTAAACCATCCATCCATGTGTCATCTGTAACATTTCCTTTTCATAGCACTTGTCTAGGTTATCATCATGTATTGTGCTTTATTCTTCTTCCTGGGCCATATTCTCTCTTTTTTTTTATTAACCTTTATTCTATCTTTTAAAACTAATATTTATTGGGGTATAGTTGCTTTACAATGCTGTATTAGTTTCTACTGTACAGCATTAGCATTAGCCAGACATACACAAATACCCTCTACCTTTTCAGCCATATTCTCTTACTTTAAATTTCCCTCTAGTCTGGGGCATCTTTAACCATTGCATTAATGATTCTAGCTGTTAAGTCTGATGATACAATCCTTCTAATTTATTTTTATGGGTTGATAGGTCCTGCTGAACCTGGAGTCAGAGAAGGCAATGGCAACTCTCTCCAGTGTTCTTGCCTGGAGAATCCCAGGGACGGAGGAGCCTGGTGGGCTGCCGTCTATGGGGTCGCACAGAGTCGGACACAGCTGAAGTGACTTAGCAGCAGTAGCAGCAGCAGCAGCTGAATCTTGGAAGTAGAAATCAGAGTTAGGTTACTGGGTTGTGTCATCATTTACTATTTTGGAATGATATTATATATAGTTATTTCACTTCATTTCTTAGTCTGGTTTTCTTATCCTTAAATTATTATACCAATTCCATCTTACTATTATAAATATACAATTATACAATATGTTTGAAAGTATATAAACAGTAAAATGCTAGGTCAGTTATCATTGACTTCTATTATAAAGCCTCAGAAAACATTGGTGATCATGGATATTATGAAGGAAAGAGTTGAAAGAAAGCTGTGATAACTTCAGAGACCTTAAATGCATTAAAAACCCAGCCAGAGATTATATTTAAAAACTCAGTTTAATATGTTGAAATACATTGGATGGGAAAGAGATCATCAAATACCTTTAATCTATCCTTATATAAATTTGATTAAATTTTTGAAAGGTTGTGAAAAATATTTAATAGAGTACAATCATGTCTGGGCTTCCCAGGTGTCTCAGTGGTAAAGAATCTACCTGCCAATGCAGGAGACACAGGTTTGATTCCTGGACCAGGAAGATTCCCTGCAGAAGAAAATGGCAACACACTCCAGTATTCTTGTTGGGATAATCTCATGCCCAGAGAAGCCTGGCGGGCTACAGTCCACAGGTTCACAAAGAGTCAGACACAGCTAAGTGACTGAGGATGCAAGGTTTACCCTAATATCAGTGAGCGGAATAAGCTCATATCATAAGCAAGCTTTGAAGCATATATATGTGAACTATACTTTCTATCCTTGTTACTCAAAGTGTAATCAAGGGCAGGAAGCATCAGCACCTCCTGAGAGTTTGTTGAACATGTGGAATCTCTGGTTCTACCCAGACCTAGTGAACCAGAATCTGCATTTTAACAAGATTCTCAGGTGACAACATACTGTTTGAGAAGAATGGGTCTACCTTTTATTTGTTAATAATAAATATCTTCTAAGTGTCTTCCCCAGGAAGTGTCATGATACAATTCAAAGGAGAATTCATTTGAAAGATTACAGGAGGAAACTGACTACTTCCAGTAAAGAAGTTAAAGAAAAAAGTGTACGTGATGATCTTTATTCTGATGTTGGAATTTAGTCACCTAAAAAATACTTTTTTTAATAGCCATAAAATTTAGGGTAGAAAATAGGCCCAAGTATGGTAACATATGAGGAAGACATGGCAACTCACCCAGTATTCTTGCATGGAGAATCCCATAGACAGAGGAGCCTGGCAGGCTACAGTCCATGGGGATTGCAGAGTCGGACAAGGCTGAAGTGACTTACTTAGCATGCATGCACACATGGTAATATATAAATAATAGGGTTTATTTAACCCTATTATAACAAAGATAGTAGAGAAAAGAGGATAAACTGAGAGCAGTAACCCTCTCACAGCAGTGTTGCTCAAACTCTGACGGCCAATTTGCTCAGGCCTTGCTACATTCCTACTGAATCAGAATCCCCACTCTGGGGGGGAGGGGGGGTTGGGATTTAACTTATAAGGTTGCTGCTGCTGCTGCTCAGTCGCTTCAGTTGTGTCCGACTCTGTGCAACCCCATAGACGGCAGCCCACCAGGCTCCCCGGTCCCTGGGATTCTCCAGGCAAGAGCACTGGAGTGGGTTGCCATTTCCCTCCCCAATGCGTGAAAGTCAAGTCGCTCAGTCGTGTCCGACTCTTAGCAACCCCATGGACTGCAGCCTACCAGGCTCCTCCATCAGTTATATGACTATAAAATGGTTGGTTATTTGACTTTTAAAAATCCTCTTTAGGTGATTCTAATTTACAATTTAAAAACAACTACTTCTTAAAAAAATCTAAAATAACATGGCTTTATCTGCTTCTGTAACATGGTATATAGGTGCATAATTAATTTTAAACTTTTGATATTTTCAACTTCTTAGTTCAATTGCTGGTTTACTGATATATAGCTTTTTGGTTTGTTTTTATTTATGTTTTCTTATATTGTCTTTTTTTTAAATGTATTTTTAATTGAATGACAATTGCTTTACAAAATTGTGTTGGTTTATACCATAAATCATTATGAATCACCTATAGTTATTTATGTGTTCTCATTTTATAAACTTATTTTTCTGACCTTATTTTATTGGAGGACCCCCTTGTATGTTATTGTGTTGTATATGGACAATATTAAAAATTATTACATAATGCTTAATGAATCAGAAAAAAATTGCCTTTTAATAAATGAATTGAAATTAGGAGATGTTTTATTTAAAAGTTCAGATAGTAAACAATAATAATTTATTAATCTGATCCAAGGTTAAGTAAAATGAATCTTGAATTTGTCTACCCATAAATCTGAATGGGATAGGAGGAGCCAGGGGTGGGTTCTAGGAGGTGAAGGGATGAAGTGGCAAAACCATGTGGGAACCAGAACCTATGGCCCTAAGGAGAGTTTGTATAAAAAGATAGACTCTAATATTTGATGCCTTATCACAAACAGTGGGTCTGTTTATGCAGGTAATAAGTAGATTTTTTTTCTCTCAAATGGAACCAACAAAACAGATCTTTGCAGTGGAAGCACTAGAAGACAATACCGTGAAGAGCTAGAATAGAGGAGAAGAAATGGGTGATGGCTCTGTTCTTCAAGAGAGTCCTTCAGGTTACTCCAGTTATACTTGGGAATTTAGAAGGCATTGGTTTGGGTTGGAGCAATAAAAACGAAGGCAAGACTTGATTTTACATATAACCAAAGAAGGAAACAGAATATTGATTTATGGCTAAAGTTAAGATAGAAAATGTAGCCAGAGAAATGTGAGGTATCCCTCACCCATTTTAGGTCTAATACACTATATCCCCTTTTATGTTAACTATCTTTATTATTTGAGATCTCCATTTTCAAAAGTTACTACATATAACTGAATCACTTTGCTGTATACCTGAAATTAACACATTGTTAATCAATTATATTCCAATATAAAATAATTTTTTAAATATATGTACAATAAACCAGAACCACACAAAGTTACTATGGGAATATTCACTTCCTTTTAAAGGTGATTGATTTTGGAGACAGTAGATCATATAAGTTTTGAGCACTTTACTTAAAGTGGATGAATTCGTTTCTTTTTGAAATATTTGGATGCGAGACTAAGGGAATCAAGTAAAAGTCTTTTCCACATAGCTACATACACACCTGGATTTGTGGTGGCCACATCTTTCTCCACGAGAACTTATCTGCAATAAGAAAAAAAGATAATGTTTGGATTTGATTTAGGTCATACCAGAATGGTCTAGTTGTTTTCCCTACTTTCTTCAATTTAAGTCTGAATTTGGCAATAAGATGTTCATGATCTGAGCCACAGTCAGCTCCCAGTCTTATTTTTGCTGACTTTATAGAGCTTCTCCATTTTTGGCTGCAAAGAATATAATCAATCTGATTTTGGTGTTGACCATCTGGTGATGTCCATGTGTAAAGTCTTCTCTTGTGTTGTTGGAAGAGGGTGTTTGCTATGACCAGTGCATTCTCTTGGCAAAACTCAACATTCAGAAAATGAAGATCATGGCATTTGGTCCCATCACTTCATGGGAAATAGATAGGGAAACAGTGGAAAAAGTGTCAGACTTTACTTTTGGGGGCTCTAAAATCACTGCAGATGGTGATTGCAGCCATGAAATTGAAAGATGCTTACTCCTTGGAAGGAAAGTTATGACCAACCTAGATAGCATATTTGAAAGCAGAGACATTACTTTGCCAACTAAGGTCCGTCTAGTCAAGGTTATGGTTTTTCCAGTGGTCATGTATGGATGTGAGAGTTGGACTGTGAAGAAAGCTGAGCACCGAAGAATAGATGCTTTTGAACTGTGGTGTTGGAGAAGACTCTTGAGAGTCTCTTGGACTGCAAGGAGATCCAACCAGTCCATTCTAAAGGAGGTCAGTCCTGGGGTTTCTTTGGAAGGAATGATGCTAAAGCTGAAATTCCAATACTTTGGCCACCTCATGCGAAGAGTTGACTCGTTGGAAAAGACTCTGATGCTGGGAGGGATTGGGGGCAGGAGGAGAAGAGGATGACAGAGGATGAGATGGCTGGTTGGCATCATGGGCTCGATGGACGTGAGTCTGAGTGAACTCTGGAAGTTGGTGATGGACAGGGAGGCCTGGCTTGCTGCAATTCATGAGGTCTCAAAGAGTCAGACACGACTGAGCGACTGAACTGACCTGAACTGAATGATTTGGAGAGGAGTGCTGTAACGGTTAGTTTTGCTTGTAATTTGACTGGGTCAAAAAGTGTCCATATGTTTGACTAATCATTATATAATCTAGGTGTGCCTGTGAGTGTTTCCTGATGAGATTAGCACTTTAATCAGTAGGTTGAGTTAAGGAGATTGCCCTCTCCAACATGTGTAGGCAACTTGAGGGCCAGAATAGGACCGAAAGGCAGAAGAGGGAGAATTTGTTCTCTCTGCCTGTCTGCTTGAGCTGAGGTACCAGTCTTCTCCTGCTTTCCAACTGACTGGAACTGATACCATTGACTTTCCCAGTTCTCAGACCTTTGCGTTTGGACTAGAACTATACCACTGACTTTCCTCAGTCTCCAGCTTGCAGGTGACAGATCATGGGACTTCTCAGTCCCATTAATCACATACGCCAAGTTATATATATATATATATTTGATTCTTTGTTTTTCTGGAGATCCGAGACTAATATGAGTATTATAAAAATAAAAATACAATCTTTTTCAAACATGACTTTTGCTCATTCTTTATGCAAAATTGAAGCTAACTATGACAGTTTCTCATATATCAGTTTTATGTTTTCTTTTCCACATGTGGTATCAACTACCCATTCCTATACACATACACACACATAATCTTCCAGAAGTTGTTTTGGGATCCTCAAGTAAGAGAGGCCATCATATTAACAAGCATATAATATAATCTACAAGTGACATAATATATATGAAAAACAAGTATGTATTTGGAAACAAAGAGAATAACAGTAAATGGGCTCAAATATACATTTGAAAATATATTAACACTTCCACTTTGAAAACAAATACAGTAAATATAGGTAAATAAACATTTCTGAAAGCCATTCAGATATGCATTTGTAAAAAAAAATACGTAGTCATAGTATTCATTCTGAGTTTTTAAATTTTAAAATATATATCATGAATTTAAGTATAATAGATTGGTGGCCTTCACTGGAATGCAGAAAAAAGAAATCAAGAATTCTATTTCCAGTTTGTGTTTCCAAAATGTGGACAGGTTTATTTTAACAGATTTTTGGAGACTTTTTAGACTTTCTTGCCTAGAATTTGTTTCAATCACTATGACCCAAAAAAATCTTTAAAAGTATAGAAGAAATATATGGTCTGTGGTCAAAAATTCAGACGTCCAAGTCAGTTAGGATGCAGAGTTCTGAATAAGAGGGTGCAAAGAGAGTCTCAGAATTTGATTTTAAGTTCCATAAGGTCAGAGGCAGAGTTTGCCTTGTTTTCTGTTATGCCTCAACCCGTATTTGAGATGGAGTATGTCCTCCAAGATGATTTTTCATTGGATGAGCTATGTTCAAGATAAATCTCTGTCCTGAAAATCCATACAGTTTATTAGAAACTCAAAGTCCTAGCAAGTACTGTCTTCAAACATAATTAAAATTTTTATTATCCTGTTTATAACATGCTTGCAGGAAATGATCCTAAAGAAACAAAAAATCCTTGTGGGCAAGAATACATGCACATTTAATTTGAATTTACTTTGTTTCTACTAAAGAAGCAGCAACCAATATGATAGATAAGTTTGATCACCAAGGAAATAACACTGAAAAACAGTATTCTTCTATCTCAAGAACATTCAAGTGGAACTTTAATTACAGATATCCCAGTGATAATTAATTTGTTGTTCTTATATGTTATAAATCACCAAAATACAGGAAAAGTCTTAAAGCCATGTTGAAACAACTAAAAATTTATTATACCTCAGATAACTTGAAGCAAAATGTGAATTTGACTCATTACCAATGTATCTTTAAAAAATCATTCATTCTTCATTCACTCATTTATACAGTCACTAAATATTTACTGTATAGCCACTGTGTGTTAATTAACATAATTATTTTATGGAAGTTAAAACACAGCTATGTGTGTTTGTGTAAGGAAAGTCAGAGTGCATCTCTAAACACCTTCTCTCTGAGACATCCTATGACTGCCTGAAGGTTCAGCTTCTCGTGCACTTTGTGTGACAGGAGCTCTGCAAGGTTAGTGCTTTATCTTAGTTTCATCATGCACTGTAGATAGGGCACAAGAATGGATTGCATGGTGTCTCCAGGTGAAGATATGTTTGGAAATTATTTCCCAATTCTGAAACTACTCTGCAGAACTCCTAATAGAGGTATCAATTCTGTTATGGTATGGGCTTCCCAGGTGGTGCTGGTGATAAAGAACTCACCTGCCAATGCAGGAGACATAAGAGACACAGGGGGATAGTATTTTGTCTAGAGAATCCTCATGAACAGGGGAGCTTGGTGAGTGACAGTCCATAGGGTCACAAAGAGTTGGACACGGCTGAAGTGGCTTAGCACATCTGTTATGGTATAATGTTGGACTTGCTCAAAGGGTGAGGATCATATGGATTCTTTCATCGCCAACAGTTTTGAACTCTGAGTTCTGGAGGACTTGTATTCCTTTTTGGATTCTTATCTCTAATCTTAATAAGTATAAATAAAAATAGCTACTCATTGTAAGAAACTAACAAAACCTCATGCTGATAATGGTGACAAGTTACAAGAAGGGGACAGAAGTTTTAAATATTACAGATTTCAGCATTAAGGCAGTCTTCACATGACATTAATCCTTGCCCAAACGTGTAGAAGTCGAAAGACTAAAGTTCTGCCTGCCATTAAATGTATGTATAGGTTACTAAAGAATTGTAAACATGATCAAGTCTCAAAAGATGCCCCCCTCCCAAATGCTTCTGAAATGTCAACCCCAGGGGCATCATCCTGAGGAAAACAGTGATTTAAAGGATTGTCTAGGTTGCTCCTGTGTCTGTGTCATATTCAGAGTTATAATAATTTCAAATATGTGCTTGTGCTAATCACTGATACATCACATATTATTTTTAAAACAGTCATGGCAAGAACTTGGATTTGGAAGGTAAGATTTTAGTTTTGATCTGTTGCTAATTGATTTTACCTGAACACTGCAGATTTCTGATGTCTCATAGATTGAATTAGGTGGATGGAACATGTCTTGCCTAAAGTCTGTTTCAGCTCTAATGTTTCTGTTTCACAATCTGCCATTAATAATCAAGTATCTTAGGAAATAATTACCACCAGGCTCTTTCTACATCCATTTACTTTTTCATTCACCTTTAAAGAAAGACTTTTAAAAAGTATAATATACATAGAAAAATATATGCAAATCTCAAGTAACAAACGATGTGTTTTCATGAAACAAATATTGTCACAAAAACAGCAACAGACTGAAAAAAAAAAAAAGAAAAGAAAATTACCAGAAACTTGATGTCTGCCTTCTGTGCTATTTTAGTCACTATAACCAGAATAGCCTCTACTCTGACTTATAACCCAAACTTCTAAAAATATAGCTTGATTTGACTATTTATATAAATGTGGTCATCAAATGTGATTTAAATTACATCCAATCTTTAGGTCAACTCAGAGGATATTGGGATCTTAGCACTATTGAATCTTTTAACCCAGGAGCATGATATATCTCCCCCATTTAATTAAATCCTTATTAATTTCTCTCATCAACCTTTTAAATTTTCATGTATTGATTTTGCACCTGTTTAGTTAATGTTATACCAAATCACTTCTTAATTGTTGATGTTGTCATAAATGGGATTTTTAAGTAACTATCTTCCAATTAAAATAAATCAATTAATTAAAAATAAATATAATTAAAACACAAAAAGTAAAACTTAAATTTGCTTATTGCTAATATATAAAAATACAATTGAGTTTTTAAATTGATACTGTATGCTAAAATCTTACTAAACTCACTTATTAGTTCTAGTAGTTTATATGTAGACTCCCTGAGATCATTTACTGTTATGACCATGTTGTCTTTAAAT
The DNA here is from genome assembly GCF_014754425.2 of Oryx dammah. Taxonomy (NCBI): domain Eukaryota; kingdom Metazoa; phylum Chordata; class Mammalia; order Artiodactyla; family Bovidae; genus Oryx; species Oryx dammah. Next base: position 35,506,303 of record NW_024070212.1, read on the forward strand.
AATGATAGTTTTACTACTATTTTAATATTTTAAATTGCTCCCCCTTTTCTTGCTTTATAGAACTTTCTGAGACTTACAGTAAAATGTTGACTAGGTATGGTAAAATAAGATATTCTTAGCCTGTTTCTGATCTTAGAGGGAAATAATTTAGCCATCTCCTATCAAGTATGAGACTTGTTTAGTCACTAAGCTGTGTCTGACTCTTTTGCAACCTCATGGACTATAGCATGACAGGCTTTATGCATGGGATTTCCCAGGCAAGAATACTGGACTGGGTTGTCATTTTCTTCTCTAGAGACTTTTTCCAACCCAGGAATTGAACCCCCATCTCTTGCATTGGCAGGAGGAGTCTTTACTACTGAGTCACCAGGGAAGCCCAACTGCGAAGTTAGTTATAGGTTTTGTACCAAGTTCAGGACATTTTTTACTTATTTCTAGTGTACTGAGAGATTTTATTTTTTATTGTGACTGCTTAATTTTTTCAAATGCTTTTTAATATAAAAAGCATTTCATAGTTACTTATTATAGTTATTTGACATCCTGGAATGTGAAGTCAAGTGGAGCTTAGAAAGCATCACTATGAACAAAGCTAGTGGAGGTGATGAAATTCCAGTTGAGCTATTTCAAATCCTGAAAGATGATGCTGTGAAAGTGCTACACTCAATATGCCAGCAAATCTGGAAAAATCGGCACTGGCCACAGGATTGGAAAAGGTCAGTTTTCATTCCAATCCCAAAGAAAGGCAATGCCAAAGAATGCTCAAACTACTGCACAATTGCACTCATCTCACATGCTGGTAAAGTAATGCTCAAAATTCTCTAGCCAAGCTTCTGCAATACATGAACTGTAAATTCCAGATGTTTAAGCTGGTTTTAGAAAAAGCAGAGGAACCAGAGATCAAATTGCCAACATCCGCTGGATCATGGAAAAAGCAAGAGAGTTCCAGAAAAACATCTATTTCTGCTTTATTGACTATGCAAAAACTTATTGTGTGGATCACAATAAACTGTGGAAAATTCTTCAAGAGATGGGAGTACCAGAACACATGACCTGCCTCTTGAGAAACCTGTATGTAGGTCAGGAAGCAACAGTTAGAACTGGACATGGAACAACAGACTGGTTCCAAAGAGGAAAAGGAATACGTCAAGGCTGTATATTGTCACCCTGTTTATTTAATGTATATGCAGAGTACATCATGCGAAACACTGAGCTGGAGGAAGCACAAGCTGGAATCAAGACTGCTGGGAGAAATATCAATAAGCTCAGATATGCAGATGACACCACCCTCATGGCAGAAAGTGAAGAGGAACTAAAAAACCTTTTGATGAAAGTGAAAGAGGAGAGAGAAAAAGTTGGCTTAAAGCTCAACATTCAGAAAACGAAAATCATGGCATCTGGTCCCATCACTCCATGGGAAATAGATAGGGAAACAGTGGAAACAGTGTCAGACTTTATTTTGGGGGGCTCCAAAATCACTGCAGATGGTGATTGCAGCCATGAAATTAAAAGAAACTTACTCCTTGGAAGGAAATTTATGACCAACCTAGATAGCATATTCAAAAGCAGAGACATTACTTTGCCAACAAAGGTCCGTCTAGTCAAGGCTATGGTTTTTCAAGTGGTCATGTATGGATGTGAGAGTTGGACTGTGAAGAAAGGTGAGCACCGAAGAATTGATGCTTTTGAACTGTGGTGTTGGAGAAGACTCTTGAGAGTCCCTTGGACTGCAAGGAGATGCAACCAGTCCATTCTAATGGAGATCAGTCCTGGGTGTTCTTTGGAAGGAATGATGCTGAAGCTGAAACTCCTGTACTTTGGCCACCTCATGCGAAGAGTTGACTCGTTGGAAAAGACCCTGATGCTGGGAGGGATTGGGGACAGCGGGAGAAGGGGACGACAGAGGATGAGATGGCTGGATGGCATTACCGACTCGATGGACATGAGTTTGTTTCAACTCCGGGAGTTGGTGATGGACAGGGAGGTCTGGCGTGCTGCAATTCATGGGGTCGCAAAGAGTCAGACACTACTGAGCAACTGAACTGAACTGATAGTTATATTATTCATAGTTATTTATTATAATGATTTATGTTGATTATTTTTCATAGTTATTTATTATAATTTACATTGATTAATTTATGAATTTTGAATCAGTCATTCTTAGCATAAGTTCCACTTGCTAGATTAATTTGTTAATATTTTGTTTAGGAGTTTTGTTTCAATGTTCATAAGAGATGTTTTCTTGTAATACCTGGGGTTTGATTTCAAGGTATAACTAGCTTCATAAAATGTGTTGGGAGGTGTTATCTATCTCTCTATTTTCTGAAATAGTCTTTGTAGATTTTTTTTCTTAAGTATTTTGTAGAATACACTGTGAAAAATGAAAGTGAAAGTCGGTCAGTCTTGTCCATCTCTTTGCAACCCCATGGACTATACAGACCATGGAATTCTCTAGGCCAGAATACTGGAGTGGGTAGCCTTTCCCTACTCCAGGGGATTTTCCCAACCCAGAAATCTAACCCAGGTCTCCCACATTGCAGGTTGATTCTTTACCTGTTGACCTACAAGGGAAGGCCAAGAATACTGGAGTGGGTAGCCTATCTCTTCTTCAGGGATCTTCCTGACCTAGGAAAAGAACCCAGGTCTCCTGTACTGCAGGCACAGTCTTTACTAACTGAGCTATCAGGGAAGCCCTAGAACTGGGGTTTTCTTTTTGGGAAAATTTTTATGTTAAAAATTCAATTGGTTAATTCAAGTGCTTTAACTGATACTGATTTTCTCAGGTTGCCTATTTCTTTTTTTCAATGAGCTTTAATAGGTTTTTAATTTCCAGACATTTGTGCATTGAACTTAGATCAAAGTTATTAATGCAAATTGTTCATAACATTCCTTTCTTTCCTTTTCCATCTATTTGTGTAGTTCTATTTTCCTAATACTAGATATTGATAGTATTTTTCTCCTTGTTTGACTTATTTCACAAGTATTGCTCTTCCCTTCCATCTGTCAGGGCACTCAAGGAATATTTCTCAGCTCTTCACAATAAGAACCCGTGAGGATCCTGAAAATAAAACCTACAAAACTGTGGGGACCCCAAGGTTGTAGCCCAGGAGTTTCTCATTCTCCCATCAGTGCACACTCAGCCATCAGCAATTCATCAAAATTACAATGTATGTGTCTTAGTGCACTCTGCTCTAGACAAGCAAAGCTTGAATGTGACTCTACGGATTACCCTTTATCTCCAGATTGTGGGGTGGCAGTTTGCCCTGACATCTCAGTTCTCTGGGGAGGACAAGTAAAGTTACTAAATTTCAGTTGGTCCAGCATCATATTTTGTCATAAAGATGAAGGTGACGACTTCCAGGCTTCTGAATATCAGAGCTGAAACTGGAGGTCAACTTAGTAAATTCAGTTTCCTTTTCAGTATCACTACTAACTTTTCAGTTATACCATTGAAAAACTACTTTTTATTTCAACACCCATCTTTAGCTTATTTCAGTTATTCATAAGTATGTTGTTATATTTTTCTTTATATGGTTTTCTTTTAAAGATACAAAATAAGAAAAGATTTTTTTAATTATTATTTTTATTTATTTATTTATTTATTTTTAATTTTTACTTTACAGTTCTGTATTGGTTTTAGCATAGATTGACATGAATCCACCACAGGTGTACATGCGTTCCCAAACATGAACCCCCCTCCCACCCCCCTCCCCACAACATCTCTCTGGGTCATCCCCGCCTATCAGCCCCAAGCGTGCCATATCCTGCATCAGACATAGACTGGCAATTCGATTCTTACATGATAGTATACATGTTTCAATGCCATTCTCCCAAATCATCACACCCTCTCCCTCTCCCTCTGAGTCCAAAAGTCCGCTATACACATCTGTGTCTTTTTTGCTGTCCTGCATACAGGGTCATCCTTGCCATCTTTCTAAATTCCATATATATGTGTTAGTATACTGTATTGGTGTTTTTCTTTCTGACTTACTTCACTCTGTATAATCGGCTCTAGTTTCATCCATCTCATCAGAACTGATTCAAATGTATTCTTTTTAATGGCTGAGTAATACTCCATTGTGTATATTTGTCCACATTTTAATTGTTCCTTAGGTTTTTAAATTTCTTTGTTTAGATTCATATGTCCATATACCATATTCCTTTTGCTAGAAAAACACTCAAAATATTCTTGTAATTCCTATCTGATTATTACACACTATCTCAATTTCTAGTTTTAATTTTTCCTTGATTTCTGACAAGTTTGTTTTGAGTATACAGTTATAGGTTGATAGTTTTATCTTTAATTATTTAGAGATTTTACTTTTTCTTTTTTTTTTACAATATTCAAGGTGTCACCTAGTTCTTTATGAGATGTCTATTGGTGTTAACTTTACTTCATTACAAATAATATTTTTTCTCTTCAAGGTTTTTAATTTCCATTGGATTTTAGCATATTTGTGTTTTTATTTGTATTTTTACTGCTCAAGTTTCTCTGAGAATCTTGGATTTGGGCTTTTTCTTTTCTCTTTAATTTTGGAAAATTCTCAGTCACTATCTGTTCAAACATTTCTTTAGGCCTGTTCTGTGCTTCCTCTAGGGGCTCCCCAGGTGGCATAGAATCCACCTGTCAATGAAGGAAACACAAGGGACACAAGTTTGACTCCGGGGTTGGGAAGATCCCCTAAGGTAGGAAATGGCAACCCCCTCCAGTATTCTTATCTGGAAAATGCCATGGACAGAGGAGCTGGCAGGCTACAGTCCTTGAGATTGCAAAAAGTCAGATGTGACTGAGCACATATATTTATTCTCTGACTGGGAGACCAACTACTTGTATTTTAGACCCTTTGATATTATCTCACAGATATTAAAAGCCAGTTTCTGGGTTTAGTTTTTTTTTGTTTTTTTTTTTTTTTCTTCATCTTTTTTTTTCTTCTGGCTTAGTTTGTATAGTTCAGATTGACCTATTTTCAGTTTTACTTGTTTTCTGTTATACATCACCTACTCTTAAGCTTCTTGCAGGGATTTTTCATCTCCAATAACATGAGTGTTTCTTTTTCTCATTCTATATTTTTTTTCTCTCTCTCTCTCTTTTTTTTTTTTTTAGCATTTTTGTTTCATCTCTGTATTGAAATTCACCACTTCTCACAAATGTTGGTCACCTTTCCCATTAGAATCTTTAACAAATTTTTCAGTCATTTTAGAGTGTCTTTTTGATTGCTCCAACTTCTGAGCCATATCTCTCTTTCTGTTCACTACTTTATCTCTTGACAATAGATTATTGTTTTTATTGCTATTGTTTTGTATGTTTCATGTTGGGTATGACAAAACATTAGAGGCAGGAGTAAATAGTATTTATGTTCAGAAAAGGTAATGACTTTTATTCTTTCAGGCCTTTTTTTTTTTTTTTTCAGGGAATGGGGGGTGGGGGAACTCAAAACCAATCTAATCAGTAGCTGAGCTGTATTTAAGTGTTTCTCAATTATTGACAGGGAGTTTCAGAGGTTGGCTTATGCTATCTTGTTCATAGTCTATACAAAAAGGGCTTTCTCTCTTGATCTGCTCTGTGCTCCACTCTCAGCTTTTGGCAGGCATTGTACACAAGTTCCTTTGAGAGGTTCTCCATTCTTAGCTTTCTCTGACTTTTTAAGGTTATCTGTTGCTGTTACCTGTAGCTCTGTACTAAGGTTAATGGTCAGGGTGGGAGTCAAAAGTTGGTTATGCTGTACAGCAAAGTGATCCAGTTATACATATGTGTGTGTGTGTATATGTGTGTGTGTGTATATATATATATATATACACACATTCTTTCTTAATATTCTTTTCCATTATGGTTTACCATAAGATATTTAATATAGTTCCCAGTGCTATACCATAGGATCTAGTTGTTTATCCATTCTATATATAAAAGTTTATGTCTGCTAACCTCAACCTCCCACTCCATCCTTCTTTAACCCCCACTGCTTTGGCAACCAGCAGTCTATTCTCAATGTAACTGACTCCTTTTGAATATGGAACTCCCAGTGATTCCAAACGGCTACTTTGACCTCTGGTGGGCTTAAAGAATTCAGTAAAGTTTCAGTTATTTTCATGCTATCCACTTTTATGACTCCTTGTCATTCTTCCTATGCTCTGCTAAGGGGTAAAATAGTTCATATACTAAGATGACTGTCTCTACTTGTCTCTACTAAGATGGTCTTGTTACACTTAAGAAGTCATTTCATCTGATTAGCTTGTGACTTCAGCTCCCTTTGTATTTAAAGCTATGATTTTTTAGAGTATCTTGTCTTTATCATCATTAGAGAGGGCAGAGATACTAACTTGTGATTTTTTACATTCTAATTCATTTGTGTCTATAGGACAGACTTTTTTGAATTCCAGCAAATGTTTAATTTGAAACCCAAGCCAGACTTTAACAGTATGTGAACTGTGAACTTCCAGATGTTCAAGCTGGATTTAGAAAAGGCAGAGGAACCAGAGATTAAAATGCCAACATCTGCTGGATCATTGAAAAAGCAAGAGAATTCCAGAAAAAACATCTACTTTTGGTTTGTTGACTATGCCAAAGCCTTTGACAGTGTGGATCACAATAAACTGTGGAAAATTCTTCAAGAAATCAGAGTACCAGACCACCTGACCTGCCTCCTGAGAAATCTGTATGCAGGTAAAGAAGCAACAGTTATAACCAGACATGGAACAACAGACTGGTTCCAAATCAGGAAAGAAGCACATCAAGGTTGTATATAGTCACCCTGCTTATTAACTTATATGCAGAGTATATCATGAGCAATGTCAGGCTGGATGAAGCACAAGTTGAAATCAAGATTGCTGGGAGAACTATGAATAACCTCAGATATGCAGATGACACCACACTTATGGCAAAAATGAAGAACTAAAGCGCCTCTTGATGAAAGTGACAGAGGAGAGTGAAAAAGTTGGCTTAAAACTCAACATTCAGAAAACTAAGATCATGGCATCTGGTCCCATCACTTCATGTGACATAGATGGGGAAACAATGGAAACTGGCTGACTTTATTTTGGGGGACTCCAAAATCACTGCAGATAGTGACTGCAGCCATCAAATTAAAAGACACTTGCTTCTTGGAAGAAAAGCTTGACCAACCTAGACAGCATATTAAAAAGCAGAAACATTACTTTGCCAACAAAGGTCTGTCTCATCAAGGCTATGGTTTTTCCAGTGGTCATGTATGGATGTGAGAGTTGGACTAGAAAGAAAGCTGAGTGCTGAAAATTTGATGCATTTGAATTGTGGTGTTAGAGAAGACACTTGGGAGTCCTTTGGACTGCAAGGAGATTCAACCAGTCCATCCTAAAGGAAATCAGTCCTGAATATTCACTGGAAGGACTGATGCTGAAACTGAAACTCCAATACTTTGGCCACCTCATGTGAAGAACTGACTCGTTGGAAAAGCCCTGATGTTGAGAAAGATTGAAGGCAGGAGGAGAAGGGGACGACAGAGGATGAGATGGTTGGATGGCATCACCAGTGTGACGGATATAAGTTTGAGCAAGCTCTGGGAGTTGGTGATGGACAGGGAAGCCTGGCATGCTGCAGTCCATGGGGTTGCAAAGAGTCAGACACGACTGAGCAACTGAACTGAACTGAACAGTAGATAAAATTAAAAATGTAATCTATAGTTTTAGTACCTTCTTTATAATTATAAGTTAAAATAAAAATATGAATTTAATTTAACTGCAATTAAACAATTAGTTGGGGGTTCCCTGATGGTTCAGACAATAATCTGCCTCCAAAACAGGAGACCTGGGTTGAGTTTGATGGTTGATGCCTAGATCAAAAAGATTCTTTGGAGGAGGAAATAGCAACCCATTCCAGTATTCTTGCCTAAGAATTCCATGGACTCCTGCCTGGCAGGCTACAGTCCACGCATGGGGTTGCAAAAGTAGGGCACGACTGAGTGACTAACACTTAACACTAAACAACCAGTATGATTTTATGTTTAATAATTTAATAATATTACTGAAACTAAGAAATGTTTTAAAATGTAATTAGAAACAAACTTGAAAAAATTACAATAATTGATGATTTAATGACTAGAATAGATTTTCAAAACATGCAAATCCTCTTTTGTGTAATTATCTGGGCTTAAAATGAAGAGTTATGATGGGAAATAATTTTTCTATAATAACTTCTGTTTTTCTTTCAAGACATTGTTATTTGTGATGCTCATGTAATTATATGCCACTGTAACTCAAGTATGTAATGACATTTCTCTTTGAAAGCATTTAAATAACTCAGGAAATTGCCTTACTGTTCTGTTTCCTGACTTAAAACCCACTTTTGCCATGTTCATTTTATTATACAATCTGTCTCAACTCATCCAGGCAAAATATATTCCACAAAATATAATGTGCACTGAATGTTATACTGGTTGATAGCCATATAATTGTATCCATTATTGCATTTATATTTGTACATAGACATTTAGCATACTGTATATAAACAGTCACGTTTATAGATATGTATGTGAATAATGTCTGAATAAGGACTTATACATTTATTTTATCTTTTTAATGATTTCAGTTGATTCTAAAATCAGATATGTCATGAATTATGAGTTACTTATGGCTTATAAAAGGAAGGATGGAAGAATAATAACTCCATAAAATTTTAATATATAATTCATTTAATTAGGGAGTAAGAAAATTAGAACTTCACCTTCATGTATGAATTGTTGTTAGTTTTTGCTCCATAACACAGGAACATATTGCCTACCAGTAACAGTTTGAAGTAATACAATTTCAAGTGACCATACAAATTCATATTTTATGGCAGTAACAAAGCTATTTTCACTCAGATGGCACTAATTTTATATAAAAACACTTTGAAGCAAGGGCTCACTTAATCCCTTTCCTGTTGAGCTCAACAACTGCTGTTGGTGGGAATGTGGATTATGTTACATGGGGTCAGGGCCTTGCTTTTCCTCATTTTTACTGTGAAATTATTTTTTGAGTAATGTTTCTACCTTCCCATCAAGGTGAGCATGGAGACCATGATGTTATGCTTTTTGTCAGTTCCTTTGCATGGATCTATAGAAATAGTTTGAAATACCATTGAAAGCATATTCATTCATTTAGTTAGTAAACTGACACCGACTCAGAGAAAAGTAGAAGGTATACATGATAACAATGTTGCAAAATCAAGCATTGTCTCCAATACCTTTTTCATTCTCAGAGGAATATCCCTCTCTTCTCAATTCTATCTTGAAATTTTGACATATGTACCATGGGACCTAGACCTTAACCCTACTAATACTTTGATTACATACCATCTGATGTAAAATATGTTTCGGAGTAGCAGTGATTCTTTCCTTGTGGTGATGGTTTGGTCACTAAGTCATGTCTGAGTCTTTGTGGTCCCATGGACTGTAGGATTTTCCAGGCAAAAATACTGGAGTTGGTTGCCATTTCCTTCTCCAGGGGATCTTTCCAATCCAGGGATCAAACCCACTTCTCCTGCCTCTCCTGTTTGACAGGCAGGTTCTTTACCACTGAGCCACCTGGGAAGCCCCTTTCTTATACTTACAAATATTTACTGATAAAATGTTTAAAGAAGACTAAGGATTTCTATTTTGTATGCTTGATGTGTGTATATTAATGTGCATCTTTTTAAATGTTCTAAGGCAGAGATGAAGTTAACCTCATAATCAATTTCTGGCCTTTCACATACTCCTTCTCTTCTCAATTCTATCTTGTCCTTTCTTTATTTTTCATGTGAATTTACCAATTCAGTGAGATTAAGCAAAGTGAAGATGACACTGTACTCTGTCATTAACTGATATGTATGAGATTAAACTGATATGTATAAGATTAAACATTTGTCTACTGCAGGTATCATAATTTTTCTCTGTAAGGCTGCATGTCTAAAGACAATTTCAGTAGTTATGGAAATGAGGCCAGCTGGGTCTGAGACAGGCATGTGAAGTTAGCTACCACCTCTCCTTTCAAAACCAAGTGTCTGTTCACATGCACTGTTTTATATGGTTTCCAAAGGGAGAAAATTAGTGGTACCATGTATTCAATACAAGATTAGATACATTAAATTTGTCTGGGAACTTGGAATGGGAAGAGTCTATCATCAAATGAAATCTGAAGTTTTGCAAGGCAATGGCACCCCACTCCAGTACTCTTGCCTAGAAAATCCCATGGATGGAGGAGCCTGGTAGGCTGCAGTCCATGGGGTCACTAGGAGTCAGACACGACTGAGCGACTTCACTTTCACTTTCCACTTTCATGCATTGGAGAAGGAAATGGCAACCCACTGCAATGTTCTTGCCTGGAGAATCCCAGGGACGGGGAAGCCTGGTGGGCTGCCGTCTGTGGGGTCACACAGAGTCGGACACGACTGAAGTGACTTAGCAGCAGCAGCAGCAGCAGCAGCAGCAGCATAGGGTCTGCAAGTTAAAATTTGTTGCAAAGGAAGAAGAAAAGCCAAGCAAAAGAGAGAGTTTGGGTGGTTCTGAGATCTGAAGGACAGCTAATTCAAGAATTCCTCCAATTCCTCATAAGTTTAGCTACATACAAGACACAGAGGAGAGATAATACGGCTCTCTCTCTGAAGTAAGAAAGATCTAGTTCTAGCAAGCCCACTCTGAGTGTGGGCGCATAAAAGACCGACGCATCTTCTGTGTGCCACAATCTGAGAACCCACCAAAATGCTGTGGGCCTTTAGTAACGCAGTGGGACTGTAGAAATATACAACTTCTCAGTGACACAAGCCTAGACGGCATGCGAAAGACAGCTGAGTGAAGTAGAGATTTAGAAGAATGCTGTTCAGGTTACAGAGTGGCAGAAGCCAGTGATGAGTACCAGCTTAAACTCTTATGTGATAGCCTAGAAGACATCCCTTTGTGGTATATTGGTGAAGAATACATTGAGGTTTGTCACCACACACTTGGGAGCTTGGAACCCTATAGTTTGGCCATTAGACATTTTGTGACCTAATTTGTATCTGTAGATTTGACAACACTGCAGTTACATTTTATGTATCTCATTTTCACTATGCACTCCCAAAGCAGAAACTTTTTTGTTAACCTTTAAAAAAAAAACTTTTTTGCACTAACAAATTTGAAAAGATCTTCTTAAAATTCACACTTTTTCTTCCATAGTCCCAGCAAACAAATGACACTTTAATGAGAAATTTCTGGTGAGATTGCACTGATTTCTTTAGGAACTTCAAAGTTCTATATTTCTATATAAGAAATATAGCAGTGTTAAATTAGTTAGGCAAGGAGGCCATTAACACTGAGATGGTTCTGGTGCTGTAGTGACTGACATAAGCAAACTGAACCTAAGCCTTACAAATGCCTCAAGGTTATGAAATCAAAACTCAAGGACAACCAATTTAAGCAGCCATTGGTTATTGGTTAGATCATAACCAGTCACATAATTTTCTTTCTGAGCTTTCTCACTTTCCCTATCTGAGTCTTTCCCTTAGCTCCTGTCTATGGAGCACTCCTAACCACTTCTGGTTTGGTGCTGCCCAATTCAAATAAATTTTTGGTTAAATAAACTCTTCAAATCTTTAATATTCCTCAGAAAGAAAAAGAAATGAGAAGAGGAGTTTAGTTGGCCATGACTTTCGCAGTATGAATAAAGGAGATAAAAAAGGATGGCAAAAGCCTTTTTAGGTTTTCCTTGAGCAAACCAGAGGCAGAAGCTGAGGGCTGTCATATACCATTTAAATTGTTTTTAAAAAATTAATTGTTCCTGTCTTTTGCCCATTTTTTGATTGGGTTGTTTATTTTTCTGATATTGAGATACATGAGCTGCTTATGTATTTGGGAGATTAATCCTTTGTCAGTTATTTCATTTGCAATTATTTTCTCCCATTCTGAGGGTTGTATTTCAATCTTGTTTATTGTTTATTTTGCTGTACAAAAGCAGATAGTAAGAGGGAAGTTATTGTGTGAATTATTGTGTGAAGACACAGGGAGCTCAACCCAGTGCTCTGTGACAACCTAGAGGGGTTGGATGAGATGGGAGAGGGGTTCAGGGAAGAGGGGACATAGGTATACCTGTGGCTGATTCATGATGATGTATGGCAGAAACCAACACAATGTTGTAAGCAACTCTCCTCCAATCAAAAAAATAAAAAATAAAAAAAAAAATAAAGAGAGAGAGAGAGAGAAGAATGTAAATTCTAAAGAAAAATAAAAATGGTTCCCATACCACTCATCCTAAAGTACAGAAGACTTTGCAGATATGGAATAAAAGTATTTATAAAATGAAAAATAAGCATGTGTCTGGTGGTGGTGGTGGGGTGCAGTTAAGCGACACAAGTTGGACAATCCCTCCTTTTCCTGGTGATAACACAGTGTTTCTTCAGGGGCTGGTGGCCCCACTCATCCATTGAGTCTCCTTGTGGCCTGTTGTGGCATCATAATAACCCCACATTTTCTTTACAGCTTCTGCAAAATTTTTCTCCTTCATATTTTTTCTTCTTCTCTTTAATGTTCAGGAAATATTTGATTCCCAGAAAACTGCGCTGTAGTCCCTGATATAATTTTCTTGTGGTCCAGATGGAGGTGACTACACCTAACCTGAAATTTTTTTTCAGTCCTGAGATCAGTTCCTTACTACTTTAGAAAAAGCCATAAAATTGTTTTCCTAGTATTTTACTGTAGTTGTTTTATTTTCCATTTGTTTTATATTTTGCTGTCATATTTTCAGCTGTTTACACATACTGGTTTGTTTTCTTCTAAGTTAACACATTTCTGTGGGTCTTCTCAGGTAGCTCAGCAGTAAAGAATCTGCCTGCAATTCAGGAGACCCTGGTTCGATCCCTGGGTTAGGAAGATCCCCTGGAGAAGAGCATGGCAACCCACCCAGTATTTTTGCCTGGAGAATCCCATGGACAGAGGAGCCTGGAGGACTATGGTCTGTAGAGTTGTAAACAGTCAGACACTATTGAAGTGACTGGGCATGTTTTTCACATATACACAGTAATAGAGAATATGCTGCACTCCATGGGGTCACAGAGTCAGACACTACTGAGCAACTGAAAAACAAAAAATGTACACATCAGAGAAATCTAAAAAGATACTAACTTTAGGCATTTGAACATTAAAATATCAGGTCATCTTCATTCAAAGAATAAAACAGAAAGTTTATTCATCAGAAAATAATGATTTCTTAAAATAGTGGATTAAAAAATACAAAAACTAAGGTGATTAGACAATGATAGATGCATAGTAATCATGCCAAATATTGATGACCAGGAAAGACAGGTTGTATTGTGTGGCTTATGTAAATATCTGTCAAAGGACAAAAACGTGAGTAGCCTGAGATCACCTTGTTTTATGAAGCCCAAGCTGCATGGAAAATCCCTGGAGAAACAATAGAGACAGAAAAGGGGAAAGAAAGCGAGAGAGTTCATGTAAGTTACTTAGGTTTGACAGTTACATAGACAACATGGACAGCAAAGTCACCTGACTAAAATCATATGGATGGGTATTTAAGTATTGGCACTGAGGCTCAACACTATGCCATCAATTTCCAGAGATTAAATGCTCCACTTCCAGGCTGTACAGAGAAGTTTCTCAACTACAAAATGGAGTTAATAATTGTATATATCTGACCAAGTTATTTTAAGTATTTAATAACTTATACATTTGAAGCATTTAGACTAGAGCCTGATACATAGAAATGATCATATAGGTTACTCTGATTTTTGTTAATCAATTAAGCAAATAATACAAAAAAACAAATTTTAAGAAGTAATTTTTATTCTGACCTAGATTTGTTTAAAGTTATATTATGAACATATCATCTTAAAGTAATGAGCCAAAATTAACTAATCATAAGCAAAAAGCCTTGTCATGAAAGTATGGAGCCTATTATGCCAAGTATAGATTTTGAGATCAAAGGGCAAACCACTAAAAATGAGAGTAAATGATTCTAACATATGCTGGTTACTTAAAGGACATAATTTTAGAAATGTGTTTTCTTCTAAATGACATTAAATTAGGTCTAACTGCTTATTCAATTAAGTTTAAATTTATTTTGAAGGTAATGATATGCTTTTACATAATAATTTGATAAATTCTTAACAGCTTTCCTGGAAAAATATGTGCCCACATTCCTCCTACATATTCATTTATGTTTTAGAATTTTAATAGTAGTTTCAGAAATTTTTTTCTTTAAAGATGTTAGGTAGTTAGAATAGGAAACAGGAGTCCAGAATGCTGCTACTGCTAAGTCACTTCAGTCGTGTCCGACTCTGTACGACCCCAGAGACGGCAGCCCACAAGGCTCCCCTGTCCCTGAGATTCTCCAGGCAAGAACAGTAGAGTGGGTTGCCATTTCTTTCTCCAATGCATGAAAGTGAAAAGTGAAAGTGAAGTCGCTCAGTCGTGTCCAGCTCTTCATGACCCCATGGACTGCAGCCCACCAGGCTCCTCCGTCCATGGGATTTTCCAGGCAAGAGTACTGGAGTGGGTTGCCATTGTCTTCTTCGAGGAGTCCAGAATAAAATGAAATGAAGATGTTCAGTTGTGTCTGACTCTTAGCGACCCCATTGACTGCAGCCTACCAGGCTCCTCCGTCGAAGGGATTTTCCAGGCAAGAGTACTGGAGTAGGGTGCCATTGCCTTCTCCAACTACTTCACTAGTTTAGTATGCAAGAAAGTAACAGAGGTTTTGAATAAGTTAAACTGGCTAGTAACAGCTAATCAGTTTTCTTCAGTAATTACTGTTCTTCTACATCAGTTCATTTCAGTTCAGTCGCTCAGTCATGTCCGACTCTTTGCGACCCCATGAATCGCAGCACACCAGGCCTCCCTGTCCATCACCAACTCCCAGAGTTCACTCAGACTCATGTCCATCGAGTCACTGATGGCATCCAGCCATCTCATCCTCTGTCATCTCCTTCTCCTCCTGCCCCTAATCCCTCCCAGCATCAGAGTCTTTTCCAATGAGTCAACTCTTTGCATGAGGTGGCCAAAGTACTGGAGCTTCAGCTTTAGCATCATTCCTTCCAAAGAAATCCCAGGTTCATCTCCTTCAGAATGGACTGGTTGCATCTCCTTGCAGTCCAAGGGACTCTCAAGAGTCTTCTCCAACACCACAGTTCAAACGCATCTTTAGAGAAATCCATTTGCTGTTAAGAACTTAAGACCCTTTACTACAATTCATGCTGCAAAATGCAGTAGTCACACTGTTTCCAAAAGGATCCTAAAACCTGTAGTGCAAAAGATATCTAAGAAACTATATAATTACAAAACCATCAACATTTTTCAAAGAAATTTGCTTAAAAGAGTGACTTTTACAAAAAATGTGAATTTGTTTTAAGTGAAAAAAGAATTCTCTCTATGAAAGATCAAAGACTCATTTCACAGATAACTTATGCTGTATTAATGACTTGATTAACAGTGTACAAATAAGGGTTGTAGAATTTTTAAATTAGGTCTGAGCGAGAATGGCAGTGGCTAAAAGACAAGGAAGAGAAAAGCCTGCAAAAATAGAACAAAGGAAGGTCCGAGGACCGGTGTTGAGGACCTCAGGTAGAACAAACAACACTCCTAGCTAGACCAATTTACATAGGTCAGGCCCAGGGGAAAAGAAAAACATATAAAAAGAGGAGCCAAAAGGTTGGGGTCTCTCTCTGTCTTTCTCTCCTGCACGCTGGGGTGCTCTTCTCTTCGCGTCTTTGGGTTGGCATGCCCTCACGCCTCAAGGAGGATTTTCCTGCTATTTTCTAAATAAGATGGCGCTGTAACAGGGAGCTGTAACACTGACTTGTCTAAGAGCTATAACACTGTCTGTCCCTGACCTGAGAGCTATAACACGATCAGTCCAAGACCCAAGAGCTGTGACACGCTGAGGGCTTTAATGTCTGTCACTCTAAATCTTTGTTGTGACGAGACAAAACCAAGGAACATATGCTCGCCTGACAAAGATATATCAACTTAAACCCATTTGGAAATAACCCAATAAAAATCCCCCTTTCTTTAATTTATTTATATACTTTCCTCAAAAAAAACAAGTAGTTACACATATATATGGGCTTTCCCAGTGGCTCAGCAATAAGGAATCTGCCTACAATGTAGGTGATGGAAGCAACACAGGTTTGATCCCTGGATCAGGAAGATCCCCTGGAACAGGAAATAGCAATCCACTCCAGTATTCTTGCCTGGAAAATTCCATGGGCAGAGGAGCCTGGCAGGCTACAGTCCATGGGGCCACAGAGTTGGACACAACTGAGTGACTGAGCACATCGTATACCACACACACAAGAACACCACTTTAGAGTATTACTCAGTCATTAAAATGAATGACCACTTGCCATTTGTGAGAACATGGATGGATGTACAGGGTATTATGCTAAGTGAAGTAAGTCAGAGAGAGAGAAATGCTATATTTTCACTTATAGGTGTAAACTCAAAAACAAAACAAATAAACATAACAAAACAGAAATAGACTCCTAGAGCCAGAGGACAAACAGGTGGTTGTGGGAGGGGAGAAGGCTGGGGTGGGGGAGGAAACAAAAAGTTGAGGTAATGAATACTAATTAGGTTGATTGTGGTCATTATTTCACAATGTATGTTTATAGGAAACTGATCACATTGTCCACCTTAAGTATACACTGTTTTTTTCAATTTTACTTCAATAAAGCTGAAAAAAATAAAATTGCATACTTAATGTTTGTGCAGTTTAAAGTATATAAATTTTATATAAAATAATTGTGATTATAATGATAACTATGTAGGTAGGTGAAACAAAAACTAAAGAGGATGATTATTGAAGTTTGATGATACATATGTGGAAGTGTGATGCCCTATTAAGTTTATCTTGCCTGTCTTTAAAGTTTTCCTTAATTAAGAGGCCACAACCTTAACTCAAATTTTCCACCCAAGGCAGAGTCAGCATAATTATCATAATCTTAATAGAACACACCTTAAAATCAGGAAAAGTACATGTTTTCTTGATATTGATGCCTTAAAGAAGTTGGATAAATAAGGAGGATATGCGTGATATATTTGGAAACATTTTCAGTAAATATAACAGTATGTCTTTAATAGATGTTTTACCCTTAATCTCTCTAGTCAAACATATGGCAAAAAAGCAGTTCTTAAATGTAAAAGAACAACTGAATAATGTTGATAGGTGTTTCTCTCCAACTGATGAATTCTTTCAATGTAGCAAAAGAATTAATTTGCAAGTTTCAGTAATTTATTAAAAATATCAAGTGATTCTTACCACCATTCTACTTTGTCATTGCAACATTGAACACTAACTCAGAGATACAAGAGGGTTTTACATTCTTCAGGCAGTCATGGAGTTTCCTCATCAGAGGTGAGCCATAGGGTGCAGCAGCTTATTTTTTCTCACAAGAACTTTGAGTGAGGACAGTCAGAGTATGCAGGCAAGAGTCTAAATGTCTGCTTTGCTTTACTAACTGATTGAAATGGCGGGGGGGGCATGACATTCTCAAGGAAATTAGGGCAATTAGCCAAATCACATACTGCTATACTACTTCAGAGACGTGGCTTTAAATAATTATTAAAAAGGAAGGAAAAATAAGGAAAGGGAGAGGGAGGGAGGGAGGAAGGAAGAAAGAAAATAAAAAGGAATCTGACCATAGACCAGACCATAGGATGGGGATGGCTAGAAGGCAACGAATCCTAGGGCACATACTAAGGGGTTGTTTTTTCTTTTTTCTACTTATCTTGGAGATAATCTTATAACAATTATTCAGTAGTTCATCCTTATTTCACAAAACTCAGTAAAATTTGAGTCCTGATTACGTTATGAGATATGTTGCTGAGAGTGGATGGTGGCAGTGGAACTGCAGTTGCTCTACTCAGTATAAGAAATTTATGGTAACTCTTCCAACCCACCTGTCAACTTACCCAGCTGTGAAGAAATTATAATTACCTGTTAAAAAGATAGCTTTGATATTTTCAGAGAAAGACCCTCCCCCATCACATTCTTTAATTGCTTAAAATTCTTATGCTCATCAGTCTGTTGAATATGGGCTCTGTTATAAACACAATAACCTTTGATTTTTTTTTTCCTCTTTTTTTCACACTTAGCAACTGATTGCATAAAAATTAGGGTAACTCATTTTTACAATCTAAGAAGAAATTAGCTTTATTCTAGTAATTCTCCTGGGCTTTTCTTTTGGAATAATTTATTAAACTTAATTCTCAGTATGGTGATCTTTTGTTCTAGTATATTTATTCATTAGTCAGCCTTTTCTCATTTCATTGTTCTTGGGTGAAATTATATTTTGGAATAACTTTAGGTAATTGGTTGTACATTTCTACACTGTTACTTCTGTATTAAAGCATTAGAAAATTAGTTTAAAAAGAGATATTTATATCACTGATGGAGAGGGACTCAGTACTGAATTTAGTATTAGAGTAAAATTAATTAAGTCAGAAAATGGTGAGCAATTATGTATAACAGCTTTATCCTTTGCTGACCCCCAAAGCATTAAATTAAGCATAGACATCTGCTATCTTTATCAAGAAATATTGACAGGACCTCAATTTTTGACTTTACATAAGATGACTTCCAGAGAGGGCACACTTGAGACGATCCAAGCCCCAAGGTCTTGATTTCTGCAAAGTTCAGGGGTCAATACTTTTCCAGACATGTTCCCATTATTCAAATGTCATATAAAGTCTCTGCCAAACTGATGAGGTTGAGAATTGACCCTTCATGACATTCTCTCATTGATACAAATTTGGCCTAAAGTGAAAAGCATCAATATATGAATTGCTAAAGATCCACACAAGAACTAGAACAGTTGGGGGAAACAAACAAACAACAACAAATAAAAAACCCAGCACCCACTGAGAAGCAAAGCAAATTCTGACTGCAGACCTGTCCTATGCCAATACCATGCTAAATATACCTATCTTGAGGCTCCCCAATATTATAAGTCCACCAACAGCACTGTGTTTAATTTCATTCTTAACTTATAACTTGCCATGCCTCCCAAGTCAATTTTCTTTCCTCTAATAAAGAATTTTATGTTTATAATTAAGATACACCTCCAATATTATCTACCAGTCTTCATTCTTGTTTGGAGTTTCCATTATTGAGAATTATTTTAATATATAATTGAAAAAAAGTGAAAGTGTTGGTTGTTCAGCCATGTCTCACTCTTTGTGACCCCATGCTGTAGCCCATGGGGATTCTCCAGGCAAGAGTAATGGAATGGGTTGCCACATCCTCCTTCAGGGGATCTTCCCAATCTAGGGATCAAACCCAGGTCTCCCACATTGCAGGTAGATTCTTTACCATCTGAGCCACCAAGGAAGCCCAAGAATATTGGAGCTGGTAGCCTATCCCTTCTCCACGGGATCTACAACCCAGGAATTGAATCGGAGTCTCCTGCGTTGCAGGCAGATTCTTTACCAGCTGAGCCACCAGGGAAGTCCAAACACACAGTGTGCTACATTGGCTGGTAAAAGAATCACAGCCTCCCGGGTGGCAGGCAAGAATTCCACCACTGAACTTAAAGGACTTATTAAAATGAACTCTCTGATCCTTGAGTCGCAATGTATTAAACTTGATTGTCATCACAAGAGTTTATCAGAATGGTTATTGCATTTTAGTACACCATCAAATGCAAGGTATTTATCATGGGAGATGAGAAAAAGGTTCAAGACTTTATTATTGCATTGAGTGCCAAGAGGTGTTGATTAGAGTCAAGTCTCAGCTGTTAGGGTGACTTCCCACCCATGTGGAAGTTGAAAAGTATGAAAGATGATTTCATAAAGTTGAAGAAAGACTATTCAGTTCAGTTCAGTTGCTCAGTCATGTCCGACTCTTTGCGACCCCATGAATCGCAGCACACTAGGCCTCCCTGTCCATCACCAACTCCTGGAGTTCACTCAGACTCACGTCCATCGAGTCAGTGATGACATCTAACCATCTCATCCTGGGTCGTCCCCTTCTCCTCCTGCCCCAAATCCCTCCCATCATCAGAGTCTTTTCCAATGAGTCAACTCTTCGCATGAGGTGGCCAAAGGACTGGAGTTTCAGCTTTAGCATCATTCCTTCCAAAGAATACCCAGGACTGACCTCCTTCAGAATGGACTGGTTGGATCTCCTTGCAGTCCAAGGGACTCTCAAGAGTCTTCTCCAACACCACAGTTCAAAAGCATCAATTCTTCGGCGCTCAGCCTTCTTCACAGTCCAACTCTCACATCCATACATGACCACAGGAAAAACCATAGCCTTGACTAGACGGACCTTAGTCAGCAATGTAATGTCTCTGCTTTTGAATATGCTGTCTAGATTGGTCATAACTTTTCTTCCAAGGAGTAAGCGTCTTTTAATTTCATGGCTGCAATCACCATCTGCAGTGATTTTGGGGCCCCCCCAAAATAAAGTCTGACACTGCTTCCACTCTTTCCCCATCTATTTCCCATGAAGTGATGAGACCAGATGCCATGATCTTAGTTTTCTGAATGCTGAGCTTTAAGCCAACTTTTTCACTCTCCTTTTTCACTTTCATCAAGAGGCTTTTTAGTTCCTCTTCACTTTCTGCCATAAGGGTGGTGTTATCTGCATATCTGAGGTTCTTGATATTTCTTCTGGCAATCTTGATTCCAGCTTGTGTTTCTTCCAGTCCAGCGTTTCTCATGATGTACTCTGCATATACGTTAAACAAGCAGGGTGACAATATACAGCCTTGACGTACTCCTTTTCCTCTTTGGAACCAGTCTGTTTTCCATGTCCAGTTCTAACTGTTGCTTCCTGACCTGCATACAGATTTCTCAAGAGGCAGGTTAGGTGGTCTGGTATTCCCATCTGTTTCAGAATTTTCCACAGTTTATTGTGATCCACACAGTCAAAGGCTTTGGCATAGTCAGAAACACATTATTACACTTTTGGAGTAGTATGATATCTTCACAGCCATATCAAAATATCAAAGTAATTCATGATCTTTGTTTTTTCCTATCCTAAAGCAGAATTATTTCTGGATTTCCCAGGAAGCAGTCCACTGGTTTGTGGATTATCCTATCTCTTTGTTTATTCCTTCATCTCTTTCCTCTTTTTGTTTTCATTTCTCTTTGGGTTAGCATTTCCTCTGAAGAGTGGCAAAAAACAGTGAGAAGGCCATATCAGAAATTTCCCTCAGGTAGACCTAGGAAAGGCTGAATTTATGAGACTTTTTTAAGATATCAAATTGAATAGAAGTAGAAATTTAATTATAATTGAATCTAAGATTTAGAAGGAAGTATGTTGACATAGCCTAAACTCCCACCTAATATTCTCATTCTCTCTTCAATCATCACTTTTTAAAAAGTTCTCAAGTCTAATGTTTCCCAAAGCAGTAAATCTATCACTCTAATAATAATAATGTTAATGATGAAAATAAGAAGGATAAAATAATATACCTGCTATTTATTGAGTATTAACTGCATACTAGATACTGCATTAGGTGATGAACATAACTTTTACGAGGTAGATGCATGGACTTCCCAGGTGGCACTAGTAGTGGTAAAGAACCTACTAGGTTATTTACCCAGAACCTAGGTAATGCAGGAGATGTAAGAGATGCAGGTCCAGTCCCTGTGTAGGGATGATGCCCTGGAGAAGGGAATGGCAGCCCACTCCAATATTCTTGTCTGGAGAATCACATGGACAGAGAAGCATACATGCATGCTATTATTATTCCCCTACACACCTCTATTCAATAGAATATTTTTATTTTATGCAAAATAATCATGGAGAATTTCATTTTTATATGAACTAGCAATATGCCCAGAATGACTTACACATTGGTTTTAACTCTTTATGAAGAGGTACTGTAATCCTTCTCCCAATGATATCACTTTATGATAATTGTTGAGAACAAGTATCATATCTCCCCAGTTTTTCCTTTTAGCCTATAAACATTCCCATTTCTTCTTCCTTTTGTATCATTTTTCACCTATGTATCTTCTTTGAGATTTCAGTATTTCCCTTATAGTGTACATCCCAGAACTGAACACAACATTACAAATAGGATCATATAATTGTCTTTCAATTCCACTCTGTTGCCTGAAAACTGGATTTTCTACAGTTTCCCAATGTTCCTTGTAATGTTTCTAGGGATTCTTTGAGGTTTGGGAGCAAGTTTTAAGACCTAATTTTTATTCTACTGTTGCTTATAATATCAAAATATTGCAAATCCTTAATCTTAGGGAATTAAATTAGTAATTATAGCTATGGAATAATGTATTGTTTCAAATAATGTTATGAAAAACTTGTGTAAAGTACATTTATTTAAAAATGCATAATATTTGTGTTGGAAAAATCCACTCTCTGTTTATTCTTTCTTCACTTATTCACAATACTTCTAACATCAAATACCAAGTAATTCTCTAGGACGCCAGCCGAGTATCCCACAGTTTAACTCAATTTGATACCATCTACCTGAAATCCTGTCCCCTAGGTTAAGGACTCAATCCTACATGACTGTCCCCTCTACTTTAGATGTCCATCACAAGTCTCAGGTTGCCACCTGTACTTCTAATTGACCAGCGATAAACTGGGGTTTCTGTAACCTCCTCATGGGGGTTGATAATTTGCTAGAATGGCTCATATGACTCAGGAAAACACTTAACTTTATCAGTTTATCATAAAAGGCTATAATAAGGATCCTGGAGAAGGAAGTGGCAACCCACTCCAGTACTCTTGCCTGGAAAAGTCCATGCATTGAGGAACCTGGTAGGCTACAGTTCATGGGGTCACAAAGAGTCGGACACGACTGAGCGACTTCACTTTATTTCTTTCTATAGTTCCTTTTGGAGAAGGAAATGGCAACCCACTCCAGCGGTCTTGCCTGGAGAATCCCATGGACAGAGGGGCCTGGTGGGCTACCGTCTATGGGGTTGCAAAGAGTTGGACACGACTAAGCAACTAACACGCACACACACATAATAAGGATCCAGGTGAACATCCATGTGGAAGTAATACAGTAGGCAAAGTATGGGCTAAGAGGCTCAGGGCTTTCATACCCTCATGAATGTCACCCTCTCAGTACGTCCATGTGCTCAGCAGTCTGGCAGCTTTCGCAACCCCGAACTTTGGGGATTTTTATGGAGCTTTCATCATGTAGGCATGAGAGATCATGAACTCAATTTCCAGCTACTCTTGTCTCTTCAGAAGATACAAGGTAGGGCTGAAACTTCCAAACTATTAATCATGGTTCTGTCTTTCTGGTGACCATCTCCTATCCTGCAGCTCTCATTAGAACAGCAGACACTCCTGTCGGTCACGTGATTTCAGGAGGTTTAGGAGCTCTCTGCCAGGAATTAGGGACAGAGATCAATATATCTATTTTCTATTATTTCACATTTATACCTTATTTAAACATTTAATGCTTTATTTAAACATTTAGATCACATTTTATTTCAGTCACTGCTATAACCACTATACAAATTTGGTTTAGCCCCCTGACAGCCCAGTAAGATGAGTATCATTAAAAGTTTCACTTCAGAGGTGACAAAGCTGAGGCCAGAGAAATTAAAACAAATTGTTCAGGGTCATACAGCTTGAGTGGCAAAGCTAGGATTTGAATCCAGTTTGGCTCTGAAGTCCACACTTTTAACAACTACACTAACTTTCTTCATCAACTATCAAGTGGGAAGAAAATAAGTTGTACACTACGATTACATGGTCTGGCAAAGAAAACAGGGCTGTAGATATTTTAAATCAGAATCAGCATTGCCACTTTTACTCTAAAACCACCTACTAAGACAGCCACTCCACTCTTTTTGGAAGTTTTTACAATATGTACATGGGTTAAAATTTTCAAAAGGGGGAAAAGAGATAATCCATTGGTGATATTGTTGCAGCCATGTGTTCTGGGAAACAAACTCACTTAAGACAATGCAGATAGTGGAGTGCAGTTTATTACACTGGTGGGCTCAAGGGAGAGTCTCCTCTTAACCAAGGACCCCAACCAGTTTTTGTGAAAACCTTATATACCCTAAGTGTATAGGTTTCCCTGAAACTAGTCTGAATAAAGGAAAAAGAAAGATACAAAGTAAACCCGTGATCATATGCTTTAAGCCTAGGGAGTTAACAGTGGATAATTAGCAATAGGCCTGTGGTCATACCCCAATAAGCATAATAGAATGTATGATTCTATTTGGTTACACAGATGATTAGGGTATTTTTTTAGGTGATGGAGAGCCCTGGGGCTCTTCCTTTCAGGGGCCTGGTTTTCCAGTAGGTATGTAGTTTCCATAGATACTGGGCATATAGCTCAAAGTCCACAGTCTGGCCCAAGATGGAGTCCTGCTTTCAAGATAGAGCCTGTTTTGTTTCCTCCTTCATTCCCCACTCTTGATGCTCTTAACTCATAGTATGAGCATCATTCATAGGGATATATTGCACCCTGGCTCTCCAACCGCCAATTTGGGAGAATGACACCAACCTTTGGGTTACAAAGTTCATACTACATTGTAAAATGCAGGGTCCACAAAGAACTATGAAGGCAACTGTAACAATGGTAAATATAGTTTTCCACTAATTACCCTTCACTCAAGATAGTACCAAAGTCCAAAAAGGGATGTTTTCATTTCACATTGCTTTTACTTGGTTTTTCATGATATCTAAAGCAGCTGATATATTGCCAGATAAATCAGGAATATATACACAACATTCCACCTTAATTATAGAACAGGTCCCTCCTTGAACAGCTATGAGCATGTCCAAAACAATTCTATTTTGAATTACCACTTTTGTTACTTCTATGAAACTGGTGTTTATATAATATGTAACCCCATGACCCAAGTCTATTGACTGTAGGTCTGGCTTACACCAAGAGAGCAGGGAGATATTATGATTGACAAGAGAAAGGAAAGTATCTTTTTGTCATCCCAGAACAGAGCAGAGAGGTTTAAAATCTCCTTGGTGGAGCAGTGACACCCACCAGGAAAGTCCATTCATCACAGACAGAGGCATAGCCCCACATACCCAACAGTTGGAGGTATTGGGGCAGTCCACGTAGGAATGTACACGTTGATGAGGCCAAACAGCAGGAGTTGATCATGTGGCTTCATATTAAAGGGGCTCATCCAGGATCTTCTTTTCCTTCTTCTTCTTAAGGATGATCTTAGTCTCTCCAGGGTCAGCGGGGTCCCTCTGCACAGTCCACTCAGCATTTTCTGGGTCTGCATAGTTTGCTCTCTTCACCTTTATGTGATGGATCCAAGGGGGATTACTTGGAACTTTAACTGCAGTAGGGGTAGTTAGAATAACAGTATAAGGGCCCTTCGGGGCTTCCCTGGTGGCTCAGAGGGTTAAGCATCTGCCTGCAATGCAGGAGACCTGGGTTCAATCCCTGGGTCAGGAAGATCCCTTGGAGAAGGAAATGGCAACCCACTCCAGTACTCTTGCCTGGAAAATCCCATGGACAGAGAAGCCTGGTAGACTACAGTCCATGGGATTGCAAAGAGTTGGACACAACTGAGCGACTTCACTATAAGGGCCCTTCCACTGAGGGGCTAGTAAATCATGTTTCCAATCTTTGACCTATACTTGGGTACCAAGTGTAAACTCATGAATCTGTTCCCCAAGGGGGAACAGCACCCTTTCTTGTACAAACTTAGTTACCTGATTTATTACCTTACCCAGTTGTTCCATCTGCTGTGAAATCTCATCCCCTCTACCTGAGGCAAATTTGTTGACACCTGTTTTATTATGGGAGGGGGCCTCCCATACACAATTTCGTACAGAGAATAGCCATGTGACCGTGGGGTCATCCTGAGTCTGAGCAGAGCTGTCGGAACCAAGTCCACCCAGGAGCAGTCAGTCTCTATGATCCATTTGGAGAGTGTCTCTTTAAGTGTCTGATCGGTTCGTTCCACCATCCCAGAACTCTGGGGCCTATATGCAGTGTGCAGTTTCCATTTGCAGTTTCTGGTCCAATGCTGGTAGGAAATCCAAATCTGGAAACTATTTCTCTAAGCAGGCACCAAGCTACTTCCGATGCTCTTTCAGTCTGGGTAGGAAAAGCTTCTACCCATCCGGAGAAAGTACCTACCATGACCAGCAGATAACAGTAGTGTCTGTGAGGTTTCATTTCAGTGAAGTCCACTTCCAGGTGTTCAAAGGGCAGTGCACCTTTTAGCTGAATCCCTGGAGGTTTCTGTCTGTGCCAAGAGGCAGCATTGACCTGTGAGCAGGCAGTGCAGTTCTGAGATTCTGTCCTGCGTAGGGAAGAGAGGTGGGGAACCAAGAAATATTTTTGAATTAGCTCTTCCAGTTTATCATGGCCTAGGTGGGTCGCTTGGTGTGTTTGGCTTACCAGAGAGGGTGCCAGCTCCTCCAGCACCAATAATTTGCCACTTGGCAATTCTCACCATCCTTTTTCAGTCTTGATGGCCCTTTCTGCTTTGGCTAGTTGGTTTTGGGCTTCATTGTATTTTGGAGACTCCAGCGTTAGCTCAGGCAGCTCTGCCAATACAAGAGCTTTAATAGGGGCTTCACTTGTCACCCCCAAGCCCTCGGCTGCTTGTTTAGTGGTCTGATCTGCCAGTCTGTTTCCCTGAGCCCAGGGGGGTATCCTCTTTTTGAGGTCTTTGGTAGTGTATGACTGCAACCCTCTCTGGTTCCCAGACAGCATCTAATAGGGTCAGAATCTCTTCTTTATTTTTAATATCTTTTCCACTAGCTGTCAAAAGGTCTCTTTCCTTATACAGAGCCCTGTGTACATGTAGTGTGGCAAAAGCATACCTGAAGTCAGTGTAAATGTTTGCTCTCTTGCCTTTTGACAGCTGGAGGGCTGGAATCAAGGCCCATAACTCAGTTCGTTGAGCAGACCAGTGTTGTGGCAAGGAGCCAACTTTGATGATAGTCTTTTCTGTGACTGTGGCATAACCTGACAGCTGTTGTCCTTGTTTTAATAGGCTAGTGCCATCAGTATATAGGACCCAATCAGGGTCCGGAATCATTTGGTCTTGGAGGTCAGGTCTGCTAGCGTAGACCTCTTCCAAGATTTTTCCACGGGCATGAGAAGGTCCACCCTCTCGCACCTACAGGAGTGTGGCTGGGTTTAAAGCCTGGCAAGTCTCAATACGGAGGTTAGGGTTCTCACATAGCAGCCCTTGATATTGAATAATCTGGGATGTCGACAGCCATTTATGGGGGTCCCGTTGCAGGAGAGTGTTGATCTCATGTGGGCCTTTATGATCAAATCTTGGCCCAAATTCAGCTTGGTTGTCTCCTGGACCAGTAAGGCAACCACAGCAACTGCCCGTAAGCATCCTGGCCATCCAGTGGCAACATTGTCCAGCTGTTTTGGGAGATAAGCCACGGGTCCGTCCCATGAACCCATAGTCTGGAACAACACTCCCGTAACCACCTTGTCCTTTTCAGTTACATAAAGAGTAAATGACTTAGCAAGGTCTGGCAGGAGATCGTGCAACCTCCATTCATCTTGAGGAGTTACCGAGAGAAAGAGTAATAGGTGGTTGAGCCCACTTTAAAAGTGGGTCTTTCGTGGGGGGAAAGGTCACTTGTGCCCCCAATTTAGACAGCAAGTCTCTTCCCAACAAAGGTACTGGGCATTTAGGGATATATAAAAATTCATGTCACTTGGTGCTCCCCCCATCTGACATTTTTGGGATAGGCTTGAGACACAAAGGCTCAATTTATCACCATCTGAGACCCAGCAGCCTCTGGATCTATGGGCATATAAAGTCTATGGGAATCACACAGTCTTTCGTAGAACTCAGAGGGTGATTCACTACTTTCCCTTAGAATCAGTTTGGAGGGTTTTGCCAGACTCAGAGGTTTTTGGGACCCCCTTTGAGGTCTTGTAAAATAGCCACCAGATATCTCTCCAGGTGGCCCCTCCCTTCCTCTGTGTTACAGTCCTAATTGGGCCTCTCATCAGGGGTGGCTACTAGTTCTGCCCACCGCTGCAGGTTTGCAGTACCCTCAGGTGCCATTTCTCTTAACCATTTTCTGGCCTCAGTTAGGATCCTGTGTCTTTCCTCAGTGCTGAAGAGGGAGACTAGTAGTTGGGTTATATTATCCCATGTAGGGCAGTGGGTTTGAAAAATAGTCTCCATTAGCCTAATCTGGTAATAATAGGCTACAGGGGGCTGATGGTAGTGACTATCTGTCCCCTGAACTGGAAGCTGCTGTAACTCTCTGTAGGGCATTTTACCGGGGCCCTTTCCTCTGGCTCCTTAGTGGAGCGCAGCTTCTGTTTGATACTGGTGTCTCCTTTCCCCTTCCTGTCAGTACTCACCACTCACCGGGAGAGGTGGGTATAGCTTGGGCAGTTCAGCTGGAGCTGGATCCTGGAAGTGTTGGTCAGAGGCTTCTGCCACCAGGATCGGAGCCTGCAAGGGTGGCAGCTCTACGACCTCTGGAAGAGCTGGTGGAGGAGCAGCAGCTGCTGTAGGAACTTCTCCTGGCCCTGGATTGGGCATTAAGGTGGCCTCCAGTCCTGGTGGAGCACTGGGGGGCGGGTGCATCATCATCCGGTATGGGGGAAGGGCAGGTTATCCTTCTCCAAATCCTGCCAGATCCCAGAGAGAGAAGGGGGATCAGCATGTCTTCACCTGCAGGTCAGCACAGCCGAACCAGAACACCACATGGTCCAAGACTGTTTCTCCCTTAAAGTCTGTTCTGCCTTGATGGGCTTGATCAGGTGTGGATGAAAACACAGATGGGTTAAATATCCCATGTCCCAGGCTGTCTCTGGAAAAGCCAATTCATACTCACTGATGTATCCCCCGGAGAAGGCAATGGCACCCCACTCCAGTGCTCTTGCCTGGAAAATCCCATGGACGGAGGAGCCTGGTGGGCTGCGGTCCATGGGGTCGCGAAGAGTCAGACACGACTGAGCAACTTCACTTTGACTTTTCACTTTCATGCATTGGAGAAGGAAATGGCAACCCACTCCAGTGTTCTTGCCTAGAGAAACCCAGGGATGGGGGAGCCTGGTGGGCTGCCGTCTATGGGATCGCACAGAGTCGGACACGACTGAAGTGACTTAGCAGTAACAGCAGCAGATGTATCCCCCTCCTTCTAGCCTGACAATTCTGAGGGGGTCAAGAATTTCACAGCAGACAGGACACCTTTTAGGGGAGGGTAGAATACAAGCACACAGGTACCAAGTTTCTTCTCCTAAAAATCCCCTGGTGATTGCTTGGTAATAATTTTCCCCAAGATGGCGTGGACACACCTCCTAAATGACCTTCACAAATTTCCTTCCTAAGCCCTAGCACACTCACTGACCTGTGTACCAAGCAATTGCCACCTGCCTATTCCAGGCTCCTGTGGGTGCCCCCTCCTTCTAGTCCCTCCCAGGGGGGTGATCAGGCCCCCTCTTCCACCCTGCCAGGTGGGTTCCTCCTCACCTGAGCACTCAGATCCCTGCTGCCGTCCACTACCTGCTAATGTGAAAGGTCCGGGCATCGAGAAGCAGAATCCTTCCAGAAGGGCAAGACGCCTTCTCCCCTCTAGAAGATTCAAGCCGCAAGGCCTCAGAGTAGTTCCAAATGGGACTTGTCTCCTCAAAGTGAGGAGTTTCCCGGCCAATGCACCAAATGTTGTAGCCACGCGTTCCAGGAAACAGTCTCACTCAGAAGGACAATGCAGATAGTGGAGTGCAGTTTATTACACCAGCAGGCCCAAGGCAGAGTCTCCTCTTAGCCAAGGACCCCGACCAGTTTTTGTGAAAACCTTATATACATCCCTGAAACTAGTCTGAACAAAGGAAAAAGAAAGATACAATCAAAGTTAACCTGTGATCATATGCCTTAAGCCTAGGTAGTTAACAGTGGACAATTATCAATAGGCCTGTCGTCATACCCCAATAAGCATAATAGAATGTATGATTCTGTTTGGTTACACAGATAATTAGGGTATTCTTTTAGGCAATGGACAGCCTTGGGGCTCTTCCGTCTTGGGGCCTGGTTTTCCAGTTGGTATGTAGTCTCCATAGATACTGGGCATATAGCTCAAAGTCCACAGTCTGGTCCAAGGTGGAGTCCTGCTTTCAAGATAGAGCCTGTTCTGTTTCCTCCTTCAATATCATTTGAAATTAAAGTGAATAATAGAAGGTGTATAGGAATCTTACATTATTTCTTACAAAATAAACATTATTACATGCTTTGCATGTAACAAAAATTTAGAGTCAGTTGTTTAGTGATAGACTCAGTAATTCAACAATAATGAAAGGACAGAAAGTGGGAGTATCCTAAGCTTTTTATGTTGACTGGAAAGAAAACACAATGGGTGAAATCTGTTCCATGGGATAGAGAAGGAAGTATATTTAAATAGACTCTTATTGGGCCCTTTGTTCAGTTAAAATAATCAGCACACTGAAAGATGCTGTGTGACTCACTATGTTGTATTTAGTTTCTTATCAGTACAGACTAATATTTCAAAGCACAACAGCTCAATGAACAAATACTCTTACACAAAATAAAGTTGCTTTGTGTCTGTGTAATATTATTTTTAATCTTATGGTTCCTTTTTAATGCAAAGCATGATAAAAAGGAAACAAACAGGGAGCTCCTTGGCAGTTCAGTGGTTTAAACCTCTGTGCTTCCAATGCAGGGGGCCTGGGTTTGATCCCTGGTCAGGGAACAAGGATCATACATGCCATGGGGTACAACCAAACAAAAAGAGGAAACAAATTTTATTCCACATTTCTGTTTAGGAAAAAAACAATAGTAATTATATCACTAATGTAAGAGATATTTTTAACTATTGAATACATTCATAGTCACATTTATATTATTTCCTATTTCTCAATTCTCAGCAACACATCTTGGGTAAATAGCAAATACCCATCGTTTTAGGAGTTATGCTTTGTCAATACTTAATGAGTCCCCAACTACTTTTGTGTATATAGTCTGACATTCCTTAGACTTCAACAGTTGTGTGGTCACAGGCAAGGTCATTGTTCAGTTTTCCTCTAGGACCACAAGATTTATAGCCCACATTTCTCCAGCAGTCCCCAAGGAGGGAGGTTGCACCACTTCTGCTCAGAGCCTTTGCCTGCCCTTTTCATTTCTTGTGCTTGTGCTGTGGCAATTGCTTAATAAGCTGCTCTCTTTCTGCTCATTTCAGGACACTGTTTTTACAATTTGCTGAGCAATCTGCACAACCATTCTCCATATGATCCATGAATTCCTTGCCACCTTCTATGTCCATCACCATTTGGATCATGAGACATTGCTTTCTCTGCAAGGACACCTTGGGGGAGCAAGACTTCTCATTCCTCTCATTCTCCTCCTTGCTGGTAGAAAATCATCTTTTCTGTGTTCAGTTTTCTTAGATGTATATGTGTGTGTGTGTGTGTGTATGTGTGTGTGTATATGTATATATATGTATATATTTGCTTAGTGAGCTTGTTTGCTCAGTCATGTCCAACTCATATATAATAATACATATATACCTATATAATATATATATACCTATATATAATAATATATATATACCTATATAGGTATATATATATTATTACCTATAGTTATACCTATATAATACCTATAGTTATACCTATAATATAGGAAAAGGCAATGGCACCCTACTCTAGTACTCTTGCCTGGAAAATCCCATGGACAGAGGAGCCTGGTAGGCTGGAGTCCATGGGGTCAGTAAGAGTCGGACATGACTGAGTGACTTCACTTTCACTTTTTACTTTCATGCATTGAAGAAGGAAATGGCAACCCACTCCAGTGTTCTTGCTTGGTGAATCTCAGGGACTGGGGAACCTGGTGGGCTGCTGTCTATAGGGTCACACAGAGTTGGACACAACTGAAGTGACTTAGCCGCAGCAGCATACCTATAATATAGCATATGACCAATATATTGTATTTATATTTAAATTCTACCACAGTCTTTTTTATTCCAGGAGAGAGAGGTACTCAGAGATAGAAGACAGTGTTGGAAAAGAAAAACTCATAAGATAAAGATAGAGCTACTAAATAGTATTATTATTTCATATTATTAAAGTGGTGTTGTTTGCTTAGCACCGCTTAGTTGCTATTGAGCAAACAAAAGAAATATAGGGGCAAGTCTTAAAACTTTATGAGATTTTCCATCATATTGAGAAGATAAGATTAGCCATAGAGCAATAATCTACACTTTTGGTTCTAAATATGGATAAGCATCAAGATTATTGGGGAGCTTCTTAATGCAGAAATGCACGCACATGGTCCCTATTGTTGTTGTTATTTTTCAGTCACTAAGTCATATTCAACTCTGTTGCAATCCTATGGACTGCAGCATGCCAGGCTCCTCTGTCCATGGGATTTCTCAGGCAAGAAAACTGAAGTGGTTGCCATTTCCTCTTTAAAGTGATCTTCTCAACTCAGGGATCCATCCCCTGTCTCTTGTCAGCAGGTGGATTCTTTACCACTAACACACCTAGGCGGAGAAGGCAGTGGCATCCCACTCCAGTACTTTTGCCTGGAAAATCCCATGGATGGAAGAGCCTGGTAGGCTGCAGTCCATGGGGTCGCTAGAGTCAGACACGACTGAGCGACTTCACTTTCACTTTTCACTTTCATGCATTGGAGAAGGAAATGGCAACCCACTCCAGTGTTCTTGCCTGGAGAATCCCAGGGACGGGGAAGGCTGGTGGGCTGCCGTCTATGGGGTCACACAGAGTTGGACACGACTGAAGCGACTTAGCAGCAGCAGCAGCAGCAACTCACCTAGGAAGACCATGGACCCCATTAAGACACACTAATCTGTATGTAAGTTACAGCAACTTACAGAAGATTATGGATGATGTATAACTCACAAGAGGTTTGCCTTTCTTCTCAGTACAGTACAGCTCCATCATAATACAATAAATGTGGTTGAAAGAGTCAAACACTTATTATGAGGTTAATAAAATGACTGTCAGCCATTGGCCCTCAAGCTGGCCTGCTGGAATTCCTGAGTTCCATTTATAGTACTTTAAGTTTTATTCTATTGCTGGCTATCCAGTGCCTTCTAGTGTTTCTTGTGGGTGTTGCCATAATTGTAGGAATGATCCAAGTTCTGGGCTGGTTGGGAGTCCTAGTCATTAGCCAACACTAGACATTTCCATGGAGTGGAAACTTAAGTCTCACTCAGGAAGATTTAGGCTAGAAGGATTTGTGAGAAACCAGGTTCTACCATTTTCCAATCCCAGCTTCTCAAAACAGAGTTTCCTACCCTTTATGCCTAATCTGTCCATCTCTACCCTCTCACCACACACAGAAGGTAGGTTAAATATTTGAGAAAGTGGGCTGGGAGGCAATTAGGCACCAACTGTCTATGACATCATATCTGAATTATCAGTTATATGAAAACTTGTATTAACACATATGTGTTATCTTAGAGTATTACTATAGTTTTATTATAACTATAGAGAATTTTGCTTGCCTAAAATTCTTTGAATGCTTATTTCATATCTATATTCAAATATGAAAATATATAAAAATATATTTTATATATACATTTAAGAAATGTGTTAAAAAATACTTCAAAATAATTTCAACATGGACATTTGCAATAATGACTCCAAATGAATTCTAATAATTGAATCATGGATGCCTAAAACATGCTTTCTTAAAAAACCACTTGCATCTAAGAAGCAGAAATTCAGGTGTAACAGCCAGGATCACTCATAGAGTTTTTATCTGTTTTGAGTTTATTAAATAAAAACATATCTATTGCCCCATCCCATACAGACTCAAGCCACTCTTTAGGATGAGTGATTAATAAAAGCTTTACCTAAATCCATAAAGAGAAATTGAGGTCAAATCCTAATCCAAACACAAGCCTTGTTTGCAAATTAGAACCCAAATCCTAATCCTTCTGAGGCTTGTCCATCACAGCTCGAAATGGCATTTTTGTTCTGATTTAAAATCTAGGCTCTCACAACATCTTTAAAAAGTGATTGCTATTTCTTTGTATCATTAAACACAAAAGCTTTTAAATGATTTTTCCCTAAAATGTACTCATAAACAGCTGAATATTCAGCTTGTCTTAAAAATGGGGAGGGATGTGCTTTAAAATTCAAGCATTTAGCAGAAAACATAGTTAAAGTATTTTTAGTTCAATATGACTCAATTTTCAGGTACAATTTTCAGAGATGAGCTGGAACTGATGCGATGATGTAAGGCCAGACATTTACATATATGATCTCCCTAAATTGATGATAATTCTTAAGAAGGCTTATCAGTGAAGATTAGGTTTGGCTAATAAAGAATGAGATGTGTCTTTTTTTTTTTTCCTGATGTTTAAAACACAGAGATAGAAAATTCAAGACTGAGAGAATGGTTCTCAGTAATCTCCAGCTCAATTACTCCACTACTATCTCTTTCGTGGCTCCTGTTTTTGTGGTTCAAATTATCTGCTAGAACCCCAGTCTCCCATCCACATTCCAAGTGGCAGATGCAGAAATGGAAGTGGAAGATAAAAGGATATACACCTTATCTTTGAAAGTAAGCATCTCACAGAAGCATTAACAATGTAACCCTTCCATTTATGTTACCAATTCATGGAGTTATAACTAGTGACAAAGGAGGGTGGGGATTCAAACAGGAAAGCCATGTGCCTAGATAGTTATTATCATTTTTAATTAAAAAAATAACAAGGAGAAAATATACGTATAGAGTATAACCTAAAGCTTCTGTTACTGAAATGTGGTGTAATGGTTTTTGGGACAAATAAAATTTTGCCTGTGAAATTAAGATCTTAATATTTGTGTTTCCTGGGCCTGGGTTGACGAGCCTGGTAGGTACTGCATTTTATCCACAGTCTTGGACTAAGATGGGTCTGAAATAGCCTTTTACTTCTTCCCCGATATGGCAAACTTCAACTCATCTTGAGATATTTAAATAAAATGGTTGCTATCTCAGAAACTTTTCCTTTATGACTAGGTTCCATTCTAGTAAGAATGACCTGCTCCTTCCTCTCTGTTTCTATACAGTATTTTGTGTGTGGTGAAATAGAATGTGGTCCCAAAATGTCTACAAGTAAACTGCTCCAAGCTGAGGTCTGAGCGTTTATAGTTTGTCAGCTCTTCATGGTTCTTACATAAGATACCTTGTGAAGTAAGACTCTGCTTAGTCAAAATGTAGGAATCACAGTAGGTCTGATGTTCTCAGTCACAAGATATCTCCCACTGCAAGCTAAGAATCTCAAACCAGGCTAAAGCATATATATATATGTGTGTATGTGTATGTGAGTAAATCTGCAGTCAGGATTCAGTTTGTTAGTATGTTTCCCATTGATCCATTTGATCAAAAGATTCTCTTTTTTACTTTTCTCAACTCTAGACTGTTTTGTTTTGCAGAGATCTAGAATACTTACATATTTCACCCTTTAAAAACTAAGGACCTAATTTGGATCCTTTGCCTCCTTACACATGCAACATCTAAAAACCTGAATCAGGCAGTTTGGTTAGTGAAACTGATAATAATTTTCCTTTTGCTGAAAGAAAAAAGTGAAAGTGTCAGTTGCTCAGTTGTGCCCGACTCTGAGATTCTATGGACTATAGCCCATCAGACTCCCTTGTCCACGGAATTCTCCAAGCAAGAATACTGGAGTGGGTTGCCATTTCCTTCTCCAGAAGGTCTTCCTGACCCAGGGATCGAACCATGGTTGCCTTCATTGCAAACGGATTCTTTACCATCTGAGCCACCAGGAAAGGCCATTTTGTTGGAAAATATATATACTGGACAATCTTAGACAAATGAGGACAGATGGAAATCTTAGAAGTGATGGAGAACCTAGAATACTATAATTTTAGAGTAAATACTTGTGGTTACACGTCCACTGGACAGGATTCGGGAATAAGTTGCAGCAGGAGACCCTAATAGCCATAGCAAAGAGAGTTAGTATTAAACAAAACAAAAAACTCTGAAAAATAGAACTAACAAAATATTATAAAAGCATTCTGTGACACAGGCATGAACTGTCTGCAACTGTAATAGCTCCCAAGACTATGTTTCTATAAGCTTGATAAAACATGGTGAGGATTTTTGCCTCTGTTTTTATTTTTTTGTCTGCTTTCTTTTTGTGCAAAGGCAGGGGGGTCAGATTATACTAAGCAGCCAGTCTTCAACATTGCCAGAACCAAGAAACAAGTTGAACACTGCAGCTGTAACGTTAGAACCAAAGGAAAGCCTTTATATGTTTGTATCACAGTAATGATGGGGGGAAAGGCAGGGATAGTCACTTCAGTTGCACCAAATGATATAAAAATATATACATTTACACATATATAATATACATATAGTGATCTATCTGTTAGTGACTAGTAATTATTTATGACAAAAATTTGTGAGCAAATCTGATGTAATTTTTAAAGAGGGGCTTCTTTATGATAATAATTCATTTTACTTATCATCTACTCTTTATTTCTATGCTATTAATGTCTCCCACAAACACTTAAACCCACTCTGAAAATCTAGGATCATAGAATGAAAAAACTGTGGTGTTTAAAATAATGATTTAAAGGAGGGAATCTGGTGCCAATATGTACGTTCTTATAATTATCCCAGAAAAGTTCCTAAGGGTTCTAAACTGCCTGAAGTTTCATTAATCTGGGCTAGGCCAAATTAAACATAAGATAGTTCAGCTGTGTTTGTTTTTAATTTGCAAAGGAATTTAGTGTTCCCAAAAGTGAGGAACTAGCAAACCAAGCCTCAATCAATTCAGGAATATTTTGGGCATCTCTGCCAGTAGCATTAATGGGAAAGACCTGCTGTTATAACCCACAGGTCTTTGGCAGGTCCTGAAATAAGAAAAAGGGAAATTTAAAAGAGAATATGAAGTCTAAAAAGCTGGCCAAAGGATAAGTGGTAAAACTAAGATATGAAAAATTTAACTAAGTTGAAAGGGTTCCAGAGTTGAGGGAGACTTACATCAGAGAGTGAGAAGGTTTCAGTGAAATCCTATTTTATAATTAACCTATAATTGTATTTCTTTAATACAGATACATAATTAAAAATCTCAAGTCATTCTATAAAACCTAGTAAGAATAAATTGCCATTTTCCCTGACCTCTGTCATGTTACCCATCAACAGATTTTAACTTGTTTTGTGTTTTCTTCTGTTATATAGTACTCTCTTTCTAAATATTAATACTAAACTTTTACTTCCTTCTTAGCTCTTAAGTGTTAGACATTAGCCAACTACAGCGTTTTATGGAAACTAACGATTTTCTTCACCACCTGCCCCACTCTTTGGGAGAGCTACAGCTAGGGATTTAGTTAAATACTATGATTTTGTAAATGGAATTCACTTTTGAATCAAGTAATACAGTATGTTCTATTTTCTTATGCATGTTATTATTTTTTCTGCCAACTAATATTTGCATTAAAAAAATCACTTACTTTTTATTTACAGTGAATCATCCATAATGCTCAGACTCATGGGTTATACCTATATCGATAATATTTTCCAAATGGTCCAATACATGAAATAATTCTTCAGTTCTATTTATTTTTCTAACAATTTGTTTTTGTGTAGACATCTGATGGACTCATGAATTTACAGTGGTTTCTAGGCCTGCTGCACAGCTATTATCCTGAGACTTCTCTTACTACTATCCTCTGTTTGCACTCTTGATTCTGGTCCCAAAGTCTTCTTTCATTTATATTCTTGTGTTGAGGTAGCGTGTCTTCAAGGAGGGTTTCCCAGGTGGCGCTAGTGGTATAGCACCCGCAAGGTTTGATCCTTGGGTTGAGAAGATCTCCTGGAGGAATGCATGACAACCCACTCCAGTATTCTTGCCTAGAGAATTCCATGGGCAGAGGAACCTGACTGGCTACAGTTCATGAGGTTGCAAAGAGTCAAACACGACTGAAGAGACTGAGCACACATGTACACAGGTATGTCTTCCTGGAATTTCCTAAATAAGAATGTGTGGATGTTTAGCTAAACAAACAATAAAAATGCTACAATTCTTAAGTTCTATAAATACTTTCATTCTACCCACATACTTATTGTTAGTTTGGCTTCTAAAATCAGTTCAGTTCAGTCGCTCAGTCATGTTGGATGCTTTGTGACTCCATGGATTGCAGCACGCCAGGCTTCCCTGTCCATCACCAACTTTCAGAGCTCACTCAACTCCTGGAGCTTACTCAAATTCATGTCCCTTGAGTGAGTAATGTCCATTGAGTTGGCTTCTAAAATACTCTAAGTTAATATTTTTCCCTCAAATTTATGAAAGCATTGTTTTGTCTTTTTTTCTACTGTGTTTATAAAATCTGATGCCATTCCAGTTCCTGACACTTTGTGTATAAACTCTTCCCATTCCACCACCAAATCTCTTATGATAATTGTAATAATAATTGATTCTGGTTACTTACTCTAAGATAGTACTTCATGAACTTTGTGTGCCTTTTAATAATAACTTAATCCTCACAATGGCCATATGTGATACATATTATCAATATCAATCACACTTTACTGATGAGGAAACTGAGCACCAGGATACCAAGTGAACTGTCCAAAGTCACACATCTGACGAATGGGGGGATGGTGCTTCCAGGCTGTCTGGTACTAGACTCCACATGCATAAGCACTCTACCTTTCTTTTTCATGTGTTCTGAAATGAGTACTTGGACTTTCAGTTTGGAGAAAACCTTCAGTTATGGGAAACAGTTGTATGATTGGTTTTCTCTGATTTCTTTTTTCTATTCATTGGATTTTGAATACTGTCAATTAAATCTCCAATTTAAATATTTTATTTTACTTTAAACATTAAATGATAGTTTTATACTGCTTTTCAGGAAATTCAGTGAATGATCCAACATTTCCATTTTCATTATTGTTAGTAGTAGTAGTACTTAATTTCAGTGATCCTGTTTCTAATATGTAAGAGTCATTTCCTGTTTCCTGGTTACTCCTTTTATTTAAAAACACCTTGTTTCATTGATGGATTATCTTCCTCTTTCTTTTAGGATACAAAATAGACATTTAGGTTTACTGCTCCCTTCTTTGTTTCTGTATCCCCAGAGTTACTTTTTTCTATTGTGTGCTTTGTCTTTTGTTTTTAGGCTGAAATCCCTCCTCAAATGATCAGAGCTTGTTGACTGTTAACCATGAATGACCTAAGAGGGGAACTTACAGTGTTGCTATTTGGAGTAATTGAGTATTTCAAGGCAAGAATTCTTCAGTCCCCCGCTAGGGGTTCTAAACCTTGAAGCAAATGTTCTGGAAGTTAGGAAAAAGGATAGATATTCTGAAAGTTCCACTGTTCAATACTAGACCTTTCTATATTCTACTTTCAGCCTCATATCCCAACCCTCTACTGAGCCTACAGTCATTGAAACTAAAGTCTGTCAGTGTTGCTATTTCCAGAAACATCATACGGTTTCAATATGTATGTTTTGAGGGGTAAGGGAGAAGTGAGTATTAGTCACCTGACTGTATCCACATTTTTGACTGATTTCTCTGTTTTGAGCTTCATACCTATTTCTTGTTGTACTGGGATTCTAGTTACAGATTGATTATTTCTTGCAGATAACTTCCTCTGTAGAAGATTAGACTGTAGCTTCAATGACTACCCACTCCAGTATCCTTGCCTAGGAAATTCCATGGACAGAGGAGCCTGGTGGGTTACATCTTTGGGGTCCCAAAGAGTCAGACACAACCGAGTGACTACCATTTTCACTTTCACTTTTCCTCCTCTATGCTGCTGCTGCTGCTGCTGCTGCTGCTGCTGCTAAGTCGCTTCAGCCGTGTCTGACTCTGTGCAACCCCATAGACGGCAGCCCACCAGACTCCTCTGTTCCTGGGAGTCTCTAGGCAAGAATACTGGAGTGGGTTGCCATTTCCTTCTCCAATGCATGCATGCTTGCTAAATCACTTCAGTCATGTCTGACTCTCTGCGACTCCATGGACAGCAGCCCATCTGGCTCCTCTGGCCACGAGATTCTCTAGGCAAGAATACTGGAGTGGGATGCAATTTCCTTCTCCTTCCTCTTCTATAGTAAGGCATTTTCCTAACCCATGAAGATTTTTTTTTTTGGACTCCTTTATCCATTTTTATTCCTCTTTTCTCTCTCCTTTTTTAAAACTTCTATTTTATACTGGAGTAAAAGATCAAATTGCCAACATCCGCTGGATCATGGAAAAAGCAAGAGAGTTCCACAAAAACATCTATTTCTGCTTTATTGACTATGCCAAAGCCTTTGACTGCATGGATCACAATAAACTGTGGAAAATTCTGAAAGAGATGGGAGTACCAGACCACCTGACCTGCCTCTTGAGAAATCTGTATGCAGGTCAGGAAGCAGCAGTTAGAACTGGACATGGAACAACAGACTGGTTCCAAATAGGAAAAGGAGTATGTCAAGGCTGTATATTGTCACCCTGCTTATTTAACTTCTATGCAGAGTACATCATGAGAAATGCTGGACTGGAAGAAATCCAAGCTGGAATCAAGATTGCCAGGGGAAATAGCAATCACCTCAGATATGCAGATGACACCACCCTTATGGCAGAAAGTGAAGCAGAACTAAAAAGCCTCTTGATGAAAGTAAAAGTGGAGAGTGAAAAAGTTGGCCTAAAGCTCAACATTCAGAAAACTAAGATCATGGCATCCGGTCCCATCACTCCATGGCAAATAGATAGGGAAACAGTGGAAACAGTGTCAGACTTTATTTTGGGGGGAGCTCCAAAATCACTGCAGATGGTAACTGCAGCCATGAAGCTAAAAGACGCTTACTCCTTGGAAGAAAAGTTATGACCAACCTAGATAGCATATTCAAAAGCAGAGACATTACTTTGCTGACTAAGGTTCATCTAGTGAAGGCTATGGTTTTTCCAGTAGTCATCTATGGATGTGAGAGTTGGACTGTGAAGAAGGCTGAGCGCTGAAGAATTGATGCTTTTGAACTGTGGTGTTGGAGAAGACTCTTGAGAGTCCCTTGGACTGCAAGGAGATCCAACCAGTCCATTCTGAATGAGATCAGCCCTGGGTGTTCTTTGGAAGGAATGATGCTAAAGCTGAAACTCCAGTCCTTTGGCCACCTCATGCGAAGAGTTGAATCATTGGAAAAGACTCTGATGCTGGGAGCGATTGGGGGCAGGAGGAGAAGGGGACGACCCAGAATGAGGTGGCTGGATGGCATCACGGACTCAATGGACATAAGTCTGAGTGAACTCCGGGAGATGGTGATGGACAGGGAGGCCTAGTGTGCTGCAATTCATGGGGTTGCAAAGAGTCGGACTTGACTGAGCGACTGAACTGAACTGATAGTTGATTAACAATGTTGGTTTAGTTTCAGGTGTACCATAGTGATTCAGTTATACATATATATGAATCTATTCTTTTTCAAATTATTTTCCCATTTAGGTTGTTAAGCAATTCTGAGCTGAGTTCCCTGTGTAATACAGTAGGTCCTTGTTGGTTATCCATTTAAAATATAGCAGTGTGTATATGTCCCTATTCTCTTTATTTTATGAATTGATGTGTTTACCAATTTAATATTGTCTTTCCTTTTAGCTTAGTGGAATTTTAGGAGAGAGTAGAGATAAATGTTAAAAAATCAACATATGTTTTCAAAGTTTGTAATTTTTAATGCTGATGTGTATACTTCCTGCAGGTAAAATGACTAAGTGTATAACAAAGTTTATAAAAGACATGTAATTAGAATCTTGGGCTCATGTTGCTAGATAATAGATGATTAAAATAGTAAAACACTCCACTATTTTTTCTTCTTTTTGTAAACTAGTTGATAAAGATTTCATAGGGGCATGGATTGGGACCTTTGTTCTGGGGACAGTGAGTGATATAATCTGACATATATCAAAATGTATTGGAGCAAAGGAAGAGAAACGGGCCACCAAGGACAAATTGTAAGAAAATAAGATGATGTCTTATCAGAATGGATGAAGTGAGTGGAGAGGAGTGCAAAATGTAATGAGAATCCTGATGCCAATGGCTACTAATATAAAATTCCATGACTTGAGCAATCACTGTTAGGAAAAAGCTTAACTATTTATTAAATTCATACTCACCATTACTGATACCATGTTACTGGCAAGTTCTCCCAAGCATTGCTCTTTGTCCCCAGATTTCTCTGAGTTGTCCTCTCTTCCCCCTAAGGCATGAATATCCAATTCGAGAGTGAAAGAGTTGGTCAAGATAAGAAGAAAACATGGTCAAGGTGCTCAGCCTTCTTTATGGTCTGACTCTCACATCCATACATGATTACTGGAAAAACCATAGCTTTGACTCTACGGTCCTTTGTCGGCAAAGTGATGCCTCTGATTTTTAATACACCATCTATGTTTGTCATAGCTTTTCTTCCAAGGAGCAAGTTTTTTTTTTTTTTTTTTTTAAATTTCATGGCGACAGTCCCCATCCTCAGTGATTTTGGAGCCCAAGAAAATGAAATATTTTACTGTTTTCCATTGTTTCCCCACCTATATGCCATGAAGTGATGGGCCTGGATCTTTGTTTTTTGAATGTTGAGTTTTAAGCCAGCTTTTTTACTCTGCTCTTTCACCTTCATCAAGAGGCTCTTTAGTTCCTCTTCACTTTCTGCTATAAGGATGGTGTCATCTGCATACCTGAGGTTCTTGATATTTCTCCTGGCAATCTGGATTCCATCTTGTTCATCCAGTCTGGCATTTTGCATGATGTACTCTGCATATAAATTAAATAAACAGGGTGACAGTAGACAGCCTTGACGTACTCCTTTCCCAATTTTGAACCAATCTATTCCACATTTGGTTCTAAATGCTGCTTCTTGATTTGCATCCAGGTTTCCAGGAGTCAGGTAAAGTGGTGTCGTAGTCCATCTCTTTAAGAAGTTTCCACAGTTTGTTGTGATCTACACAGTCAAAGGCTTTAGTGTAGTCAATGAAGCAGTTCCGCCCCCCTCCCCCCGCCCCCTCTGGAATTCTCTGGCTTTTCCTATGATCCAGTGGATGTTGCCAATTTGATCTCTGGTTTCTCTGCCTTTTCTAAATCCAGCTTCAGCATCTGGAAGTTCTTGGTTCACGTACTGTTGAAGCCGAGCTTGGAGGATTTTGAGCATGGCCTTGAGCATGTGAAATGATTGCAATTGTGTGCATGATTACAAAGCAATTTATTGCAGTGTTAGGCATCAAACTCTGCTCTTTCAAACTT
The DNA here is from genome assembly GCF_014754425.2 of Oryx dammah. Classification (NCBI taxonomy): domain Eukaryota; kingdom Metazoa; phylum Chordata; class Mammalia; order Artiodactyla; family Bovidae; genus Oryx; species Oryx dammah. The sequence continues at coordinate 35,549,389 of NW_024070212.1, forward strand.
TAAGTTCCTTTATTACTATGGACATTGACCTTTTTCATAAATATTACCAATGAAAATTCATTTTGATTTTTAATATGAACCAATTCTCTTAGTTCAAACACAATGTACATTCATTTGTGGGACTTTAATTTGGCCTTTTAAAATGAAACTGCTATTAAAAAACTTGTCAATACAAAATAAAACAATGATGTTCCCTTGTGTGATATGCCTTATTGGGTGCACATTAACATTTCTGATTTCTATGCATATTTTCTCCTTATTAAAAAATGTATGCACAGCTAATGTTTACTCAAGAGATGAATTATTTTGCAAGGGAAAAATTGTCATTGTTATATTCAGTCACATTTCAACCTTACCAGCACCAAAATGGAGCCTTTTGTGAGAAACTCTTTTGCAACAATGTCTTTTTAAAGCTCTCCAGCCAGCTTTAGTGATTGTAAAATATTTAGGTATTTTTTAAATGTTGGAGACCAAATAGAATAATGCATGAAAGCAATAAATAAATAAGCAGACAAATCACATCTAAAGACCAACAGATAGTGGGGCTTTTACAAAAGGATCGACCACAGAGGTTTTAAAATCCGTTTGATGGTTTTTATTTGTGGTGGAGAGATTATTAAACAGATGAACCTCTGCCCTCGGAAGAGTACAGAGGAAGGAGTGATGAAGGGTATTAGCAAACCAGCGAGACCTGGTGACCACCATTATAAATATTGAGCTTTCTGGAAGGAACATATAGTGAAATTACTCAATCTGGCCATGCCCCAAAACCCAACTTATCTGTGGGCATGTCTTCCCCCAAGGGAAATCACGTTCTTGAACAATCACATATTTTCTGCTCATCACTGTCTGCAACCTGAAGAGGCTCCTGAAAGGATGGCTGGAAGAAGCACTCTTAAAGGGATTCTATGAAACCACTTATCAGGATGGAGTTGGGTCACACTGACACAGTGCTCTTTGACTGTAGATATGTCCAACTGTTGAAGGGTTTACAAGAAGGTGCCCTTTAGATTTTGAGTTTCTTTCTCACTCTCTTGCCTTCTCTTGTGGCAATGCTTTTTGTGTTTTTCAAAAATATCCACATTGACATTTACATGGATATCTGTGAGTTTTTTCAAGTAAGTAGTTTTCTTCACTTTAATCATTTTTATTTTTAAAAAATTTCTGTCAAATTTTTGATGCACAATTTTCATTGATTACTAATTCATTTGGCAAACACGCTACCTTAGCCTTCACATTAATATGTTCATTGAAAATGACATAGAAGTAAGGGCATTTAGACCTACAGAGAATTAATTAGCATGTAATTCTCAGTATATCATCTAGTGTTAATTAGCAGTTAAACCATCTTCTTGTGCATGACCTGCTGATTTCAATACAGTGTTCTATTTTGGAGGCTCTAGGGGAACAAAACTTGAAAGGATACTCGGTCATCTTTTTTTGAAAATGAAATATGGAGTCACAGTTTCAATTCTCCTGTGCTTTCTTTAACTGCTATATATTTTCTTCATTTTGTTCCTTTCTTAAATCTAAGTATGAAATATTTTGTCTTCTCTTTCTAATAATAACACAGGAGTCAGATCATTACTTGTTGTTAAGAGGGAAATAAATATTCACATTTAAGCCAATTTAAAAGTTAGAACTTTTTCCAATTTTTCTTATTCATAATTCTTACAAGAATGTTGAATATGGTTGCTAGATAAATTTTTGTTTGAGATAATTTTACTGTTTTCTGTTTTCTCATGTTTTTACACATACATGTTTTAGGGGCATACAGCTTTTTGAGGCAAAGAAATTTATAGAAGAATCAACAAGTTATCAATGTCAAATAAACTCTGAATTTTAAAAAAATTATTGTTAATGTGAGCAGTGTGTATCTGAGAAGTTTGTTTATGTACATAGAGAAATAAAATGACCCATTTGAACAATTGCTATAGAAGAAAAAATTTTTAGCACATTGATATTTATTCATTATAATAGGTAACAACAGTGTAAGAGTGGTTGACCTACTCAAGTTATTCAAATTTATCTTTGAATGGCATAATTAGGTATATATCTCAAATATCAGAAATTAAGAACTCTTTAAAACCTGATAAAATGGCATTTCTGTCTATTTGAAAAGTGCTAGCATGCCACCCAGACCTGCTGCCTCAGCATTCATGGGGTATTTTGTCTTCACTAATCCTCCTTTGAATTGAGGCATGGTTCTCCCAATACTGGAGCCAAATCCTGCTGTCTGCATTTGTCTCTTTGATGACTATCACTATGGTTCACAAATTTTTTAGGCTGATAATAAGATCAAGGATGCCAAAATACATTATTAAAAAAAAAAAAAAAAAACTTCTATGACTTTTGGATATATAATCCTACTGAGAAGAGCTTTATTATAAAATTATCCTCTTCACCCAAAAGAACAACTTAGTATTTGGACACTCCACAAAGCATTTTTGCACATATTATCTCATTTTATCCTCACAGAAACTCAGAGCAGGTATAATTACAGTCATTTTATAAATGACGAGAGTCTCCAAGAAATTCAATGATTTCCCAAGGTAGTAAAGCTAGATAGATGGTGGTGAAATCAAGAACAACACTTAGGGTTTTGATTTCTAGAACCAATTCCCTTCCCACTTTATTACTCTTCAGGATGTAGACCTCAAACTCTGTTTTTTTACTGACTTCCCTTGGGCTGGAGGACCTGGGAAATAATAAGGCAATAGAGGGGGGAGGAAATGAAGAGCAGAAAGAAAGCTGATCTGGAATGAGTTTAATATAAAGTTTCCAATCACATGACATTTCTGCATCCCAGGGATCAGGAGGGGTTTTGTTCCTTTCAAGACCATTTCTCATTATTAGTTCTATTTTTTTCTTTGTTTGTTTTGTTTTCTTTTTGGCCTCTCCATTGTGAAGCATGTAAGCTCTATCTTCATTCCTAGCCAGGGGTCCAGGGATTGAACCCACGCCCCCTGAAATGGAAGCATGGAGTCCTAAACATCGGAGCATCACAGAATTCTCATCTCATATTACTTCTTAATGGAACTTTTAAAACGAGCTAAAATGTTTTTATCTTCATTTTAGTATTTGAATAGAAATGGTTCCTGATTCATCTGAGACTGAGGTTTACTATCCTCAACCACTAAAAATTTGAAAGCTGATTTCCTACGTTGCATATTTAGATTAACAAATGTTTAAGGTAAGGACCTGAAAAATGTGAAAAGTAAAATATTTTTATAAGCAGTCCCATCACTTTAGATCCATTAGAAAAGTGAGTTAAATGTGATACAAATTCTTTACACATCAAACTTCATATTTTTAGAGCTCTCTTATAGGGACAGAATAAATGCTCAGAGTACTGGCTCTGTACTCAGATGACAAAAGTTCAAATCCATGTTCTGTCAGTTACTAGATGTTTGACTGGAGAAGGCAATGGCACCCCACTCCAGTACTCTTGCCTGGAAAATCCCATGGACAGAGGAGCCTGGTAGGCTGCAGTCCATGGGGTCGCTAAGAGTTGGACACGACTGAGCGACTTCACTTTCACTTTTCACTTTCATGCATTGGAGAAGGAAATGGCAACCCACTCCAGTGTTCTTGCCTGGAGAATCCCAGGGATGGGGAGCCTGGCGGGCTGCCGTCTATGGAGTCGCACAGAGTCGGAAGCCACTGAAGTGACTTAGCAGCTGATTTTTGACTTCCAGCAATATAACTGATGTCTTTGGGTCTTCAGTTCAGTTCAGTTCAGCCGCTCAGTCATGTCTGACTGCTTTCGACCCCATGAATCGCAGCACGCCACCTCCCTGTCCATCACCAACTCCTGGAGTTTACCCAAACTCATGTCCATTGAGTTGGTGGTGCCATTCGGCCATGTCATCCTCTGTCGTCCCCTTCTCCTCCTGCCCCCAATCCCTCCCGGGATCAGGGTCTTTTACAATGAGTCAACTCTTCGCATGAGGTGACAAAGTATTGGAATTTCAGCTTCAGCATCAGTCCTTCCAATGAACACCCAGGACTGATCTCCTTTAGGATAGACTGGTTGGAGCTCCTTGCAGTCCAAGGACTCTCAAGAGTCTTCTCCAACACCACAGTTCAAAAGCATCAATTCTTCGGCCCTCAGCTTTCTTCACTGTCCAACTCTCACATCCATACATGACCACAAGCAAAAAACACTGGCTATTACTCTTACCATCAAATATTCAAAGAAAATAAAGTGCTTAGCATCTTATGTCATCTCATAATAGTGGTGTTCTACAAAAGGCACTCTTTATTCTTTTATTAGTTAACTTTGTGTCACCATGGTTTTCATATTTCTATATAACTCTTAGATGATTTTTACCATATTGGTTTAAATGTATATATACTTACATTTTTGTATTTATATATAACATGGGTAAAGCCACATTTATGTGATATTTTTCAAAGTCTTTTAAAGTAAGGAAACCATGGAATTTCATCAATTTGCCAGTCATTTGGTTATAAGATACCAAGTAATTGATTTTATTTTTTGAGTTGTGCTTCAGAAATATAATTGATATTTTTTCTTTTTAACCTTATAATTGAGTTGACTAGTTGATGTTGGCATTTTATTCAAATAGCCCAAGTTGGACATTTTTGGAAATTGTTTATCGTCTAGCCTCTTGAAGTAACTTTAACACATTTTTTTCTGCCAGTGCTTTGAAAATATTCATGCAGCTTTCAAAAATTCTTAATTTATTTCCAGATAGGATATCATATATTGGAAAGATCTGACTCAGCATGAAATATTTACAGTAAAAATTATTTTATCCTAATAAGTGTACTTAAAATGTGTTTGTGCAGAAAATTTCTTCCCTTTTTCCAGCTTTATTTCTATTATAGCTTTTTTATTCAGCCTCTCACCTTGAACACAGGGAGTTTTATGAAGAACTGTGATGTACTAGAAATAGCTATCTGGCTGTCAAAGTTATCACTTCAATTTCAGAAGCTAAACCCAAATTTCACAGAGGTGGTCCTCTTATATTCTTTTTCTCCTCCTTCCCCTAAAGGAAATGTTTCTAAAAATGTTTGGTAACTGTTTCCTCCTCACAACTCAGAGTCACCCTGGTTTAGTCCTTTGAGAAGAGGACATGTTACTGAACGTATGATTACAAAATCTTTACACAGAAGCTGAAAGAATTCAATCTGATTCACAGTTTCCAATTAAATATTGCACATATCTAGAGGAAACTAGTTGGAGGAGGAAATGGCAACCCACTCCAGTGTTCTTGCCTGGAGAATCCCCAGGATGGGGGAGCCTGGTGGGCTGCCGTCTATGGGGTCACACAGAGTCGGACACGACTAAAGTGACTTAGCAGCAGCAGCAGCAGAGGAAACTAGAGATAGTAACTTTTATCTCTGTCTTCCTCTTGTGTCTATTGTCTTTGAATTATTTCAGCCAACTTTTCATTCCTTTCAAGTCCAAAGTTCCAGTGAGAACTATTTTTTGCATGGTAGTAGCATAATAGGGTTTAATGAAGTGGCCTACAAGTCTATAGGAGTCATAAATTTAAACTGGTTGGCTTCTTTATTAAGTCATGGTAGGGAGAGTGGTGATAAGGAAGTAACTCTTAAAACATAAACTTCCTTCAGTGGTTTCTGAAATGAATTGTTCTATAAAGTTGAAAACAATGTTTTACATTTCTTGTTGTATTGGATGACAAGGCAAACTGCAGTATATTATTTGATATGGATAAGTTACAAGGGATCTTCCTCTTATTATAGATGCCTAAAGGAGGTGGTCTACAATTGATGAGATAGCCTCAGGGCTTTCTCCTGAGATACCTCAAAGAGTCAGCCAGGGTGTCTTTACTGAAATAATAAATATTTGGAGAAATCTATCTTTCTTTGATTTTATGATTCTGCATCTTTGGAGTTTTACTTAAAAGAGGCCTCTTTAAAATTATAGATGTGTTCTTTTTAAAATGATGACATTTCTTTATCTTTCATTTCTATACATTTAGTATTTTTTGCTTAAGCAATATGTGGCAGGAACTTTGTCAGGGACTGGGGGAAATAACTTGAAATGGAAAGAACCTGCTTTCAAAGTATTTACCTATGACTATTAAGTTGCAAGCAAGATATAGATAGTGATCACTTTCATTTTTCTGTGTCATGTCATACAGTCATGTGATAACTTTTACTTTCTTTTAATCTTCAAGGAAATTCATATTTATATTTTGGGAAGATACAGTTCTCTTCATGGAATCCAAATTAGTATGTCTTGCATTACCTGGGCAATTCTTTCATTCCAATTTTAAAATGCAAATTGTCAGTTCATTAGTTTTTTAACCCCACATTAACAAATTTTTATTGTGAAAAAAAAAAAAAAACCACTTGAAATTTACTGCTTTAACCATTTTTAAAGGCACAATTTAGTGCCACTTAATATTTACAATGTTATACATCCATCACCAGCCTTCCTTGCTGACTCAGTGGTAAAGAACCTGCCTGCTAATTCAGTTCCGTTCAGTTCAGTTCAGTCCAGTTCAGTTCAGTCGCTCAGTCATGTCCGACTATTTGCGACCCCATGAATCGCAGCACGCCAGGCCTCCTTGTCCATCACCATCTCCCAGAGTTCACTCAGACTCATGTCCATCGAGTCCGTGATGACATCCAGCCATCTCATCCTCTGTCGTCCCCTTCTCCTCCTGCCCCCAATCCCTCCCAGCATCAGAGTCTTTTCCAATGAGTCAACTCTTCCCATGAGGTGGCCAAAGGACTGGAGTTTCAGCTTTAGCACCATTCTCTCCAAAGAAATCCCAGGGCTGATCTCCTTCAGAATGGACTGGTTGGATCTCCCTGCAGTCCAAGGGACTCTCAAGAGTCTTCTCCAACAGCACAGTTCAAAAGCATCGATTCTTTGGTGCTCAGCCTTCTTCAGAGTCCAACTCTCACATCCATACATGACCACAGAAAAAAACCATAGCCTTGACTAGATGGACCTTAGTCGGCAAAGTAATGTCTCTGCTTTTGAATATGCTATCTAGGTTGGTCATAACTTTTCTTCCAAGGAGTAAGTGTCTTTTAAATTCATGGCTGCAGTCACCATCTGCAGTGATTTTGGAGCCCCCCAAAATAAAGTCTGACACTGTTTCCACTGTTTCCCCATCTAGTTCCCATGAAGTGATGGGACCAGATGCCATGATCTTTGTTTTCTGAATGTTGAGCTTTAAGCTAACTTTTTCACTCTCCTCTTTTACTTTCATCAAGAGGCTTTTTAGTTCCTCTTCACTTTCTGCCATAAGGGTGGTGTCATCTGCATATCTGAGGTTATTGATATTTCTCCCAGCAATCTTGATTCCAGCTTGTGTTTCTTCCAGCCCAGCATTTCTCATGATGTACTCTGCATATAAGTTAAATAAGCAGGGTAACAATATACAGCCTTGCATACTCCTTTTCCTGTTTGGAACCAGTCTTGTTCCATGTCCAGTTCTAACTGTTGCTTCCTGACCTGCATACAGAGTTCTCAAGAAGCAGGTCAGGTGGTCTGGTATTCCCAACTCTTTCAGAATTTTCCACAGTTTATTGTGATCCACGCAATCAAAGGCTTTGGCATAGTCAATAAAGCAGAAATAGATGTTTTTCTGGAACTTTCTTGCTTTTTCCATGATCCAGCGGATGTTGGCAATTTGATCTCTGGTTACTCTGCCTTTTCTAAAACCAGCTTGAACATCAGGGAGTTCACAGTTCACATATTGCTGAAGCCTGGCCTGGAGAATTTTGAGCATCACTTTACTAGTGTATGAGATGAGTGCAATTGTGCGGTAGTTTGAGCATTCTTTGGCATTGCCTTTCTTTGGAATTGGAATGAAAACTGACCTTTTCCAGTCCTGTGGCCACTGCTGAGATTTCCAAATTTGCTGGCATATTGAGAGCAGCACTTTCACAGCATCGTCTTTCAGGATTTGGAACAGTTCAACTGGAATTCCATCACCTCCACTAGCTTTGTAAGGAGCAGCGGCTGTGCTTTGCTGGAGCAGCCATGAAGAGATACCCCACGCCCAAGGTAAGAGAAACCCAAGTAAGATGGCAGGTGTTGCAAGAGGGCATCAGAGAGCAGACACACTGAAGCCATACTCACAGAAATCTAGTCAACCTAATCACACTAGGACCACAGCCTTGTCTAACTCAATGAAACCAAGCCATGCCTGCGGGGCAACCCAGGACGGGCAGGTCATGGCGGAGAGGTCTGACAGAATGTGGTCCACTGAAGAAGGGAATGGCAAGCCACTTCAGTATTCTTGCCTTGGGAACCCCATAAACAGTATGAAAAGGCAAAATGATAGGATACTGAAAGAGGAACTCCCCAGGTCAGTAGGTGCCCAATATGCTACTGGAGATCAGTGGAAAAATAACTCCAGAAAGAATAAGGGATGGAGCCAAAATAAAATGATACCCAGCTGTGGATGTGACTGGTGATAGAAGTAAGATCTGATGCTATAAAGAGCAGTATTGCATAGGAACTTGGAATATCAGGTCCATGAATCAAGGCAAATTGGAAGTGGTCAAACAAGAGATGGCAAGGGTGAAAGTCGACATTCTAGGAGTCAGTGAACTAGAATGGACTGGAATGGGTGAATTTAACTCAGATGACCATTATATCTACTACTGTGGGCAGGAATCCCTCAGAAGAAATGGAGTAGCCATCATGGTCAACAAAAGAGTCTGAAATACAGTACTCGGATGCAATCTCAAAAATGACAGAATGATCTCTGTTCATCTCCAAGGCAAACCATTCAATATCACAGTTATCCAAGTCTATGCCCCAACCAGTAATGCTGAAGAAACTGAAGTCAAACGGTTTTATGAAGACCTACAAGACCTTTTAGAACCAACACCGGAAAGAGATGTCCTTTTCATTATAGGGGACTGCAATGCAAAAGTAGGAAGTCAGGAAACACCCGGAGTAACAGGCAAATTTGGCCTTAGAATGTGAAATGAAGCAGGGCAAAGACTAATAGAGTTTTGCCAAGAAAATGCACTGGTCATAGCAAACACCCTCTTCCAACAACGCAAGAGAAGACTCTACACATGGACATCACCAGATGGTCAACACTGAAATCAGATTGATTATATTCTTTGCAGCCAAAGATGGAGAAGCTCTGTATAGTCAACAAAAACAATACCAGGAGCTGACTGTGGCTCAGATCATGAACTCCTTATTACCAAATTCAGACTCAAATTGAAGAAAGTAGGGAAAACCACTAACCATTCAGGTATGACCTAAATCAAATCCCTTATGATTATACAGTGGAAGTGAGAAATAGATTTAAGGGCCTAGATCTGATAGACAGAGTGCCTGATGAACTATGGAATGAGGTTCGTGACATTGTACAGGAGACAAGGATCAAGACCATCCCCAAGGAAAAGTAATGCCAAAAAGCAAAATGGCTGTCTGGGGAGGCCTTACAAATATCTGTGAAAAGAAGAGAGGTGAAAAGCAAAGGAGCAAAGGAAAGATATAAGCATCTGAATGCAGAGTTCCAAAGAATAGCAAGAAGAGATAAGAAAGTCTTCTTCAGTGATCAATGCAAAGAAATAGAGGAAAAGAACAGAATGGGAAAGACTAGAGATCTCTTCAAGAAAATTAGATACCAAGGGAACATGTCATGCAAAGATGGTCTCGATAAAGGACAGAAATGGTCTGGACCTAACAGAAGCAGACGATATTAAGAAGAGGTGGCAAGAATATACAGAAGAACTGTACAAAAAAGATCTTCACAACCCAGATAATCATGATGGTGTGGTCACTCATCTATAGCCAGACATCCTGGAATATGAAGTCAAGTGGGCCTTAGAAAGCCTCCTAATTCAGGAGACATGTATTCAATACCTGGGTCAGGAAGAGCCCCTGGAAAAAGATGGATTCTTTCCTGGGAAATTCCATGGACAGAAGAGCTTGGTGGGCTACACTTCATAGGTCGCAAAAGAGTCAGACCAACTTGGTGACTAAACAACCACAACCGTCTATCTAGTTCCATACTATCTTCATCACCCATACTCGTTAAGCAGTCATTCCCCATTCTCCTTTGCTCCCAGTTCCTGGCCACCATTGATCTGCCTATTCTGGATATTTTATATAAATAGAATCATATACTGTGTGGTCTTTTGTGTCTGGCTTCTTCACTTAGTATGATGTTTTCAAAGTTTATCCATGAGGGAACTTATATTACTATTCATTCCTTCTTATGACTGAACAATACTCCCTTGTATGGCTATACCACATTTGGTTTGTTCATTCACCAGTTAATAGACATACAGCTTGTTTCTACTAGTTACTCTTTGTTTTCTCGGCTGCTCTGAGTTTTCATTGTTGAGCATGGACTATCTTAAGCTGCAGCTAGTGGGGGCTGCTCTCTAGTTGTGGTGTGCGGGCTTATCATTGCAATGGCTTCTCTTGTGGAGCACAGGCTCTAAGGTGCATAGGCCTCAGTAGTTGTGACGCACAGGCTTAGTTGCCGAGCAGCATGTGTGATCTTTCCCAACCACGGATATAACCAGTGTCTTTTGCATTGCAAGGCAGATTCGTAACCACTGAACTAACAGGGAAGCCCTCCACCAGTTACTCTTATAATGAACAGTGCTACATACTTAAGTAAAATTTTAGTACATTTACTTGCTTTAAGTAGTATGCAAATAATCAAAATTCATTTGAAATCAGATAGGAATGTTCCTTGTAATGTATCATGGCCTATTTTATCTTCTTTCAAGGCTTGTAATCTAATGTGGTGTAAGAAATATAGACTTGGTATTTTAACCAGTGGGGACTACCATGCCTCTTTTAAAAAATATATATATATATTTTTTCTGTTTACTTATTTATTTAACTTTACAATATTGTATTGGTTTTGCCATACATTGACTTGAATCTGCCATGGGTGTACATGTGTTCCTCATCCTGAACCCCCCTTCCCGCCTTCTTCTCCATCCCATCCCTCTGGGTTATCCCAGTGCACCAGCCCCATGCACCCTGTATCATGCATTGAGCCTGGACTGGTAATTCATTTCACATATGATAATTTACATGCCTCTTTCTTATAATATCCTAAGTTACTTAGGTAATGGGTTCTTTTTTCGTGTTTTTCTTTTTTTAATTTATTTATTTTAATAGGAGACTAATTACTTTGCAATATTGTGGTGGTTTTTGCCATACATTGACATGAATCAGCCACAGGTGTACATGTGTTCCCCATCCTGAATCCCCTTCCCATTTCCCTCCCCATGCCATCCCTCTGGGTTGCCCCAGTGCATCAGCTTTGAATGCCCTGCTTCATGCATTGAACTTGGACTGGTCCTCTATTTCACATATGGTAATATGCATGCTTCAGTTGAAAGGCATCCTGGTAGACAATTAAAGTCAAGCTGTAATGGAAAAGTTTTTTCTCATCAAGTTAGTGATATGCCTCTTCCTCTTACAGCATTAGAAAATAGAATAAAAAGAGATTGTATGACGTCTTATAATTTCAAAATATTATAAAGTGAAATTTGAATTCATTGTTTTGATTCTGAAGATTCCACAGCTCTTGGAAATCAAGTTGGGAGCTTCAGTTACGAAGCAATGACTTACCCCTGGCCTTATGTGTTACATGTTTTGAAAATGAAAGTCAAGATTTTGAGGTTGCCCCTCCTCTTTCAGAAAAGCATAACGAGATCTTTCACTCCACTACAGCCGCCCCTAGAGGCAAGCGTATGAGAGCTCAGTTTAATGTCTCAGCTGAAGGGCAGACAGGCAGAGCCATTACTAATACCCAGCAAGCTGAGAACTCTGCTTTGGTGGTGCAGTTAAAACCTCAGTGACGAGCAGCAGCAGTTTTTAATTTATAAGGATGAAAATGGAGCGAGACTTTTTTTTTTCTGGGAAGAAAATAAACTCATAATGTATTTTTCAAGAGACGCTTAGTTGCACTTAAGTGTCCCTCAGGGCGTTCCATTAATGAGGATCAGAGATGACAAGAAACAGATATAGATATGTAACAGTGTTGGATTAACATGTTTTTCCTTTCTTTAAACCTGAAAAATCACATGATGTCCTTTCAGTATATTTGAAAAACATTTACTTAAAGTTAAATCTGTTACTTACAAAGCCATAATACTATGTGGAAACATATGGTACATTGTCTATCATGGTGATTACAAATCCTGATTTTATAGCACCCGAAGGATATCATAAAATTTGAAAATTATTTTTAATTAAAAATGCATAGTAACTTCAGTGTAACACATTCTCTATAGACCAGAATTCCTCTTAAAATAGATTTACTTTAGCCTCTGCCTACATGGATTTTATATCAAAATGACTTCATGTTAGATGCATTTATCTATAGAAATAATTTAAAGAACTGTCATTGAAGCTTGTATTAAATCATTTATTCATATATTCTTTAGAACTGAGATAACTACAAAATCAAGTAGCATACAATAAGATATGCCAAGTAATGGTGATATGTTAAATAATAAATATATGTCAAATAATAACAGTACCCCACTCCAGTACTCTTGCCTGGAAAATCCCATGGACGGAGGAGCCTGGTGGGCTTCAGTCCATGGGGTCGCTAAGAGTCGGACACGACAGAGTGACTTCACTTTCACTTTTCACTTTCATGCATTGGAGAAGGAAATGGCAACTCACTCCAGTGTTCTTGCCTGGAGAATCCCAGGGATGGGGGAGCCTGGCGGGCTGCCGTCTATGGGGTCACACAGAGTCGGACACAACTGAAGTGACTTAGCAGCAGCAGCAGCAGTCATTTCAATGTGGCTTTCTCCTTCTTATAAGCCATATCTAAAGTCCTGGGCTCTGTGGCTACAGTCTGATTATTAATCTAGAAGCAATGGGAGGTTATGGGTTATGTTATGAAGAGGATTAGCAGGTCCCAGTAATTCAACTATTTCAGGATTTTCCATTATGGTTTCCTTAGGTAGGATGAGACTAATTTTTTTGAACAAGGAAAAAAAAAAATCTGCTTCTACAGGCAAGGGAGACTCAGAAGTATTTAGGTATCAAGCTCCGCAGCTTCATTAGAATCTGTTCCATACAATTCCATCCATATTTTCAGATAAAACTTCTTCCTAATGAATGTCCTAACTTTAATATAAGAGATTCTTTGAAGTTATAAATTTAATTTGATTTCTAATTAGCCAAAAAACAGTTTTAGACCTTGGGACTGTTTTTTCAGGAATTTCAGTCCTATAGCTATAGAAGATAAAGATTTATTTAGGACAGATTTGGAAGTGTTCACCTCTCTTATTCTTGACTGAAAAATTAAAACTGTGAACTCATGTGTACTTCTCCCAAGCCTTGTTAAACTTAGAAGCAACCAGCCAACCTTACTGTACTCTTTATTTTTATAAACTATTCTGCTGCAAAAATTACATGGTCACCCAATTCCATCTACAGACATTTGATTACAGATGTCCCTAGGTGATATTTTAAGTAACCACTTTGCCATGTCTACTCAATGTCTTGAAGTACAATTAGATCAAATGACCAATTCTAGAAAGCTCAGACCCATTTCAAAGAGTAATTTCATAAGGTTCTTCCTCCCTAGATCCCTATCTGGTATGAATTTCTCTATCATTTAAGGTTCACTTAGGGCAGAAGAACAACTCTAAGTGACACAATAGAGGGTCAGTTATAAGGAGAACACTGTAGGAAGTTGTGGCTACTGTGGAAAGTATCTGATGGGAACACGAAGTTACTGTAGATCAGGAGGATCAGCAGTCAAGACGAAAAGGGAGGCGTGACGTAGAGGAAAGAAAAAGACAACTGTAACTCATGAAAACCAACTATCCACTCATGGCTTCTCATCTTGATGATGTACTGATATGCAAAAAAGGCTGATGCTCTTACCTGGCCCATAGTTTGAAAAAAGCTGAGGAGTTTTACCTGATGTTCTTCACCTACACATTGGGATCTAGAATCTCTTCAATTCTCGCTGTTGCCCCACACCCTCTTCTGTCTGACAGAAGATCAGTGACAATGTGTGTGAGCCCCACTTGCCTTTAGAGAGTGATGCCTGCTGCTTCATTTCAGCTCTGCGTATCTCACAGACATCTCTCTTGTGGACAAACCTAAGCCTGGAAAGGAAAAATCAGACAATGTAGTTCCATTTAACTAAGTTGATGATGTACATAGTTATCATAGCAAGAAGTTATCATTATGTGAAGCCAAATAAGTCAATAACTTTTCAAACATTTCTGAAATCAATCTCCTCCGCTCTCTTTATTCCATTTGAACTCATCATCTCAGCCCTTCAATCCTTCAGTTTGTGGAGAACTGTATTGCATTTTGACCTGTTACTTAAAACTGCTAACATTTAATATCTTATGAATTTCCATTATGTGCGCTATTATTTCTCTTGGTCAGGTTCCCTTGCTTCTATATTTAATATTTTGTTTGCATATAATAGAGCCCAAATTTGTGAGAATTGTGAAAAAATAAAACAGGACTAAAAATAAAGACTTTATAATTTAATAACAATTTTACTTATGCCAATTAAGTTTCAGGATTAAGGTTTTTCCTTTCAGGTACTCCATGACCTAGCCACACAATACTAACAAAACATGGGATCTGACTAGATTTGGAAGTTTCTCCATAATTTTGCAAAGTCTGAAAGATCTATCATTGGAAAAAATTCTTAAACTAGGAAACACATATTACCTAGTGCCAGAGTGTATTTGACATAAAAACTGATATTTAAGAACTTTCTCTGCTGCTTTAATTTCTCCAGAAGTTTTTTTTTTTTTTTTTTTTAAGTAGCAGGGGACCATCTCTGCTTATCATATCAGTCAACATGAAAGCTATGCTTTAAAGGAAACCATGTCTTGTTACAATTGTTATCAATGTTTCCTGCCATTACTACACACCCAGGATTCTGAATGAGTTTATTTAATGTGAGAAGCGTGATGTTGCTGACTCTAAAATGGTAATTAAATTTTAATGAAATAGCCAACTAGACATTTAAAATGTTTGCATCCTGGTCTAATGGGTTCAAAAAATGTGCATATTTTAACTTGCATTCCATATTGTCCATTTTTGTGATGATTAAACAGTTGTTACTACAGAATTAACAAAAAGATTAAAAAGTAATATATCTGCTAAAAGACATTATTGATTCCAGGCATCCAAACTGAGCAGAAAAAAAGTAAAATTATCTATATTTACAGATAACATGATCTTATGTATAGAAGATCCAGGAGATACCATAAGAAATATCCCCATACTCATGAGGTGAAAGACATAAGATATTGATACTCCTCAAAGCTATCTAACAGATTCAATGAAATACCTGTTGAAACTCTAATAATGTTTTTAGTAGAAAAAGAAACCCTTCCTAAAATTCATGTGAAATCATAAGGGAACCCAAAAAGCCAAGATAATCTTGATAAAGAACAAAAGTGGCTGTCTCATAGTTTCTAATTTTAAAACAGTACTGCTGTTGCTGCTAGGTGTGTCAGACTCTTTGTGATGCTATGGACTCTAGCCGCCAGGCTCCTCTGTCCGTGGGGACTCTCCAGGCAAGAATATTGGAGTGTGCTGCCACGCTGTTCTCCAGGGGATCTTCCTGACCCAGGGATCGAGCTCGTGTCTCTTATGTCTCCTGCACTAGCAGGCGGCTTCATTGCCGTTACCACTGGTGCCACCTCAGAGCTCCAGGAATGCAAATGGTGTCGTAGCAGCATGAAGACGGATACACAGACCAACGAAATAGAATACACAGCCCTGAAATAAGCCCTTCATATATGGTCAAGTGCCAGAGACATTCAGTAGGGACAGGATACCCTTACAACAAGCAGTATTGGGAAAACTGAATATCCACATACAAAATAATGAGGTTGAAATATTATAGACAGCAAATACAAAAGCGTTTGTGTTCTGATTAACATAAATTTTACACAATCCCCCCCAAAAATATCAACAAGTTATTTTTTGTGGAGCTAAACAAATTATGAAGCAAAGCAAACTTGCAAGAAAAGATAGGGAAACATTGAGGGGAAAAAAAAGCCCATGAGGGAATACACTCTTCACAGGCATTAAAATACAGTAAAAATTCTATAATTAAAACATTGTGGTACTAAGCATATGAATGGGCAAACTTTGTGTTAGAACAGAATCAAAAGTTTAGAAATAGATTAAAAACACAATTTAAAAAATAGATATGAAAAAGTACCTGAAGTATAGGAAAATACATAAAACTTCACTTGTAATCAGAGAAACACAAATTAAAAAAAAAAAAACTGTAATATCATGTCTAACCTATCGAATTGCTGCAAATTTAAAAGAATAGCAACATTTCTGTTAGGCAAGTCTGTGGGAAAGCAGGCATTTTCATATAATTTCTGGTAGCCATAAAAATCAGTACAAACTTGGTGGAATGGAATCTGGAAGTCCATACAGGTAGTAGTCAATCAACCAATAAACATAAATAAATAAAGTAGGAAAGCTTTCCTTTCAGTACAATGTCAACTAATAAATATATGTGTGCTCAGTTGCTTTGTCGTGTTTGACTCTTTGTGACCCCATGGACTGTACAGCCCGTCAGGCTCCTCTGTCCATGGAATTTTCCAGGCAAGAATACTGGAGGGGGGTGCCATTTCCTATATGTACATGTATTTAGTGTTTATGGGAGAGAGAGTGTAAGGGGGGACACGTCAAGGGAAGGAAGGGATACATAGAACATAAACCTGGGTTGCATCAAGAAGACTTCAGTGGAGCTAATAAACTTGAAAGTTGTAAGAAAGGGGTCACTAGTTCTAGGAGGCTAATGCACACAATTACCTGTAAAAAGATTTAAAAAAAATTCAAACTAGTAATGTGTCAGTAAAAATAAGAGGGGGTGTAAAACAAGGCTGATTATTTTTAAGTTATTAACAAGGAAAAGTGGATAATACTCATGAATACTTGGAATAGGAGAGGGTAGGGAAACGATTTTAAAAAGAGAGAGATCTATTATACAAATTTTGAAAAAAAAATTAGTAAGACCAAAGTTTACCTTTTAATACACCAAATAGAGAAAATTTGGGAATCTAAAACAAATTTCTAGAGATGTTTTGGAGGGGATTTGTCTCTGTGAAGAATTTACATTAATTAAAAAGGAATGTAACATAATTTTTTTAAACTTTCCATAGTTGAAATTTTTAAGACACATCTCTTCTACTATTTAATGAGCTCCTTAAATCTAGGCTTTATTATACATTAAATAGTCCATTCTCTAAAAAGTGCAAAAAAAAGCATATTTTAATATTTATATAGGGTTATTTTGCTCACAACCTTACTTCATTATCTGCCAGATTGCTGAAGTAGAAGAGAAATTCTTTTAAATCTTAATATATAGATGTATGTTTTTATGTAACTGTAAGATATAATTACTTAATTTTATACTTTACAACTATGAAAAATCACATACACCAATGGGTGGTTTCAATCCTAAAGTACAGTGATAACTTGTTCGTCATGCTCCATTAGTGATTCTATGTTTAAGCACTAGATATATTCAAGCAGAACTGTTTAAAAGTTATGAGACTATCAATGTAGCAGATAATTCAATGTGTACAGAATCTATTAATATGTATAATTAAGATATAACATCATTGAAGTTTATTATGAAATTATAATATCCTGTAATCATCCTGAAAGGGACTTCTTGTCATGTTGTATTGCTTAATTACAGCCAAGTCGTTCATATAACTTGAAGTTGCAATGATTAGAACAATTAGTATAGAGCTAGGCCAAGTTATAAAAGTTGTAATAAAAATATTAACAAATCTAAATGTGCACATAAGAACTAGATTTTAACATGCAACGTTTCTTTTGAAATGGATTAAATTTATTCTATTGCACTGTTCTCAATTAGCAAGAGATGGACGTTCTCCATTCCACTTAATAGCTGTTAATGCATAATATTGGAAAATACTTTTATGTACTTTAGAACTGCTAAATCTAAATGGAAACTTATGAGAGGAAACATATCAATAAATTTACAAATTATGCCTCTTAATGGCTGTGTATTTTCTAGGCTTCAATGTCCTGATGTATAAAATGGTGCTCATCCATGAAAGATTTTATCATGAATATAAATTATATACATATAATTATGTACATAATTATATATTAATATAGTATATATTCCAGTATATGTATATGACATAATAAAGAGTGTGTAAAACTATTATACTATAATTATTATAATTGCTATTAATATTACTACTATTATTACTGATTTATTATCCTTTGTTCCTTTACACATTTTATTTGACTATCTGCTTAGAACTCAGAAAATGACATTTTACTGCTTTACTGACTTAATACATCAGGCATATGTTCCTTCCTTTACAAGTATTATAACTAATGGAATGTGGGGCTTGGATGATCCTTGAAGTTGGGTCTATAAATGGTGTGTGAACTAAATGATTATGGAAATAGTTTTTCTTCATTTGTGTCATGGTCCATTTTATACAAAAGAATAGAAAAGCTCACATATTCCACCATTAGTCTTTACAGAGACTCATGCCTAAGCTAACACATGAGGTTTAGAATGTATCTAATTTTTTAGAGCTGTTTAGAAAAGGAGATTCTATGAATCTCAACAATTAACTCCTCTCTCTCCTACATCATCAATTTTTCTGTTCTACTCGTGATTTTAACAAGGGTGGTTTCATGGAGTTGTGGAGGTAAAACTATGATCAGAGTGGATTCAAGATAGAAGGGAGAACACAGAGGGATGGTATGGGGAAGGAGGAGGGAGGGGGGTTCAGGAGGGGAACACGTGTATACCTGTGGTGGATTCATGGTGATATATGGCAAAACCAATACAATATTGTAAAGCAATTAACCTCCAATTAAAATAAATAAATTTATATTTTAAAAAAGAAGGGAAATAACAAGTTCTTAATGTGTAAGTGTATGCTTGGGTAAACTTGTTCTAAAATAAAAGATTAGAAATATGGAGATAGAGAAATGCATAGAGTATGCAGAGGTCTTATTTGTTTGTCTGTTTGCTTTCTGATATGTTTGCCTTCACTATAAGTGTAGAAGAGACAAATCCATTTGATATGGAAGGCTCGTCTGGAAAGGTTTGAGGGAGAAAGTATCTATCAGAGTAGTTTACAAGAATGAAAAAAAGAGGGGGTTTATATGCCCAGCTTTTTCCCATTTCCCACTGGTCAAATTATTCTCTAAGAGCTTTCTACTACCCCAGCATTTTGGAATGGTACCAACAATTCCTTTAGGTTGTTGCTCAGTAAACCAGACTCCTGTCCTGAGATATGAAGCTCAATTCAAGACTCAAGAGAAGGGGTGAGTTGGAGCTAGGCTATTAGTAAGAAGGAAAGGTAAAGAGAATCTCAAAAGTTGCAAAAGTTTAGGGTCCAAATAGTCCATCACACTTGGAATGCCTAATTCTCCTTCCTTGCATTGTTTTCTTCATAGCACATATTGCTTTGTTTGTTCTCTACTAGCCTGTCCTAGAGCATATGCTCCGCAAGCCATGGGTAGAGGTCCATGTGTTGTTTGTTCCTATTTTTGTTTCTACTTCTCCATCTCCAGTTTTTTAGTGGACTTCCCAGGTGGCACTAGTGATAAAGAACCCACCTGCCAATGCAGGAGACTATAAGAGAAGTAGGTTCAATTTCTGGGTCAGGAAGATCCTCTGGAGGAGAGCATAGAAACCCACTCCAGTATTCTTGCCTGGAGAATCTCATGGACGGAAGAGCCTGGCGGGCTGCAGTTCATAGGGTTGCAAAGAGTTGGATACGACTGAGCAACTTCTCCAACTGCTGTTAGATGTTAGGCACTCAGGAAATATTCATTGAAAGAATGAAACTCTGTAGGAGATTCAATTGAGCTTGTCCATACTGGAAAGGATACATCAAAGCAGCAGGTCACATGAAGATGAACTGTACTAGAGTCAGACCAACAATCCCAAGCAGCCAACCAAAACACAGCCCTCCTCTCTCAGATTTTCAAATTTAATGTCCACTTACCAATTCTGATAGTATTTAGGATTCACACAGCACAAGTCCTTGGAAAAGGAAAATCATAAAAGAACCCAAATCATTCCTTTTTGGTTAGGGCCTGAAATTTTGAGTATTTCTTGTATTTTGGGACTTAGAGATACAGAAGTAAATTTTACTTTGCTAAGTCTTTTTGCAAGTGGGCCTTAAGAAACACTGTTGTTAATGAAGCTAGTGGATGTAATAAAATTTCAGCAGAACTATTTAAATCCCTAAAGGAGGATGCAATCAAGATTTTGCATTCATTATGTCAGCAAATCTTGAAGACAAAGCAGTGGTCACAAGACTGGAAAAGGTCAATCCTCATCCCAGTTCCCAAGAAGAGTAGTACCAAAGAATGTGCTAACCATCAGACAATCACACTCATATCCCATGCTAGTAAGGATATGCTTAAAATCTTGCATACTAGACTTCAGCGTTACACGAACCAAGAACTTCCAGATGTCCAAGCTGGATTTAGTAAAGAGGAACTAGAGATCAAATTGCCAACATTCGCTGGATTATAGAGAAGGAAAGGAACTTTCAGAGAAACACCTATGTTTCATCAACTATGCTAAAGCCTTTGACTGAGACGATCATGAGGAACTATAGAAAGCTCTTAGAGAGATGGGAGTACCAGACATCTAACCTGTTTCCTGAGAAACCTGTATGTGGGTCAAGAAACAACAGTTAGAAGCCTGTATGGAACAACTGATTAGTTCAAGATCATGAAAGGAGTACAACAGGGCTGTCTGCTGTCACCCTGTTTGTTTAACCTATATGCTGAACATATCATGAGAAATGCCAGGCTGGATAAATTACAAGCCAGAATCAAGATAGGTGGGAGAAACTTCAACAACCTCAGATATGCAGATGATAGCACTTTAATGGCAGAAAGTGAAGAGGAACTAAAGAGCTTCTTGATGAGGGTGAAGGAGGAGAGTGAAAGAGCTGGCTTAAGATTAAATATTACAAAAACTAAGATCATGGCATCTGGCCCCATCACTGCAATGCAATTAGAAGGGGAAAAGGTGGAAGTAGTGACAGATTTCCTCTTCTTGGGCTTCAAAATCACTGCAGACTGTGACTGCAGTCATGAAATCAGAAAACAATTGCTTCTTGGCAGGAAAGTGATGACAAACCTAGACAGTGTGTGGAAAGCAGAGACATTACTCTGCTGACAAAGGTATGTGTAGTCAAGGCTATGGTTTTCCCAGTGGTCATGTAGGGTTGTGAGAACTGGACTATAAAGAAGGCAGAATGTCAAAGAATTTATGCCTTTGAACTGTGCTGCTGGAGAAGAGTTCTGAAAGTCTTCGGATGGGAAGGAGATCAAACCAGTCAATCTTAAAGGAGATTAATCCTGAATAATCACAGGAAGGACTGATGGTGAAGCTGACGTTCCAGTATTTTGGTCATCTGTTGTGAACAGAGGACTCATTGGAAAAGTCCCTGATGCTGGGGAAGATCGAGGGCAGAAGGAGAAAAGTGAATCAGAGGATGAAATGGCCGGACAGCATCACTGATGCAATGAACATGAACTTAGGCAAACTCTGGGAGATGGTGAGGGACAGGGAGGCCTGGTGTACTACAGTCCATATGGTTGCAAAGAGTCGGACACTACTGGGTGGCTGAACAACAATAACAAGTCTCTGAAACATCAAGCAAATGCTTAAAATGCATTCAGATATGACAAAAGCAATTTCTCTCTAAACAGTTTGCTGTGTCTGTGCTCAGTTGCTCAGTTGTGTCCAGATTCTTTGTGATCCCATGGACTATAGCCTGCCAGACTCCTCTGTCCATAGAATTCTCCCGACAAGAATACTGGAGTGGGTTGCCGTTCCCCTTTCCAGGGCATCTTCCCAACCCAGGGCCTGGATTCACATTTCCTGCATCCCCTGCATTGTCGGGTGTAATCTTTACAACTGAGCCACCAGGGAATCCAGGACTGAAAATGAAAAATTTATTCTGGTTTTAACCCAGGTGAGTTGGTCAGAGCTGAAAATCCCTGTTTTCTTCTGAGCTGTGTTTGGACTTTGAATTTAACTACATGCATGACTGAGATATTTGGGTTTCAGTTTCAGACCACTGAAAAAAAAGTGAATATCATTATAATATGAGTCATACAAACTTTTTGGTTTCCCAGTGCATATAAATGTTTACACTGTACTGTAGTCCATTAACTGTGCAATATCATTATATTTAAAAAGCCATGTATATACTTGAAAAATAATGCTGTTGTAAAAAATGGCATCTATGGATTTACTTTATGCAGGGAGGCCACAAATTTTCAATTTGCAAAAAACCCATAGTATCTGAAAAGTGCAATAAAAACGAGAGATATTTGTATAAGGTATTTGTCACTATCACATATGAGGCAGCCATAGGAGCGAATATCTACCCGTTTTCGCTTGAAGTTGCACATTACAGACAAGAGGATTTTATTTCCTTTAACAATATACTAGTGGTAAAAGGAACTATGGGAATTCTTCCAAATTGATTATTTTCATAGGCTTCTGCATCCCAACTCAGAAACCAATGGAAAGATATATTTACTTTAATGAGAACATGCTTTCCTATAGTGAATTTTTATAGCAAGAAAATGGAGATGTCATTGCTAA
The DNA here is from genome assembly GCF_014754425.2 of Oryx dammah. NCBI lineage: Eukaryota > Metazoa > Chordata > Mammalia > Artiodactyla > Bovidae > Oryx > Oryx dammah. The sequence goes on from NW_024070212.1 coordinate 35,572,011, forward strand.
CGGGGGAAAAAAAAGACCTTTGAGATCTCAGCCCATCCAGCTCTCTTGATTTTAGATGCCATTAACCACTAAATTAATGCAAATATAGCTTAATGAAATGTTTCTCATACTGTGATCATAAAACATCCCCACAAAATACCACTCTGCACTTAATAAATAGGCTAGCCAATCCAGACTACTCTACATATTGATCTTGAAAAGAATACGAGTATTTCCCACAGATTCCACAAATGCTCGGATCAACACAAGCCTCAAAGGTCAGTCTAATTATAAGATGAATTTGGATTGATTTGCAATTATCTGTGTCAGTTGGAGAGCAACACATTCAATGATGACAGTTCTGATTACAGTGAGACCATACGACAGGATACCAGATAAAAGCTATCTTAGAAACTGTGTTCACTGCATGGCACATAGTGTGGGGCACTCACTAAATGAAAGTTTTCTTCCTACTTTTTTGGACCCAGTTTCTGTGGGCATATACAAAACAAGTGATACCTAACCTGTGTATCGCAGACCAATATAATACTAGCATTTAGTGCCAGCATTTAGAAACCTTCATAACAGTTTGATATTGTTACACTATATAACTGTATATTTTTTTCTACTGATTTTCTAGCATTTAAGAAAAGGGTTGGAACGTGAAGGATTCTACATAAGTCTGGGGACTACAATGTAATAATAATTCTTAGTCAAAGGTAACTTGAGAAATACTTCTTAGGGTTTATGTTTGCTTTGAAGGAAAACTAGAATGCACTTACTGAGTGTGACCTAGAAATGTTTGCCTAAAATGTACTGTGGAATATGAGGAAGGAGAATGGAAAAAATTAATCTTGGCCCCCAAAAAACATTATTTGGAATTAGATGCATAAGACTCTTAAGATCAAGCCAAAATGACAAGAGGTAGTGATATTTGAAGAATAGACACTTGAAGGTTGTATTTTAATTTTACAAATATTTTTATTGTATGGATTTTTGGAATCAAAAGAGTAGAAAGTAGTGTACGTTAGATTGAAGGAAGATAACATTATGATAGGTTTTAATATATAAATAGTATCAAAATATAGAAACCATGTCACCTTTTTAGAGTATCACTATTCAATTCACCAGTCCATAAAAACCAAGTATATTTGGGATTTCTGAAACCCTAACAAAGTGTTTTGGGCAAATGAAAAAGTATTAAAGTTGAAAAAAATCTAACAAAGTTAGTTATAACCTCCATAGTGGGGATTATTTTTAGAAAGTATAAAAAGAAAACTTTGAATATTTAGTTGTCCACTGAGGTAGATGGGTATGATAAAAAGAAGATACTGAATCTGACAATGTCTCTGTCCATAATGGAAAGTCCTTTTATCCTTCAAATTTCAGATCAAACGCTATCTTTTGTAAGAAACCTCCTCATAATAGCTTAGGCAGGTTGTTTGCCCTTTTAATGTACCTTCATTTTATCAGCTATAAATCATTTTCATTTATAGATGTTTTAAAAAGAAACCCAGTCTGTAACCTAACTGCAGGCAGGCAGATTTTCTCTTTTCTTATTTTTATAGTTATTTCTGCATTCTGGGAATTTCCTTAAACTTAATACCTGTTAAATAACTAACAAGAGGATTCTAGGTTCTGAAGAGCAGGAGTAGATAAACGACAATAATATTAAAGATGATAATGGATAACAATCAATAGTTACTATATGCTCATGTGCATGCTAAGTGTCTCAGTCATGTCTGACTCTTTGTGACCCCATGACTATAGCCCACTAAGCTCCTCTGTCCATGAGATTCTTCAGGCAAGAATACTGGAGTGGGTTGCCATGCCCTTCTCCAACTATGCACTAGATACTGTTCTAAACATGCTACAAGTATCAATTCATTTAATCCTCTCATCTACGAGTGACAGAAACTCAAAGTAACTGTGGGTTAAACAAAAGAGAAAATAACTTCATTCATATATATATAAAAAAAAAAAGCCAAAGCCGAGTAGCCTGCAATAGTAAGGTACTGTAATAAAGAGGATAAGTCAGCCCTCCCACAGATAACAGATAAAATCTTGAGAAAGATAGAATGTTTAAGACAATTGCATGAAGACTTGAGGAAGTATTTGAAAGCATACAGAAGCCAGAACAGGGTATACTTCTGAAACTCTTCAACAAGAAAAGATAAGAGGAAGATAACAAGAAACATAATGCAAGTTTGTGACTTTCTTTTTCAAGTGCATCCTCCAACCCTGGTGTTTACAGAGGATAAAACTGCAGATTCATTTACTTGAAATGGAAGAAATAAATTTTAAGGTTGAAAAAACAGGTAGAAAATTAAGAAAGATATTTTGAATATGAGAGCTGCCAAACAGCTGAGACTCCAAATTGAAAATACTTCCACCCAAATACCTGAATGACTAATACACTATGCACACAAGAAAACTGCTGGGAATTGAGTAAAAACAAATGAGCAACAACAACAGGAAAAAACAAAACACACACACACACACACTCACACAACAAAACAGGAAGAGATTGAAAGGATATCAGTTGAAATTAGTAAATTGTTTCATTGTTTTCCTTTTTCATCTATTTTTCTTTTTAACTGAATATATTCCCCAGCTATTTGCAACTTGGTCAGAAGAAAGTTGAAGTTGAAATGGCTTGAAGTATAGGAAGACAAAAAAGTGAAGGCTAGCAGAGGAACCAGACCATTAGAGCAGATTTCCAAGAAGTAAAAAAATCACAGACATGTTGAGACCTGAAATTTAAATATATAATCTACCCATAACCTTCATGGACCACAAATTATGCAAACCTAAGGGGAGTTTCACAAAGCTTTGGTTTTTCCAGTAGTCATATATGGATGTGAGAGTTGGACTATAAAGAAAGCTGAGCACTGAAGAATTGATTCTTTTGAACTGTGGTGTTGGAAAAGACTCCTGAGAGTCCCTTGAAATGCAAGGAGATCCAATCAGTCCATCCTAAAAGAAATCAGTCCTGATTATTCATTGGAAGGACTGATGCTGAAGCTGAAACTCCAATACTTTTGCTACCTGATGTGAAGAACTGACTCATTGGAAAAGCCCTGATGCTGGGAAAGATTGAAGGCAGAAGAAAAAGGGGACAATAGAGGATGAGATGTTTGGATGGCATCACCAACTCGATGTACATGAGTTTGAGCAAGCACTGGGAGTTGGTGATGGACAGGGAAACCTGGTGTGCTGCAGTCCACAGGGTTGCAAAGTGTCAGACATGACTGAGCGACTGAACTGAACTGAACTGAACTGAAGGGGAGTTTACCAAGGGCCTAGGCTAGATAAAATAAAATAAATCTGCAGCTGAATAACTGAGCAGATATATCAGCTACCACACACTGTGGAAGGGAGTTTATAGTTTGAGTCTATGTGAATTAATCACCACTGGAATTAAACAAATAAAAAGTCAAGTCTTCTCTAAGAAACACTGCAGGATATATAGTTATTATTTACCTGAAACATCCAGTTTTCTGCCAAGAATTATTAGACAATCCTCCTACCACAAAAGACCCTAAAATTGTTATTCCTATTACTTTAAATCAGTTACTATGTGTGAAAATGTTTATATGGCTATAATAATGAAACAGATAGTAAATCTTAACAGAGGAATTTAAACAATTTTAAAAATGAATTTTTTAAAGATAAAAAGTATAATAACTTAAAAATGTATAGAATGATCTTAGCAGTGGACCAGAGTCATCAGAATCAGTGAAGTTAAAATCAGAGAAATCAAAATTACCCAATCCAAAGAATGGAGATAGAAAGATTGGTGAAAAGTGGATGGAGCCACAGAAATCTGAAGAGTAAAAATTAACAGTATTATATACATGTACTTGGGGTCCTAAGAAGAGAGGAGAGTGAGCATAAGGCAAAAAAGAAAGAAGAAAAAAAGGAAAAGCAGAGATAATAAATGGAAATTTGACAAATAAGATTGAAAATACTAATTTATAGTGCCCAGAAATCCAATGAACCCTTACCAATATCAATAAAAACAAAACTTTCCCAAGTACATCAGAGTTAAACTTCTGTAAAGCAAAGATAGTGAGACCCACTCTTGAAAGGAGATAAATAAAACGTTTTGCATAACAGGGGGATGATAATATGTTTAGTAAGTGACTTCTGTTTGGAATCAGTGGAGATCAGAAGATATTAGAACAGCATCTCTAAGATAGTGGTGATGAAGAGAAAGCCTGTTAACCCAAAATTCTATATCCAGAAAAACTATCCTTCAAAATAAGCTGGACATAAGGCATTTTCAGATAAACAGAAATGGTGAATAAGTGTTGGAGAGGAACCTTTGAAGTGATAAAGGAATTCTTCAGATTCAAGGGAGCTGGGAACACATAACAACCCATATTTCCAGGAAGGAATGAAAAAATACCAAAAATGTTAAATATATGAGCAAAAAAAAAAAAAAAATTAGGAAGACTGATGGTTCCTCAGAAAGTTAAACATAGAATTACCATATAACCCAGTATTCTACTAGATATGCACCTCAAAGAATTGAAAACAATTACTCATAAAAATACATATGTACCTATGTTCATAGCAGCATTATTCACAATAGCCAAAGGTAGAAAAAAACACAAATATTCATCAATGTATGAGTGGATAAACAAATTGTAGTATATACATACAATGGGATGCTAATTCATAAATAAAAATGAGTGTAGTACTGATACATGATACTGTACGGATGAATTTCAAAAATATACTAGATGAAAGAAGTCAGGCACAAAAGGTCATAAATTTCATGTATGTTTCCACTGAATGATATAGCCAGAATAAGTACATCCATAGAGACAGAATGCAGATTAGTGATCGCCAATAGCTTTTGGGGACAACGAATGAGGAGCACCTGCCTAATGGGCATGAGATTTCCTTTGGGCATGATGAAAATACTTGGAATAGAGTTGGCGGTTTCCCAATATTATGAAGGTACTAAATTTCACTGAATTGTTCATTTTAAAAATGATTTTATGTTATATGAATTTCACCTCAAAAAAGCATAGATGTCTACAGTATCTATATGAGCTTCCCAGGTGGTTCAGCAGTAAAGAATCCACCTGCAATGCAGGAGACAATGCAGGAAACACAGGTTTGATCCCTGGGTCGGGAAGATCCCCTGGAGGAGGACACGGCAACCCACTCCAGTATTCTTGCCTTGAGAATCCCCACGGACAGAGGAGCCTCTCATGCTATATTCCATACAATTGCAAAGAGTCAGACATGACTGATGTGACTTGGCACGCACATACAAGATCCATAAAGTGTCGCCTTATTATTTTTTAATTCTTTAGCATATCTATTAGAGTATGCTATTAAAGAAAAACATAAACATTATATTGTTAGGTTTATAATGTTTATATCTGTATTATATATGACAACTTTAGCACTAAACATAGAAATAAATGGAAGTTTCCTACATTTTACTTGAAGTAAGTCCAAAATAATTCTGGTTTGTAATAAGTGAAGAATATTTATCTCATTACCTATACCAATGGTTCTCAAACAGTTTGGTCTGACTTTCCTTACACCCTTGAATATTATTAAGAAATTGAACAAGATTTAGTTTACACAGTTTAAATCTACCAAATTGAGCCTACTGGAAATGAAAATTCAGGAAATTAAAGCTCATTTACTTACCAGTTCATTTCAAAATAGCAATAATAAACATACTAATTGCAAACACAGAAATATTGGGTCAACCAAAGAATTCCTTTGGTTTTTAATGTAAAAAGACATTTTTCATTTTCACTAAGAACTTTATTTAACAACATATTCACTGTTTTGTTCCACTACCTTCTGCCATTTTCTAGGCAACTTCACAATTCCATTTTCCCACAACTTTCTATCTTCTTGAGCAAAGAACTGTTTCAGGTGCCTTTTACAATCTTCCAGGGAATTGAATTTTTTTCCATTAAGAGAATTTTGTAAGGTCCAAAAAAAAAGGATGTTTGAAGGTTCCATGTCTGGTAACTATGGTGAATAAATCAGAATTTTCTAACTAAGTTGTAAGAGTCTTTGCCTAGTCATCAGAGATATCTGGACTTGTGTTATCTTGGTGGGAGATGATGCATCTTACGTTGATGATTTCTGGACACTTTTCATCTAGTGCTGCTTTCAGGTGGTCTCACTGTGAACAGTACTTGTTGAAACTGATTGTTTTGTTTTCCAGAAGAAGTTCATAATAGAGGACTTCCTTCTAATCCCACCATATACACAGCACCACTTTCTTTGGATGAAGACCTGTCTTTGGTGTAGTTGGTGGTGGTTCATTTTCCTTGCCCCATGATCACTTCCATTCCATATTATTGTACAGTATACACTTTTCATTGCTGTCAAAATTTGTTTTAAAAATGAAATGTTTTCATTACGTTCAAGTAGAAAGTCCCATGTGGAAATGTAGAAATATGGTCAAGAATGTGTTTTTCACTCACTGTGTGTGGAACCCAAACATCAAAGGGATTAACAGCACCATGCTGGTGCAAAGGATTTTCAGTACTTGATTTGGATATTTTAATATGTTGGCTGTCTCCCACATGGTATAACATTGATTGTTCTCAATTAATGCCACAATTTGGTCACTATCATCTTTGGTTGGTCTACCTGACCATGGAACATCACCTAGTGAAAAAATCTCAAGCAGGAAATTTGACAAACTATTTTTGACACATTTAATCAGTCACAACACCTTCTTCATACACTGCACAAATCTTTTTTGCACTTCAGTTGCATTCTTCACCTTTCTTGAAATATTTATTATTTAGTATTTTAGACTAATATGCCTAAAATGTTGTTTTTCCTTTAATCTTCAATATTAAAACGGCTACAGAAAAATTCACCAATTTTGATTTTTTTTCAAATGCACACTGATATGACAGCTGTCACAACAGAATCTAAGAAAACTGTTTCAAATAAAGTTAAAGACACTTAAGCACTACTAGAGCAAAACATATGTCTGCTCAAAGCCTATACTTAGAATGTTCATAGTAGTTTTAATCACGATAACCAAAATCCAGATATAATCATTTCATCAACAGAGGAATGGATAACTAACTTCTATTATATCTACATAATGAAATACTTTTCAGGATTAAAAAAGCCATGCTACCAATGCATGGAACACCTAGTAATGATTGAAATTACATTATGCTGATAACCTCCCTAACTGAAATTATATAAGCAAGAAAAACCTATTGACTAATATTAGTAATTGTACACTGATAGCTCAAATGCAGGTTCATCTTAGGTCAATAAAATGTAATAGTCTGATATAAAATTTAAGTGAGAAATTCAGTATAATCAATGTATACATAGAGTTTTGCAATTGTCTCCAAAATAGAAACACATGCCCCAGAATTTTACAGGTAAAATCTTGCAGTTGTTGCTGACAACATCTGAATTAACAGTGACTTCTTTACATCTTCTGAAGCATAGCCAAGTTTGAGCAGTTCTGCATGTTGACTTTTAAAGATATATGTAAGAGATTATTACATATCTTGGTTAGATGTGCCATTTTAAGTTCAGTGTTAAATATGTACATACAATATGTCAAAGAATACAGTATGGTAAACCAGAGTACACACAAGCAGTAGCACAGTTTTTATGATATTTGCCTTCACAGGATAACAGAAGGATATTCTTAAAATTGCTGCCATAAAGCTAGAAGAAAGTTTCAGCTAAAGCACTCAAAGATCAGCTATTGGGTCCATACTGCATGTGTCATTTATTTTACTTCAACAGAAATTATATTAAAAGTCATAAACTGGTAACTTATACCTAAGGTGATTTAATGACCATTCCAACTCATTTGTAGTATATATGTACATGTACCTTGGGAGAGATATCTGGGTGGACTGGCAATGGAAATCTTTAAGACAAAAGGGAAAAGATAGGAGGCGCTGGACACAGTAGAGAGCAGAGCCAGAAAAAGACATGTGGTTTAGGATTGGAAGGCATCTGAGTGACGTAGTAGTTTTGCCTACCAGGTGCCATATGTTATATACTATTTTATTCTCCTCATTTCTATTCAGAGTTCTTTTTCATTCAGGAAAATGGAAAAAGTTCCAGAATTAAAAAAAATAAAATGTGAAACAAGCACATGTAATACATTTCTAAATGTTTTACAGCTTCCATATTTGAAAGCAAAAAAGAGAGGGAGAGAAAGAGAGAGAAGAAAAGATTCTTAGAACTTGGGAAATACTTGAAAAGTATTTTTCATTCCTTAGAAGTTTGTAAACCATAGATTTGTGGCAGAATGGAAAATATATATTCATAGCAGAGAGGAATTTTAGGAATTATTTTCTTAAAGGGGGGAGACAGTGGAGAGAAATCACTCTGTATATAGCACATATTATGAAATGAAGATCAATAACCTTACAATCCAGAGGAAACCTAGAAGTCTATGTCCACTTTCAAGGTCACTCTGAGATATTTAACTTTACAGTGCTATTGAAGATATTGTTAAAAGAAAAACTGAGGCATATTAAAAAATTTAAAGAGCTTATTTGAGCAAAGCTTGATTTGAATCCAGTAGAAGCCAGCTTAGCAGATGGAAAGAAGCTTCATGGAGCTGTACAAATTGAAAGACTTTTATAGCCAGAAGAAGCAGAAAGAAGGAAGTCATACAAGGCAAAAAAAAAAAAAGGAATAGTTATTGCAAGATTACCTTCCTTTAGTAACTTTTCAATAGACAGGGGATCTACCAAGCAAATTACCTCACTAGTGCTGATCAGGTGATTCCTGGTTGACTGGTTTAAGATTCTGTTTTTGGAACACTGAAACTGTAAGTGAGTCTTGGTTTGACAACATGGGGCTTAACATAAGTGACTCCACTTTGGATCTGTTGTCTTGTTTTTAACAGTATTCATGCATTTTATTTTTTCTTAGGTTTAAGAGTATTGTGCCACAGGGTCAAACAGAAAACCAGATGTTGGGTTTTCCTTGCTCTGATTTTAACTTATCCCACAGAGGTAGTTTACTTACTTTTCAAAGACTTACTGTGATCTTGACATTTGATGGATAAGATTAGATACAAATAAATTGTGATTTGTCACTAATAAGATTTTTTTTTAAAGTCTAGAATTTAGTAGGTTTAACAGCTGATACATGCCCTTATGAAGAATTTTTATTAATGACAATTAAGTCTAATGTACTTAAATCTGTAGTTAACAAGAACTTTTTGTTCCAGATTTATAGACAGATTTTTTTTAATTAATAATTCCTAAGAAGATATTCTGTATTTCTTTTGGCTCTGTGTGGGAGGACAACAGGGTTTTGTTTTGTTTTTCAGATAAAAAGAATACATTTATCATTATTGGAGATACAAAAATCTCACACATGGGAGAGGATAGAACCCGCCTGCCAATGCAAGAGATGTAAAAGACACAGGTTCGATCCCTAGGTTGGGAAGATGCCCTTGACGAGGGCATGGTCACCCATTCCGGTGTTCTTGCCTGGGAAATCCCATGGACAGAGGAGACTTTTGGGCTATATAGTCCATAGGGTCTCAAAAAGTTGGACATAATTGAAGCAACTTAGCACAGCACAGCAAAGTGGGATGTGGTGGAAGGTGTAAGAGAGGTCCAAGAGGGAGGGGACAAAAGCATAGCTATGGGTGATTTATGCCAATATATGGCAGAAACCAACACAATATTGTAAAGCAATTATACTCCAATTAAATTAAAAAAATAAAATGAGTAGATAGATGATGGATCACCTTATTACTGTTAGCTCAAGTGAAGTCCTTCCACTGTGGAGGTTGAGTTCAAGTTTGTCATCATTTGCATCCAGTTGGTAGTCCACTGACTATTGTCTTCAGATGAAGCAGCTGGTATTTTACAGAGTAATTCCCAGGAGATGCCAAATAAACAATCAGAGTAGGATTGAACTCAGTAACTGCTAAGGAACTGACTAGGATATTAGCATTTCAAATGAAAATGTTATGATCACCATAATAGTAGATTCCCTACCATTTAACAACAGGTGTATCAATGAAACTATAACAAGTTCCTGTTTGGGGTTCTTCCTCTAAGAAAGGTGCCTTCGTTTTGTCAACAGGATGGACTCAAACTAATTCAACTTTCATGCTTTTATAATAGCTGCACAAAGAAAAAAAATAAGTGTAGCGGAAATAAAAGTTGTTAGGTAGTAACAGGGAGGGAATGTAAGTCACTGATTTCCTCCCATAGTCCTCAATAAGAGCAGTTTATGGTGATTTCAGTGGTAAACAATTCATTGTCATAGATCCACTTTAGATAATAACAGAAGTAATGGCAAAGGAGTGGGTTATCTGGTCCTGTTAGGGGCATTAACATTATTTTAATAATAAGTAGGTTGGAGCAATGTTGCCTACAAGAGGGCAGGGTCCTGGTTGTAGGAGTTAGTAAGTAGCTTAGGAACAAATTGATAAGAGACAATAGACCAGATGTTTCATACAAGTGAAGTGGAGATTTAATCCAGGGCTATGTTTGTAACTTTAGAAAAAGGGTGGTAAGGGTTTGGGCCCAAATGGACTGCAGGGCTAACTCCAAAAGTGGCAAACATTATCCCTGGAAGCCCAACTGCCCTTGAAGGGATGCCAACAGATGTACTTCTAGCAGGCATTGTGTGCCTGTCGCCCATCTTAGCAGGTTCACTGAGAGATGCTGTTGCACATGTTTTGGGAAACGTGGAAGAAGAAGGCCTGAATATCTAGAAGGATTGGATATTATACAGTATTTCCCTCCCAAGGGCCAGCTATTTTCTGGTTTTCCCTTAAGAAGATTGTAAAGGTAACATTATGGGCCAGGACTTGGCTCAGGAAAAGAGCATGAACCAGGAGGGAAGAGGGCAGGGCACAACTTTTGAAAGAATGACATATCCCAAGGGAATATCATAAACTGATTGCAATCAAATGGGTCCAAAATGACAAGTCAAATTCAACTAAACCTTGATCCTCAATCTGCAAGCTAAATGACAGACCCAGAGGTGCCCTAATTGTTGAAATGATGCTCCCACTTATTAGCATATGAAATCACCCAGCTCACAAAAACTAACCACACCACATTCCATGGCCACTGTACTGCACTCGCCCCCTCTAAAGCTGAAAAAATCCACCTCTTACCTATTGTGTCTCTCACTGAATTTTTGCAATGAGACATCAAGAACCTGAGCTTCATTAGGTCCTAACGCCAGGTACCATGGTTTTGGTTGGGTTCAAATCCCAATCAGATATGACTGAGTGACTAAGCATAGTACAGAATCCCTGTCACGTGGGTTCGAGTCCCAACCTTAGGTAAACGGTTTCAAACACAACTTTCAGAAATGGAAGGATGATGACCTGCCCAATTTTGTAAGCAGTGGCATAGATGGAGAGAGGAGCTGAAGGACAGGAGGAAAAAGTAGTGGGAAAAATATGCTGAGGAAAATCCTTCATAACCCGCCAGAACATCTGCTAAATACCTGACCTGTGCTCACAGTTTTCATTGGCTTGATCCTTGGCACAAAGAAGATTAAGGACAGAAGAACCCCCATCCACTTGGGCAACAGCTGCTAGAGTGCAGAGGATAGTGGAGGCCACAGGACACACTGAGGAGTAGTTTCTCCAGAGCCCCTCAATTGCACCCAACTGCTACTCACCTGTTCACAGGGGGTTCGAGGTAACAAGAAACGACAGATTGTAAAGGAATGAAGACTTTGTCAGCCATATGTCTTTCCAGCTATAGGAGCGAAGACCTCCTAATGTAACTGGAGGTCTTCTGGAATCTGAGACTGAGTCGCGTGAGCTTTCTGCCACGTTTGCTTTTGCTGGCCGGGTTGCCAGTATGCTGGGCTTCTTGTCACTTCCACTGTGCTGAGTTTTCTTTGCATTCAGCTTCCACTGAGGGAGCTTACATCAAGTTAGGCTTCTGCTGTGCTTGGCCTCTGCCTCACAGGGGCTTGGCTGAGGTTGTTTCAGCTGGGTTAAATCCAAATCATGGCACCATAGATGTCAGGGGGGTTTGTAATTTCCTCGGTTCTGTCTCGTTGGAGCAAAAATTTGAAGGGATGAATGGACCCATGTTACAACTCAGTTTTATTCAGAAAGCAAAGGAAAAGACATCCTCTAGGCATGAGGGCAGGCAGACCCAAAAGACACAAAGAGAAGAGGCCCCTGGCCCAATTTTGGCTCCTCTTTTTATATGTTTTTTCTCCTCCCCTTGGGCCTGCCCTATGTAAATTGGGCTAACCCGGAGTGCTGTTTGTTTTACCTGAGGTCCTCACTCTGGTCCTTGGACCCTCCTTTGTTCTATTTTCATGGGCTTTTCCCTTCTTTGTCTTTTAGCCACTGCCATTTTGGACTCCTTTTTCTGCTTCTAACTACCTAACAACTTGCAACATGAGGAAACTGAATTCTTTAAATTTAAAAACAGATCTACAAACTCCCATAGATGGTCTCTTATCCTTCAGTTCAGTTCATCCTTTTCTCCTGCAATACACTTGTGTTCTATCTTACATTAATTTAAATACTCTCTTTTAATTTAAAAAAGGTCAAAAATAACCATCTTGCTGAGAATAATCTCCAAGTATATTGGCAAACCAAATGAGAAAACTGGTTTATAAAACTCTTATAAACTTTAAAACAGCAACATATAATGTAGTTTTCTTTCATTTATATTTTACTATTATTATTGCTGCATTTAGGCATGAATTCTGTAGTCAAATCCCAGTGTCATTTCTGCCATCAACATGATGCACATTTATCTTCATAAGTTTCTCTAATTGTAAATTTAGCAAATAATACATTCCTATTAAATAAAATAAAAAAATAAAATAAAATAAACAAAAAACAAAAAACAAACAAACAAAAGGATTCTTATAATAAATATAAAATATTCAACATGGTGCTTGGAATAGAATGGACATTATACACATGAGGCATAATTTGACTGGGCACTCAAAACTATTTAGATAACACTTTATCATTGAAACCTATCAGATAAATAGGTAGCAACATGACAATCCTTGTAATTCCAAAGAAAAATTAAGATTATATCCTATCTGCTCCATGATATTCAGGGTAATTACATTGCTATCACTAAAAATAGGATGAGCATTTCAGCTCAGTATTTTGCACCTCTAATTAAGGAATTCTTGGTTTTGAAGGCTCAAGGATCTCTGCAGGTCATGTAATGATATAATAAAAGGGATGAAAACCAAAGGGTAAGAATGGGAAAAGAGAATTACTGACAGCTAACATATACAGTTAGCTGGCATAGGGCATACTGTGTGCCATTTCCTCTTCTAAGTGCTTTACTTCTATTACATTCTTTAAGTATTCATATACCAAACAACCCTCAGAGGAAATTCTTATTAATGTGATAATGATTTTACATATATAGAAATGGAAGAATGGAGAATTAAAAAACCTGACCTAGATTATATAGCTGGAGGGAAGAACAGTCAGGATTCAAATCCAAGGCGTCTGAATCAAGAGATGGCTGTGCTGGTAACCATTAAGTTAACTTGCCTTCCCAAAGTGAGAGCATTCTTATAACAATTTCAGTTCAGTTCAGTTGGTCAGTCATGTCTGACTCTTTGAAACCCCTTGGACTGCAGCACACCAGGCTTTCCTGTCCACAGACAACTCTTGGAGCTTGCTCAAATTCATGTCCATTGAGTCGAGAATGCCACCGAACCATCCAATTCTCTGCTGCCCCCTTTTCCTCCTGCCTTCAATCTTTCACAGCATCAGGGTATTTTTCAATAATTCAGTCTTCACATCAGGGGGCCAAAGTATTGGTACTTCAGCTTCAGTGTCAGTCTTTCCAATGAATATTCAGGACTGATTTCCTTTAGAATTGTCTGATTTGATCTCCTTGCAGTACAAGGAACTCTCAAGAGTCTTCTACAATGCAGTTGAAAAGCATCAATTCTTCAGTGCTCAGCTTTCTTTATAGTCCAACTCTCACATCCATACATGACTAGTGGAAAAACCATAGCTTTGACTATACGGACCTTTGTTGGGAAGTAATGTCTCTGCTTTTTAATCTGCTGTCTAGGTTGGTCATAGCTTTTCATCCAAGGTGCAAGCGTCTTTTAATTTCATAACTGCAGTCACCATATGCAGTGATTTTGGAGCCCCCCAAAACAAAGTCTGTCACTGTTTCCATTGTTTCCCCATCTATTTGCCATGAAGTGATGGGACCAGATGCCATGATCTTTGTTTTCTGAATGTTGAGCTTTAAGCCAGCTTTTTCACTCTCCTCTTTCACTTTCATCAAGAGGCTCTTTAGTTCCTCTTCACTTTTTGCCATAAGGGTGGTATCATATGCTTATCTGAGGTTGTTGACATTTCTCCCAGCAATCTTGATATAGAAATTCACTCATAATAATATCAAAGTAGGTATTTACATAATTAAAACCACTGAATACTGGATCTTTAAGATTATCAAAAATGAATTTGTTAATCTCTTTTTAATTGTTCTTTTTAATTAAAAAGTTTTATTGATATTTCTTCCACTACTTTTACAATAGAGAGGGATGTTCTCAAAAACTTTTTCACAGAAATTGTTTTCTGAGCTGGAACATACCATGTAATATCTTTATGCTTTCATTTGTTCTCAGAAAGAGAACAAAAATTCTTGTGGTCTAGAAGCCTCAGGAAGGAAAAAGGAGGTCCTCAAAGGTCATTTTACTGATTGAGATACCCTCTGGCAAACACACAGACGTCTCAACTTCAAACTCTCTCCTCTTAAACACCCTTGAGGTTGTAGGAAGGATGATTTGGAGCCTGGGAGGAAGATAATCTAGGTTGTTCATTCAGTGCTAGAAGCATTTCTTTAGACTAGAGCTGAATAATAAAATGAAGTTGCAAGGAGACTGTAGTCTCTGGACACTGATGATAATGTGAATAATTTAAATGTACGGGACTGAGTCTGGTGTTAAATAATACAGGCACTTTGGGGCATACATCTTTTTTTTGTTCTTGTACTTTCTTATTGTTAGGGAGAGAACACAATTTAGCAGGAAAAATTAACCCTGTGAAACTGTAATGGATAACATTATACACATTTAACTAGGAATATATTTCTTGTTATTTCTTCTTGAGTTATAAAATTGCTTCATGTGAATCATTATATATTTTAATGTATTTTGTAATATTTGTAATAGAGTCTGAAGAACACCATATTTTGTTTCTTTCTGACACATCTTTATGCCAGAAATATATGTAGGGTTTAATGGGTAACCTCCAGGGAAACAAGACCAAAAGAGAGAACTTGTACTTCCTTTCTCACTCAAAGTTTTCTCTTATTCAGTGTTCCCCATCATAATTAAAGCTATTACAATTCACTCTGTAATTCTTGCTTCCCTATGAAAGATTTGTCTTTGATTTTCTTTGTTTCCAATGCCATTTCCAATTCATCAGCAAGTTTTCATATCTCCATTATCTCTCTGACTTCTTCTTACCACCATCTTCATTATCACCATAGTCATGTGATATGTGTTCTGGCTTATTCTATAGTCCCCCTGCTTTCTCTCTTACTCCTCCATATCACACCAAGTGTGATATACTATACATAGATAATCCTAAAGACACCACCAGAAAACTACTAGAGTTAATTAATGAATTTGGTAAAGTTGAAGGATACAAAATTAATAAATAGAAATCTGTTGCATTTCTATACACTGTCAATGAAATATAAGAACGAGAAATTAAGGAAACAGTCCTATTTATCACAACATCAAAAAGAATAAAATACCTGAGAATAAGCCTACCTAATGAGGAAAAATCCTGTACACAGGAAACTAGAAGACACTGCTAAAAAAAAAATATTGAAGATGACACAAATATACAGAAAGATATACTATGTTCTTGGATTGAAAGAATCCATATTGCTAAAATGACCATGCTAACCAAGGCAATCCGCAAATTCGATGCAGTCCTTATCAAAGTATCAATAGCATTTTTCATAGAATTAGAACAAATCATTTAAAAACCCATATAGAAGCACAAAATATCCTGAATCACCAAAACAATCTTGAGAAAGCAGAAGAGATCTGAAGGAATCATGTTTCCTGACTTCAGACAATACTACAAATCTATATTATTGAAAACTATATGATATTGATACTGAAAAGGAGACACATAGATCAATGGAACAGAATAGAGATCCCAGAAATAAGTGCATGAACTTGTGGTCAATTAAGTCTATGACAAGGCAAGGATACACAGTGGAGAAGACAGTCTCTTCAATAAATGATGCAGTGAAAACTAGACAGCTACATGTAAAAGAATAAAATCAGAACATTTTCTAATGTTATATACAAGCCTGTGGAGAAAAGGAAACCCTCTTGCACTGTTGGTATGAATGTAAATTGATACAGCCACTATAGAGAACAGTATGGAGATTCCTTTAAAAATTAGGAATAAAACTACCATATGACCCAACAATCTCACTACTGGGCATACACCCTGAAGAAACCACAATTGAAAAAGTCACATGTACCCCACTGTTCATTGTAGCACTATTTACAATAGCTAGGACATGGAAGCAACCTAGATGTCCATTGACTGATAAATAGAGAAAGAAGCTGTGGTACCTATGTACAATGGAATATTACTCAACCACAGAAAGGAACACATTTGAGTCAATTCTAATAAGGTTGATGAACTCAGAGCCTATTATACAGAGTGAAGGAAGTCAGAAAGAGAATAACAAATATCATATATTAATGTATATATATGGAATTTAGAAAGATGGTATTGATTTTAACATATTTACAGGGCAGCAGTGGATATGCAAGTATAGAGACATAGAGAACAGATTTATAGACTCAGTAGGGGAAGGAGAGGGTGGGAAGAATGGAGAGAGTAGCTTTGAAACATATACATTACCATATGTAAAATTGGATAGCCCAGTGGAAATGCACTGTATGATACAGGGAGCTCAAATCAGGTGCTCTGTGACAACAGAGAGGGCTTGAATGGGATGGGATGTGGAAGGAGGTTTAAGAGGGAGGGGACATATGTATACCTATGGTTGACTCATGCTGCTTTATGGCAGAAACCAACACCATATTGTAAAGCAATTATGCACCAATTGAAAATAAATAAATTTAAATTAAAAATTAAAATAAACTCAAAATGGATTAAAGACCTAAATGTAAGATTGTATACTATAAAGTTCCTAGAGGAAAACATATGTAGAACATACTTCAACATAAATCAAAGTAGTACTTTTTTAGGTTTATCTCCTAAAGTAAAGGAAATGAAAGTTAAGCTAAACAAATGGAGCCTAATTGACACCCTGATGGATGGAAGAAGATATCTGCAAATGACAGGACTGATAAGTTAATATCCAACACGTAGCAGGTCATACAATTCAAAATCAAAAAAATAAACAACCTGATTAAAGATTAGCCATAAGAACTAGCTTTTTGCATCCTATCAGGTGGTGTATGTCTTTGACTTGTTCCATTACTGATAAATTCTCTTTAGTTGCTTGATTTGGAGAAGGAAATGGCAACCCACTCCAGTACTCTTGCCTGGAAAATCCTATGGACGGAGGAGCCTGGTAGGCTACAGTCCATGGGGTCACAAAGAGTCGGACACGACTGAACAAGTTGTTTGTCATGCTTATCCTCACAAAGGTTTTAGGGAGGTTCTTGAAGCTACATAGATACCAAGTTTTTAATTAGTGATTAATTTATTTAAATGAGATGGACTCTGGTTTCCTCTTTTATTCAGTTGGCTTAATCCATTTTTATCATTATTTATTTTGAGGCCCGTATTATCCTAACTGTGGCCAGTAAAAGCCCTTTCTGTGCCTGTGTATGTGCTAAGTTGTTTCAGTAGTGTCTGACTCTTTGCTGCCCTATGGATCATAGCTTGCCAGGCTCCTCTGTCCATGGGATTCTCCAGACAAGAATATTGTAGTGGGTTGTCTCCTCCATGGGATCTTCCCAACCCAAGAATCAAACCCATGTTTCTTAAGTCTCCCGAATTGGCACTCAGGTTCTTTACCTCTAGCACCACCTGGGAAGCCCATATGGCCTGGGAAGTCCTAAATATGGCCAGTAAAAGCCCCTTCTAGTTGGTTTCTTTGTCTTTTGGATAGACCTACAACATTCTTTGAGTACTTCCTTGCATTCTAGCACAGTAAGATAGTTCAGGACATCTTGAACTTCTTTTGCTTCAGCAGTTAAATCAATCATTTCTCTAGAAAGACCTGGTCCATTTTAGTGGAAAGCAATAAATAATATTTAGAAAATATCATTGCTTTTAAGTTACTGCTGCTCTTAGTGGATAGAATACAGACAAATATATATGTGTATATGTGTAATATATGCATATATATACACAAATTCACAAACTTAAACACACATTTAAATCTATATTCATTTCCAAAGTTAGTTATATATTAGAAACCATTAGTTCACGTTTGTACCTCTATTGAAATCTAATATACCGGTTCATTTTAACTTTTTGTCTTCTTCTATGTGGACTGTGAAGAAAGCTGAGCACTGAAGAATTGATGCTTTTGAACTGTGGTGTTGGAGAAGACTCTTGAGAGTCCCTTGGACTGCAAGGAGATCCAACCAGTCCATTCTGAAGGAGATCAGTCCTGGGTGCTCATTGGAAGGACTGATACTAAAGCTGAAACTCCAATACTTTGGCCACCTCATGTGAAGAGTTGACTCATTGGAAAAGACTCAGATGCTGGGAGGGATTGGGGGCAGGAGGAGAAGGGGATAACAGAGGATGAGATGGTTGGATGGCATCATTGACTTGATGAACATTAGTTTGAGTGAACTCTGGGAGTTAGTGATGGACAGGGAGGCTTGGTGTGCTGTGATTCATGGGGTCACAAAGAGTCAGACATGACTGAGTGACTGAACTGAACTAAACTGAACTGATGTTTGTAACTCCTTTCTCCAAAGCAAGAAACCTGGTTTTCATTATCCTTAATATATTTATATAACATATTACTTAATGTATTTTCTTAATTCCCCTATTGTCATGAGTTTTTATTACTGTTACACCTGCCCAGGTTAACTGCTCTCAATCACTCTTCCAGACTCTAACATCTCTTCTGAATATGACCTTGACATTTCCATTACCTAACCCACCATTATTAAAAGAAAAATTCATCTATCTA
Source organism: Oryx dammah (assembly GCF_014754425.2). Lineage (NCBI taxonomy): Eukaryota > Metazoa > Chordata > Mammalia > Artiodactyla > Bovidae > Oryx > Oryx dammah. The sequence continues at coordinate 35,591,144 of NW_024070212.1, forward strand.
TCTATAATGTAATATATATATAATTTATATTAACATTTAGATTCTGCTACATTCTATAAAGTAGTTAAAGATGACTGAAGTGCAATGATTTGGAAAGAGTGATATATAAATTAATTTTGGAGAAAATGTATCATAAACATATTTTGAACTGATTCATTATAAAACATGTTCCAAATATAGTCAGACATCTGTGTCAAGTGAAACCCACAGGTAAAAGAGAAAGTAAAATAAATAAAACAATTTTAACATAATTTTTAAAAAAGGGAAAAGGCATAGGAATGCAAGGATTGCATCTGAGGACATGTTCTCCTAGCCATAAACCCATAGTGCTCAAGAACATATTAAGGCTTCAAAGTGTCCTGAACATTAGCAAAAGCGGTCTGATATACAGAGACTTTGCAAGAGACATAAGTGGAAGAGAAGGATGGAAAGAAAGTTGGTGTCCAGAAGGCTGGTGAACTGTTCTACAGCTGATCTTCGAACCCAGGTCTAGTTGCTTTGAAGCTCTAATAACATTCAGGAGCATAGTGAAAAAAAGAAAGCTAACAAAATCTAGGTGAGAATTGGGTTCTCGTATCTGCAGACTGAGTAAAGAAATTACAGTTAAACCATGAACTGTCAAATAAATCCAGCTATAGATATAGGAAACACATATGTGAGGAAAAGAAAAGAGTGTATTTCATAAGTAAGCGGATCACCAAGGGTGATGGTCTAGACTCCCCGGATACCAGACTGTAAAGGAGCATGATTTGTTCTAATTCCTACCTACTTTCGTGGCTAATGTTCTGAATATTCTTTCAGGGTTGCTTAGGACTGGCTCATACACTGGGTGGGGCTATGTCTGCAGTTGATGGTTTCCTGAATTTAGACAAGCAAACTGGGAGGGTAGTAAATGTCACATCCCCACACTCCATATTTAAATTTAAACAAAAAACACTGTATGGATTTACATTTGAAATGAGGTTTGCTCCTGAATCTAAATACTATATACTGCTTTTAAATTTTGTTTTTACTTTATAAACATTTTAATCATATATTTTTCCTCATATTTGAACTATGTACAATAAACACTTTCAGTGATATCAGAAATGCCAGAAGTTTAATCCTAGTTAACAACTTTTTTAAAAAAATGAGGAAGCGGCAGAAAATGTGATCTTTCAAAAAAATAGAATATCCATTTCAAAAATATATTTATTTCAACCTGACAAGGAAGGTTGGTTCTTCTTTTTAAAAGCTTCACTGAAAGATTTATGACTAATATATTTGAAACACAAGTTGTAGTCATGTGACTGCCTGCTCAAATGATGGTGGTATGGAGTGAATATTAATGATCAGTTTTACTAGGACAGATAAAACTCACACAACCTTATGACAGAAATATTTACTCACCCCTTGTATATGTGCCAATATAAAATAAACTTCCACTGTTATTTCAAAATGAAAGGTGAAATTAAGTAGCTTCACATTTCTTAGCTGAAAATTCACATCTACTACCTGCTTCCAGGTATTAAGTACAGTTTAATTCAAGTCTTTAATTACCAGATTTCCAAGATCCTTATTTCCCTTTCACTCACTGAGCTTATAACTCTTGTAAACTCATGTAAAAATTCTCTTAAATTAGATATCCTTTTCAGCAAGTTTCCTAGATTCCAAAGATAAATTTAGTCTTAAATATATTCAGTGAGAAGGTACTCCAGTTTTACTGTGTTTAGTTAGCATCTTGTAATCCAATATTTTTGTTTTCTCCTTTGACCCAAGAAGACTGAATCATGTCTAACATTTGGAGACAGATATTTGGTGCAGGAACAAAAGAGAAAATCAAATTTAGAATCATATTAATTTTTTTAAAATTTACTTCCTTGAAAGCTGCCCTCTGATTCTACTTCAAGTTATCTGAATCTTGGAATTAACTGTTAATTGGAATTTATAAAAAATAGGATGAAATGGTAATTAACATTTATTGAAAATCAACCGTATAGGTTCCAGGTTCTAAGTTAAACCCTGAATAATTCTTAATGTCTTCACTACAATCTCGAAAGAAACTGACATATTTACTTTTGATTTGTAAAATATTTAGAACAAAGTATACAACAAATTTCCCCTACTGATATTGGGTATGAAATTTTTTCTTTAAAAAGGCATAAAAAGCAGAAATAATAAAGGAAAAGATTAATAAATTATCCTGCAACAATCTAAATAATATTGCGATGAATTAAATAACCACAAATTAATTTAAAAGCTGAATCACAGCTGAGAATATGTTTATAACATTTAAAGTACGTAAGGGCTTAATACAGAGAATATTTAAAAAGATTCTTAAAACTAATAATAATAATAGATGACTAGTCATTCTAATAAAATGATGGACAAAGATTTTGGTCAGAAAATATACAGAAGAAGAAACTGAAATGGCCAGGAAACATGAAAATATGTTCAATTTTACTAAAAATTAAGAAAATGAAATAAATAATGACATTGTAATTTGCATTTGATAACTTAGTATGTTGATAAGTGCAATTTGAAAACACAATTTGGAGCTATTTATTAAAGTTGAAGATATATATCCCAAATGATATAGCAAATCTACTTCTAAGCATTCATCACAGGAAAATTTTATCACATATGCAGAAAATGTACATGGATGTTTGCTGGCACACTTCTTTACAAAACCTAGAAACAATCTAAAAATCTATCAGTAGAATAGATAAACATTTATTCATAAAATGTAGTTATTTATAACAGTTAAACAAGAATTAACTAGATCTATGTGATTAACTGTGAATGGATTTTTTTTTTTTTGGTTTTTATTTTATTTTATTTTATTTGTTTTTGGAGCTTTCATTCTAATTCAGATTTTTTTAAAATATAAATTTATTTATTTTTATTGGAGGTTAATTACTTTACAATATTGTATTGGTTGGATATTTTAAAAACACATAATATCCTTTATATAATTTTCAACCAAAGAGTGAATTATATATAGTTTATGGATGCAGAAATACGTAGAAAAGATTTTAAAAAAATACATAGCAATGAAATTAGGTTAGTAATACTAGCTGACATAACATACACAGTAGAAGTTAATCTATCAGTCTTACAAAGCCCCACACTAGCACCCTTGGTGAGAAGTCTTCTCCAGCCTGCCATTGCTTTATATGGATAACTGACAAATACAACACCAGATACTTATATGTTACTTATTACATGCCAGACATTTCTAAGCACATTTCATGTTTTAATTTATTTATTCCTTTCAACACCTTTAGGAGGCAGGAAATATTTTCAAGCACATCTTCTAGATGAGAAAACAGGACCACAAAGAGATTAAATGTGCTCAAGTTCACTGAACTGGGATATTGAATTCATACAGTCTACCTACAAGTCTATGTGCTCAAACATGAAGATTCTGTTTACTGTTCATATACTTACTACTCACCATGATTCATATTCTGTCATGACGTATAATCATTGTATGGATAGGAAAATCCCCAATAGAATCCAAAGTCACATACTAACCTTTTTTCATAAGATTTATTTAAATTCTCCCTTCCCAATGGGAAAGAAATGCAAAAAAGCAAAATGGCTGTCTGGGGAGGCCTTACAAATAGCTGTGAAAAGAAAAGAGGCGAAAAGCAAAGGAAAAAAGGAAAGATAAAAGCATCTGAATGCAGAGTTCCAAAGAATAGCAAGAAGAGATAAGAAAGCCTTCTTCAGTGATCAATGCAAAGAAATCGAGGAAAAGAACAGAATGGGAAAGACTAGAGATCTCTTCAAGAAAATTAGAGATACCAAGGGAACATTTCATGCAAAGATGGGCTCAATAGAGGACAGAAATGGTATGGACCTAACAGAAGCAGAAGATATTAAGAAGAGATGGCAAGAATACACAGAAGAACTGTACAAAAAAGATCTTCATGACCCAGATAATCATGATGATGTGATCACTAATCTAGAGCCAGACATCTTGGAATGTGAAGTCAAGTGGGCCTTAGAAAGCATCACTAAGAACAAAGCTAGTGGAGGTGATGGAATTCCAGTTGAGCTGTTCCAAATCCTGAAAGATGATGCTCTGAAAGTGCTATAGTCAATATGCCAGCAAATTTGGAAAACTCAGCAGTGGCCACAGGAATGGAAAAGGTCAGTTTTCATTCCAATTCCAAAGAAAGGCAATGCCAAAGAATGTTCAAACTACCACACAATTGCACTCATCTCACATGCTAGTACAGTAATGCTCAAAATTCTCCAAGCCAGGCTTCAGCAATCCATGAACCATGAACTCCCTGATGTTCAAGCTGGTTTTAGAAAAGGCAGAAGAACCAGAGATCAAATTGCCAACATCCGCTGGATCATGGAAAAAAGCAAGAGAGTTCCAGAAAAACATCTATTTCTGCTTTATTGACTATGCCAAAGCCTTTGACTGTGTGGATCACAATAAACTGTGGAAAATTCTGAAAGAGATTGAAATACCAGACCACCTGACCTGCCTCTTGAGAAATCTGTATGCAGGTCAGGAAGCAACAGTTAGAACTGGACATGGAACAACAGACTGTTTCCAAATAGGAAAAGGAGTACATCAAGGATGTATATTGTCACCCTGCTTATTTAACTTCTATGCAGAGTACATTATGAGAAACGCTGGACTGGAAGAAACACAAGCTGGAATCAAGATTGCTGGGAGAAATATCAATAACCTCAGATATGCAGATAACACCACTCTTATGGCAGAAGGTGAAGAGGAGCTAAAAAACCTCTTGATGAAAGTGAAAGAGGAGAGCGAAAAAGTTGGCTTAAAGCTCAACATTCAGAAAATGAAGATCATGACATCTGGTCCCATCATTTCATGGGAAATAGAAGGGAAACAGTGGAAACAGTGTCAGACTTTATTTTTTGGGCTCCAAAATCACTGCAGATGGTGACTGCAGCCATGAAATTAAAAGATGCTTACTCCTTGGAAGAAAAGTTATGAACAACCTAGACAGTATATTTAAAAGCAGAAACATTACTTTGTCGACTAAGGTACGTCTAGTCAAGGCTATGGTTTTTCCAGTGGTCATGTATGGATGTGAGAGTTGGACTGTGAAGAAGGCTGAGCGCCGAAGAATTGATGCTTTTGAACTGTGGTGTTGGAGAAGACTCTTGAGAGTCCCTTGGACTGCAAGGAGATCCAACCCGTCCATTCTGAAGGAGATCAACCCTGGGATTTCATTGGAAGGAGTGATGCTAAAGCTGAAGCTCCAGTACTTTGGCCACCTCATGCGAAGAGTTGACTCATTGGAAAAGACTCTGATGCTGGGAGGGAGTGGGGGCAGGAGGAGAAGGGGACGATTGAGGATGAGATGGCTGGATGGCATCACGGACTCAATGGACGTGAGTCTGAGTGAACTCCAGGAGATGGTGATGGACAGGGAGGCCTGGGGTGCTGCAATTCATGGGGTCGCAAAGAGTTGGACATGACTGAGCAACTGATTTGAACTGAACTGAATGGTAATGGAGATACAAAAAGCATAGATTAAACCTGATGAATTGTCAAAAAGAAAGAGGGTCAGCAGAGAACAAAAAGTTAATATTGGATAATTAAAAGCAGTTAAGTTTTACTTTGCATTTAGTTAAACTGAAAGAAAGGATAGACTTGTTGGATGGTTTGATGATGCTTCAAGCATTCAATATTATTAGATATTCAAAGTAAAGAAAATATAAAATAAACATCTCACTCATTTGGGGATGGTCATATACACACTGCTATATTTAAAATGGATAACCAACAAGGACCTATTGTATAGCACATGGAACTCTGCTCAGTGTTATGTGGCAGCCTGGGTGAGAGAGGGTTGGGGGAAGAATGGATATATGTATATGTATGGCTGAGTCCCTTGGCTGTTCACCTGAAACTATCACAACATTGTGTATCAGCTATATCCCAAAACAAAATAAGAAGTTCAAAGGAAAAAAAAAGTTTCACTCATTATTCTGCATTGGTTAGACCCTTTTCCTCCTAAGGGGGATATTTAAATGCCTTGAGAATTCCTGAGAAGCAACTAAAACTTTGAATAAATTGTGATCACAGAGAAGAAAAATGTCTGCTACAAAATTAGAGCTAGTGAAGCTTAAATTCCTTTGGATTTTGCCTCAGCAATTCTTTACCTATACCTTCTTTTTCTTCTTTTACTTTGATTAATTTACAGTCTGTGGTTTGTTTTCACTCATTAAATACTTTCTGTATATTTCTGAGAGTTGATTAATTTTGTTCCAATCTACAGAATAAGCTGTTACTTCTTACTCCTCACTTACTCCCATTTTAGAAAGACCGGGGAAAGATTTTGCAATTCTTTTGCGTAGTCATTAATATATACATCATCAAACCTGGCTTCTGATTGAAAATATCTATCAGGCTTCTCAATTAGAGGATCATTTGCCTAGCATTTTCCTCTGACTCTGGACGCTATAATCAGTATCTGTAATCAATATTAGATACTGAAAGGAAAATATTGATTACAGACATTGAAAGGATAATAAGGAAAACTTTGAATGAATTTAAGGCAAATATATTTGATAATTTAGATAATGGATGATTTATATAACTTATTTGAAAGCTCACTTTTTAAAAAGATAACATGAATAACATTAATAAATAAGATATTTAATAATATTCAAAAACTTGGGGCCCTAGTTTTAACACTTCCCATGAAGAAAAATTTGTGCCAAGATGAGTTCATTGATGAACCATACCAAATTTCAGTATTTTTATTTCAGTGTTTTTTCTTTTAATGAAAAGGAAGAGAACTTCCAGGAATTATATTTACACATAATTAATGGATGATTTTTTAAAAGCTACACTTAAAAAAATTCCCCTGTATTTCAATTATTTCCAGGCAAACTATCTATAATGCATAAAACCTTTAGACATTTTCTGACAGTGATTTGTTGAGTGTCCTTTGCCCGTCTGCACAAGGGACATCATGACTTTATTTTTAACCGTTACTTTTGCAGAAGATAAATGTTTTACTCAATAGATCATATCTCTAAGGAATTAGACAACATATATAAACATTCTTCAGGCAGAAGTGAAAATTCCTCCACTTGCATCTTTGATTCAAGCTTTATTGCTTATTTACTTAGTCTGATGGGAATAAGCCTTTTCCTTTATGTTTTAAAGAAAGAGTAAAAGATTTTTAGCTTACTTGGAAAGAAAGGCATTTTCTTTCACATTTGTGTAGAAAAAAGCTTGTGAGGAGCAGGGTGTTCCCTAAGGGCTATTGGGGAGATCATAGACATGTCAGTGCCTGGGAAGGGAGAGCTGAGTGCTTACCAGGAGAGTGGGCTGTTTGGGCACAAGTTTGAGAAACAAAGTTATGAATTGGTTGCAGATAGAAGCTGGCAAGGAGGAAAAGCTGAATTAATTTATATTGACATTTCAGGTTATCCAAATACCACAACAAGACCATTAGAATTCTTTCATGGCCATTGGGGAGGCAATGTCAGGGTGAAATTTGACTTAGGCTAATCATATTGATTTTTTGGTGTGTCCTTTAAGTACGAGAAAAAGGGAAGATTACGCCTGACATGGTAATATTCAGAGAACACACGATCTTGGGTATGAAGTTTCTTGCTACTTCTTTGTTTGAGTTTTACATTATCATCACTCAAAAAATGCTTTTCCACTTCATCTGGTTTTAGTAATTTTACCTCATTTTCATGTTTTCCATCAGGGTTATTTTTTAAGTTATGAATAAACGTATATAGATTAAATCTGATCACAGTTTTAGCATGTATTAATTGAGTGCTCCTTGTGTGTCTGCACTATGCTAGGCACTGAATAGACAGATGTAAAAACTAATTCTGCCCTTCAGGAATTTACAATCCACTCAGAGAGAAAAGGTAACAGCTGTGCAACGTGAAGTCAGGTAAAGTGCTGTGAATATTTCAAAGAACAACAGTTGACTTCCAGCCTGGTGAATTGGTAGCCTCGCTGAAGGAGGGAAACACAGTGAGTTGCAGGAGGAAGGTTGCTTAGTTGCTGTTTAATCACTCAGTCACATTCAACTCTTTGTGATCCTATGGACTGTAGTCTGCCAGGCTCCTCTGTCCATGGGATTTCCCAGGCAAGAATACTGGAGTGGGCTGCCATTCCCTTCTCCAGCGGATCTTCCTGACACAGGGAACGAAGCCATATCTCCGGCTTTAGCAGGTGGGTTCTTTACCACTGAGCCACCAGAGAAACACTTGAGAGATGGATGAGGCCAAGAGAAGAAAGTAGCTGCTGTGTCCTCTGGGTCCAGATGCCAGACCTCAGCTCCTGATGCTAAATTTATGTCACTGTATGATATAGCCAAAATACTCTAATTTTCTCCTGAGGTCTAGGGAGACCATCTGAAAAGCATTGCTTATGCATTCACTCTACCATTTTTCCCACTCCCATGAAGTTCCTACCCCTTTCCCAGAGTTTACCTGGGAGAAAAGTGCACAGGTCAGCCCGGCAGTCAGAGACATCTTAGAGGTATGTCTCATTCATAGTTTCTTCCCTTATGATATTAGTTCCCAGGACAGAAGGAAACTATTTAAAGCATCTATATCATGACACTTCTAGGCCTAAATTTAGAAAAATTAAAAACCTAAGCTTACGAAGCAATAAATGCATCTGATTAAATGAGAGAACATGATATTATAAGAATGTGCTCAGTTGCTTCGGTCTTGTTTGACTCTTTGCAATGCTATGGACTCTAGCCCGCCATGCCCCTCTGTGCATGGAATTCTCAAAGCAAGAAAACTATAGTGGGTTGCCATGCCCTCCTCCAGGCGATCTTCCTGACCCAGGGATCGAACCTGCATATCCTGCATTGCAGGTGGATTCTTTACCCACTGAGCCAGCTGGGAAGCCCCAGAGGTTAATGTTTCAGAAAATGATCTCCTTACACATCTTTAGGTGGGATGAGGGGGACTGAGAATTGCCCTGGGGTGCTAATACAAGTTTCTCCACTGTTAAACTCGGTAGATCATGGGAAGTAAAAGTATAAAGAAAGTACTCTGAAAGCATCTAAGCATGGCATGTATGGACAGGGAAATAGAAGAGGTGCTCAAGAATGACTTTCTGGAGGAGGTTGCATTTAATCTTATTTCTCCACTTAATATATGAGGAAACAAGCTCAGAGATGACTTCCTTAAGGAAGTTTGTGTTTTTCTATCTCGATATAAAGATCACTTTACATTGTTGAGACAATGGTAGAACTTGATGTTAGTCAAAAACAAATATTTTCCAAGTTCTTTGAATATCCTATCCTTGACAAAGATTTTGGGTCTGTCTGCAGTGACATACAAGCAGACTAACATTAGTTAGTCTATGCCAACCTAAATGTTTTTCCCCCAAATCCCCACTGCCTGTTTTGGAAAGAGTATCTTATTTAAATGTCACACATTATTTATCCAAACAAAGATCATAACTCTGCCAAGCAGAAATGAAAACACTATTGTTTCCAGATGCCCAAAATGAAAGCTTTCCATGAGAAATTTTGCTCTCTAATTACAGGTAATTTTATTATAATTTTGTTTAGATCATTGTGGTGTCAGATAGAGTTTCAATATTTGCTAAAATCACTTTGAATGCACTGGCATAGCTGATGTCCCTGTGATGCATTTCCTTTTTAAAATCAGTGTTTGCTTTTCAGAGCTTATCTACAATAGTCACAGTCTTTATTTCACAAAGCCATTAAAGTAAAGGCATTTCAAAGGGAAGGCAGCTATAATAGCAGGGACCTAGATTTTATTATTAGCATAATTCACAATTATTTTTCAGTCACCCCCCCCTCCAAAAAAAAGACATTTCACAGCTATTCCAGCATTTCTGCCTCCATAATATAATGTACCTAGCTCTATTATAACATTTTACCAGGTTATGCTGCAATAGTTTATTTACATTTTTAGTTCCCTTACCCAGCTGAAAGCTTCAACATAGGCAAGAATGGAATCTTATTCCGTCTTTCAGTCCCCTCCCCCAGTGCCCCAAAGAGTGCTGACCATATTGTTAGGGCTCAAGAAAGATGTTTTCAGATTAAATAATAATGGACTCATACATTAAAATATTGGAAGTCATGCATTTGTGTACTTAAAGTGAAGCTTTCATTTCCTGAAGTGTGCCTAATCATCTAAATTTCAAAATCTGCTGTATAAAAAATGGCACAACTGAGCTGATTAAGTTGCTTTAGCAAGAAGAGAAAAATAATCTTGCTTCTTATAGAGGGTTATTTATGCTTATATTTTCTATGAATTGAATGTTCATAGAAAAGTATTGATATTGAAATCCTGTGTGTAGGTAGATTTCCTAGTGTTTATTGAACACTTTTGAAAATCTCTTTATTTTAAATATAAGGACTTCTGCTGAAAAGTTTATTATGATGGTGATCTTAAATCATCATCTGCTCCAATTTTCATTGACTCAATGAATTCTTTTGGATTTTTACTATACTGTATTTAATGATAAAAAGATCAATGCCTTACTGCCCTCAAGGATCTCAAAGTCTAGTTTATCAGTTTGACATACCACAAATATAAAAAGAAATGGGTGAATATTAAAATGAACTATAAATACAGTTCTGTGTGAGCACAGCAGTATGATAAAACTTATAATAGCAAAAGATGTAGAATCAGAAAAGACTGCACAAAAAGCTAAAACTGAACCTTATCATTTGCTCTCCAGAGATTCTAACATTCCAACTTGACTTTATAGTCAGTAAATGATATTTGAATCTATGCAAGTCTGGCTATAAAGACCATTCTTCTTCTATTCTGCTTGGTCCACTGTTCCCCAACCCCATAATAGAATGACTGTTTCAAAACTAGTTCAATTTTATATACAATCCATACAGTGGATGATTGTCTCTTTATGTGATATGTTTTCTTGCCCATATTTTCCCTGTTATGGCCTTAAGTTAGCAACTCCATGCACATGTGGCATTATAGCCCTGATGAAAATGATGAAAGCATGATGAGGTATGATAAGCACATAATATTTCCTAAGAAAAGAAAACAATTAACCACATAGTGCTATAAAATTCAGGTGAACAATAGATGTTTATTTATAATATATAACTTCTTTATATTATAAAATGTCATGTGCTGTTAAATGGAAATGTATTATATGAACCATGAGTGATAACTTTCTTTCCAAGTACCCAAAATGTTATGAAGTTAGCATTCTCAGGCATATGTGTGATAGAAAATTATTATTTAGAAAGCTAGACTGATACAAAGGGCAAGTAGTACTGATTTTCATCTTTGAAAATGATGGTGAATTTAGAAGTCCCATGGAAGTTTGTAAACATTAAAAGCTTATTTGTATTGTAAAACCCGTTGTCAACAAACCATTCTATCCTCTCTTTCTCTTGTAAGAAAAAACCTCTTTTTTTTTTTTTCCTGCCAAAGTTATACTTTGTGATTTTAAAAGTGTTATACAGAAAGTGTTGGATATTTTTACTAGTCCATAATGGAAAATTGACCAAAATTGGATTCTAACCAATATCCTGCTTTTTGTTTTATATGTTATTTTCCAATTATTTATTAATTGTTAGTTGGTAAAAAACCTTGAGATTAGAGGAGTTATTAAACCTGAAACAATCTTCTAGCTGGTTCTATCTCAAACAAAAGTTATTTGAAATGACAGACCTTTATACAAATGTAAATTTTCATTAAACATTATTTGAACAAAGTAAGCACTTATTGAATCAACAGATATATTTTGTGAAGTAGGTCCTATAGTTTATCTTTCAAAATGGTATTGCCTCATGGATGGACCTAGAGATTGTCATAATGAGCAAAGTAATCAGATAGAAAAGGAGAAATATCATGACATCCCTTATATGCAAAATCTAAAAAGAAATTATGTAAATGAACTTATTTATAAAACAAAAACTTTTTATTTTAGAACAGAAACAGACTTAGACAATCAACTTATGGTTCCCAGGGGGCAAATAATGGGGGGACGGGATAATTAGGGAGTTTGGGATGGACATGTACACACTGCTATATTTAAAATGGATAACCATCAAGGACCTACTGTATAGCACATAGAACTCTGTTCAATGGTATGTGGCAGCTTGGATGGAGGGGAGTTTAGGGGAGAATGGATATATGTATGACTGAGTCCCTTTGCTACCCACCTGAAACAATCATAAAATTGTTAACTGGTTATACTTTAATATAAATTAAAAAGCTTAAAAAATTATATGATGTTTCCTTCTAAGTTTGTATTCTGTTAACTATATTTCCACTTACTCTTTGAAGGCTGTGATGGGCTGAATATTTTTTTCCGCCCCCCAAATTCATATGTTGAACCTCTAACCCCCAAAGTGATGGTATTAAGAGGCAGAGCCTTTGGGAGGTTATTAGGACTAGATGAGGCTGTGAGTCTCAAATCCTTATGAACGGGATTCAATTCAGTTCAGTCACTCAGTCGTGTCTGACATTTGCAATCCCATGGACTGTAGCACAACAGGCTTCCGTGTCCATCACCAACTCCCAGAGCTTGCTCATATTCATGTCTATCGAGTTGGGGATGCCATCCAACCATCTCATCCTCTGTTGTCCCCTTCTTCTCCCACCTTCAATCTTTTCCAGCTTCGGGATCTTTTCCAATGGGACAGTTCTTTGCATGGGATGGCCAAAGTATTGGAGTTTCAGCTTCAGCATCAGTCCTTCCAATGAATATTCAAGACTGATTTCCTTTAGGATTGACTAATTTGATCTCCTTGCAGTCCAAGGGACTCTCAGGAATCTTTTCTAACACCACAGTTCAAAAGCATCACTGCTTTGGCACCCAGCCTTCTTTATAGTCCAACTCTCACATCCATACACGACTACTGGAAAAACCATAGCTTTGACTAGACAGATGTTTGTTGGCAAAGTAATGTCTCTGTTTTTTAATATGCTGTCTAGGTTGGTCATAGCTTTTCTTTCAAGGAGCAAGCATCTTTTCATTTCATGGCTGCAGTCACCATCTGCAGTGATTTTGGAGCCCCAGAATATAAAGTTTCTCACTGTTTTCATTATTTTCCCATCTATCTGCCGTGAAGTGATGGTAGTGGATACCATGATCTTAGTTTTTTGAATATTGGGTTTTAAGCCAACATTTTCATTCCTCTTTCACTTTCATCAAGAGGGTCTTTAGTTTTTCTTTGCTTTCTGCCATAAGGGTGGTGTCATCTGTGTATCTGAGGTTATTGATATTTCTCCTGGCAATCTTGATTCCAGCTTGTGCTTCATCCAGCCTGGCATTTTGCATGATGTACTCTGGATATAAGTTAAATAAGCAGGGCAAAAATATACAGCCTTGATGTACTCCATTTCCAATATGGAAACAGTCTGTTCCATGAATGGTTCTAACTGTTGCTTCTTGACTTGCATACCGATTTCTCAGGAGGCAGGTAAGGTGGTCTGGTATTCTTATCTCTTTCAGAATTTTCCACAGTTTGTTGTGATCCACACAGTCAATGGCTTTGGAGTAGTCAATAAAGCAGAAATAGATGTTTTTCTGGATCTCTCTTGCTTTTTTGATGATCCATTGAATGTTGGCAATTTGATCTCTGGTTCCTCCGCTTTTTCTAAATCCAGCTTGAACATCCAAAAGTTCATAGCTCACATATTGTTGGAGCCTGGCTTGGAGAATTTTGAGCATTACTTTGCTAGCATGTGAGATGAGTGCAACTGTGTGATAGTTTGAACATTCTTTAGCATTGCCTTTCTTTGGGATTGGAATGAATGAGATTAGTGTTTCCATAAATCCTGAGAGCTTGCTACCTTACTCTATTCTCCACTGTGAGACTACAAGGAGAATCTGGTAGTCTGCAATGTACAAGAGACTCTCATCAGAACTCTGAACAGTGGTGGCACTGATCTTGGAATTCCAGCCTCCGAAACTGAGAGAAATAAACTTCTGTTGTTGATAACCAACCTATTTTAAGATATTCTGTTATAGCAGCCCAATCCGAGACAAAAACATTATGGTCAAAGAGAAGAAAGCTTTTGTAGTGCCCAACACATTTTTGTCAGATAATAGCTCAAGCCTTTCTTGTCATCTGGAAGCTGAATAAATGATACTGGTCATGCTGCCTGTAATGCCATTTTCCTCCAGGTAAAATCCTCATTCCTCAAGGCTCAGCTCACAGTTCTGTACAATGTCAAATCTTCTCTGCTTTCTCAGGGCAGGTTTAGTTTCATCTTTTCCTGGCTTCATTGCACTTGGTATCAAAGAGTACTATAATTCATCTATTTGGCTGAGTGGTGCTGCACTGAACAAGCAAAAGCTCTCAAGTCAGGAAATTTTTTGTTGTTTAGTTGGTGAGTCGGGTCTGACTCTTTGAGACACTATAGACTGCAGCACACCAGCCTCTACTGTCATCCACTATCTCCCAGAGTTTGCTCAAATTCATGTCCATCGAGTTGATGATGCCATCCACCCATCTCATTCTCTCTTATCCCCTTCTCCTCCTGCCCTCAATCTTTCCCAGCATCAGAGTCTTTTCCAGGGAGTCGGCTTTTTGCATCAGGTGGCCAAAGTATTGGAGCTTAGGCATCACTCCTTCCAATGAATATTCAAAGTTGATTTCCTTTAGGATTGACTGGTTTTATCTCCTTGCAGTCCAAGGGACTCTCAAGAGTCTTCTCCAACACCACAGTTCAAAAGCATTGGTTTGACTATACAGAGTTTTGTCAGCAAAGTGATGTCCCTGCTTTTTAATACTCTAAGTTTGTCATAGCTTTCCTTCCAGGGAGCAAGCGTCTTTTAATTTCATGAGTGCAGTCATAATCCACAGTGATTTTGGAGCCCAGGAACATAAAATCTGTTACTCTTTTCACTTTTCCCCTTCTGTTTCACAGGAAGTGATGGGACTAGATGCCATGAAAAGCCAGAGTGCAAATCACTGCTGCACTGACTGTTGTTTATGCATGCTATTTCGTCTTGCCTGGGCTCGAGTCACTGACTGGGCAAAAGGGCACATATACCTACCTTATTAATTGGTAGCAGTGAAGCCAAAATAATCTATATATCTGATCAAAGTGGCATTCAAACACTAAATAAATGTCATTTCCCCTTTATAATTTTGTCTCTGTCACAGCTATAAAGGAATTCCTGCAAGACACAGAATGCTGTTTACTTGTATGTGTAACCTCAGCATCTAGTACTGTGTCTTACATATGCTCAATGAGTTTTAATTTCATATGATAATAAAAGGTACTCTTGACAGATAGCTTGGTAATGTTTAGGGAGGATATAGTTTCTTGTGGTAACATACTTTTCTTAAAGGAATTTCAATTAATTTCCTGGGTAAATGAGGCTGCAAGGGATTCACTTAACAATAGAAGTTAATATCTCCTTCCTCCTTGTTGTCTGCCCACCAGGCATCTCTCCTTGAATGAGCCCTCTAAAGAAACACTATTGAGGGGGCATCTCATAAGCAAAGCTATCTTTCTCTTTCTCCTGTAGTAATCACTTTTCTAATAGCCATTTACTTTCAATTTAAAAGGACTGATGAGGAACATTTTTATCTTGAACCTACAAACTAAATTAGGCCTCAAACTCATTGTCAGCATTTTTTAAAAAAATAAATATTCCACTACTGATGAGCTAGTGGGCCCAGACTGCCCTATGGAACAGAAAGTAATAGTACTTATCTCCTTAGAGAAAGAGAGGTAACCTCAAAAGAGAAGACTTTTAAAGGATATGCATTTATTTTTTATCCATAAAATGTTATCACTAGAAGTTAACTTAGATCCTTCATTTTACAGATAAAGAAATACCTAGAGATGCGCAAAAATTTTCCCAGGATTTTTATACAACTGACTGTCAGAGGGACCCTTGAAAGAGGAATGTCTGGAGTCACAGATCAGTTTTTGTTTACTGAAACTCTTTTGACAAGTCCTAAGTTTCCACTATAGACTTAACAGTGGAGCTTCAGTAAAATATTGTTATATCAACAGTATATATATATCATTGTTGTTCTGTTACTAAGTCATGTCTGACTCTGCAACCCCATGGACTGCAACACTTCAGGCTTCCCTGTCCTCCACTATCATCTGGAGTTTGCTCAAATTCATATCTATTGAGCTAGTAATGCTATCTAAACATCTCATTCTCTGTCGCCCCTCTTTTGCCTTCAATCTTTTCCATCAGGCTCTTTTCCAATGAGTTGACTCTTTTCATCAGTAGGCCAAAGTATTGGAGCTTCAGCCTCAACAGCCATCCTTCCAATGAATATTCGGGGTTGATTTCCTTTAGAATTGACTGCTTTGAGCTCCTTGCAGTCCAAGAGACTCTCAAGAGTCTTCTCCAGCACCACAATTAGAAAGCATCAGTCCTTCAGTGCTCAGCCTTCCTTATGGTCTAACTGTCACATCCTTTACATGACTACCGGAAAAAACACAGCTTTGATTATATGGGCCTTTGTTGGCAAAGATATGTATTATATGTACACATATATATGTACATCTATTTGTGCTTTCCTGGTGCCTCAGACGATAAAGAATCAGCCTTTAATGCAGGAGACACAGGTTTGATCCCAGGATCAGGAAGATCCCCTGGAAAAGGGACTAGCAACCCACTCCTGTATTCTTGCCTGGAGAAATCCATGGACAGAGGGGCCTGATGGGCTACAGATCTTGGGATCACAAAGAGTCGGACATGACCGAGTGACTAACAATTTCACTTTCTTTCATGTGTATACACACACATGCATATACATACTTTTGTCTTTCAAATATAGTCATTTTTCTCTCCCTCAGAAAACATTCCTTCCCAATTATATATTCATTGGGCTGATGTTATAAATGTATCTTTATTTGCTGTGTGCACACACTGGCAGTATAGGAGGGTTAAGGCCCAAGAATGCACAATTTTTTGAAAGCTAGCATGAGATAAAGCAAATGGTCTTGGAAAACCCATAATTATTAGGAAATAGATAATTCACATACCAATAGCAGTTGAATCGAATAAGGAAGAGAAAATGCATTTGTGCCCAATTGGTAGTCTTACTGTTTAAACTTACAGAAATCAATCTACAGGAAGAGTTATTGTCTTTATTTATTTATTTTTTTTTTACCATAGGGCATTTCCCCTGTTGTCTTTTTTTTTTTTAATTTATTTTTTATTTTACTTTACAATTCTGTATTGGTTTTGCCATACATTGACATGAATCCACCACAGGTGTACATGAGTTCATTGTCTTTAAGATAATGTTTCTTTTAAAATTTACAAAAGAAATGCAGGTGATATTAACAAATGATACAACTCTCTTTTGGGGGCATTGCTAATTCTATAACCAACTCTTTTTTTTCTCAATCTGAAATTGCAGTGTTTCGTCTTAGGACATATTTTGGCCACCTGTCTTGTGTTTCAGGTCATCTTATGTTCTAAGACTGTGCCAGTCAAAATGTCCAAACACCAGCAGAATTGGTATTGCCAGAAACAAGTTAGAAAGGCAGGACCTAGGACTTCCCTGGTGCTCCAGTGGTTGCAGGTTTCATCCCTGGTCAGGAAACTTATATCCCATATACTGCAGGGCAACACAACTACTGAGCCCACACTCTGGAGCCTGTCCACCACAACTAGAGAGTCTGGGTGCTACAACTAAGAACTGACACTGCCAAATAAATATTAATAATAATAATAATCATAAAGGCAGAACCTAAGGCTCTAGTTCAGACCTACTAACCCAGAAACTTCATTTGTTTTTTTTACAAGATTCCAGGGCATAGTATCATTGAGAAGCATTCCTCTAAGAGCCCATATATAATATTTATTCTCAATTGCAGCATTCTCAATCTTCCTCTCAGACTGATAAAATGATTTATTATTTTACTGAGCCATTTCTAAGGTTTTAAGGAGACACAAAATGTTAGGAGAAGAAGAAAACCTTCAAAAAAGGAAAACAAGTGGTGTTTTTTGATTTCTTCCTTGTGTTCCACAAGGATATGAGTTTGGGCAAACTCTGGAAGATAATGAAGGACAGGGAAGCCTGGTATGCTGCAGTCCATGGGGTTGCAAGGAGTCAGATACAACTTAGCGACTGAACAACAACACCTTTGGCATTGAACATTTTATTTCTCTCAATCCTTTTCCCCCTTTCATTTTTTGTGTTAAAAAGGTGAAAAGTGGATGCCATATGCTCTGCTTTCTTTATAAACCTTAAAAATAGTAGTTACTCGGTTTTGCTTCTATGGATGAGGCAGTTCTTTACATCACCATTAAATTTAACTGGAGGTCCTCACCTTAACATGTGAAGCAAAGTGTAGGTGGTTGAGCTCAGAGCTTTACCAAGTACATGGACTAAAAGTGAGGAAAACCCCATTAAGACATATATTTATATTTTAGTCTATAATATTCACACTTAGACTTTAAAGTGTTCAGTGTTTATTCTTTATAACAGAAGTATCCTTTAGTATATTTGAAATCTCAGACAGAGAATGCCCATGTTTCTTTGCAGTCATAAGTTAGTGTTATCTTTTGTCATAAAACATAGATTCTAAAATACCAGGATTAACAGTTTGAAAGTGGTGATTGGTATCATACGAGTCATGAGATTCCTTAAGAATCTTAATTCAGTTTAGAAAATGGACCATGAAAAGACGATTGTTTAAAAGAAAAACAGAAAATTACCTTGCCATTCTAACAGTGCTAAATTTGACTCGTGTCATTTATTTTCCTTCCCAGATAACTGTTATGGGTAAGGGCTGATCAACTCTTTCATTTTGAATCTACTGCTTATTAGCTATGTGATACATAGCTAATGTGATATATATATATATATATATATATATATCTGTGTGACCCCATAGACGGCAAGACCTTCAAGAACTAACACCCGAAAAGATATCCTTTTCATTATAGCGGAATGGAATGCAAAAGTAGGAAGTCAAGAAACACTTGGAGTAACAGGCAAATTTGGCCTTGCAGTACAGAATGAAGCATGGCAAAGGCTCACAGAGTTCTGCCAAGAGAATGTACTGGTCATAGCAAACACTCTGTTCCAACACACAAGAGAAGACTCTACACATGAACATCACGAGATGGTGGACACTGAAATCAGACTGATTATATTCTTTGAAGCCAAAATTGGAGAAGCTCTATACAGTCAGCAAGAACAAGACTGGGAGCTGCCTGTGGCTCAGATCATGAACTTACTGTGAAGTTCAGACTGAAATTGAAGAAAGTGGAAAAAACCACTAGACCATTCACGTATGACCTGAATCAAATCTCTTATGATTATCCAGTGGAAGTGAGAAATAGATTTAAGGGCCTAGATCTGATAGAGAGAGTGCCTGATGAACTATGGACGGAGGTTCATGACATTGTACAGGAGACAAGAATTAAGACCATCCCCAAGAAAAAGAAATGCAAAAAAGCAAGATGGCTGTCTGAGGAGGCCTTACAAAAAGCTGTGAAATGAAGGGAAGCAAAAAGCAAAGGAAAAAGGAAAGATATACTCATTTGAATGCAGAGTTCCAAAGAATAGCAAGGAGAGATAAGAAAGCCTTCCTCAGCAATTAATGAAGAGAAATAGAGGAAAAGAATAGAATGGGAAAGACTAGAGATCTCTTCAAGAAAATTAGAGATACCAAGGGAACATTTCATACAAAGATGGGCTCAATGAAGAACAGAAATGGTCTGGACTTAACAGAAGCAGAAGATATTAAGAAGAGGTGGCAAGAATACACAGAAGAAGTGTACAAAAAAGATCTTCATGACCCAGATAATCATGATGGTGTGATCACTCACCTAGAGCCAGACAACCTGGAATGTGAAGTCAAGTGGGACTTAGGAAGCATCACTATGAACAAAGCTGGTGGAGGTGATGGAATTCCAGTTGAGCTATTTCAAATCCTGAAAGATGATGCTGTGAAAGTGCTGCACTCAATATGTCAGCAAATTTGGAAAACTCAGCAGTGGCCACAGGAATGGAAAAAGTCAATTTTCATTCCAATCCCAAAGAAAGGCAATGCCAAAGAATGCTCACACTACTGCACAATTGCACTCATCTCACACACTAGTAAACTGATGCTTAAAATTCTCCAAGCCAGGCTTCAGCAATATGTGAACCATTAACTTCCTGATGTTCAAACTGGTTTTAGAAAAGGCAGAGGAACCAGAGATCAAATTGCCAACATCTGCTGGGTCATTGAAAAGGCAAGAGAGTTCCAGAAAAAACATCTATTTCTGCTTTATTGACTATGCCAAAGCCTTTGACTGTGTGGATCACAATAAACTGTGGAAAATTCTGAAAGAGATGGGAATACCAGACCACCTGACCTGCCTCTTGAGAAATCTGTATGCAGGTCAGGAAGCAAGAGTTAGAACTGGACATGGAACAACAGACTGGTTCCAAATAAGAAAAGGAGTACATCAAGGCTGTATATTGTCACCCTGCTTATTTAACTTATATGCAGAGTACATCATGAGAAATGTTGGACTGGAAGAAGCACAAGCTGGAATCAAGATTGCAGGGAGAGATATCAGTAACCTTAGATATGCAGATGACACCACCCTTATAGCAGAAAGTGAAGAGGAACTAAAAAGCCTCTTGATGAAAGTGAAAGAGAAGAGTGAAAAAGTTGGCTTAAAGGTTAACATTCAGAAAACTAAGATCATGGCATCTGATCCCATCACTTCACAGCAAATAGTTTGGGGAACAGTGGCTGACTTTATTTTGGGGGGCTCCAAAATCGCTGCAGATGGTGACTGCAGTCATGAAATTAAAAGATGCTTACTCCTTGGAAGGAAAGTTGTGACCAACCTAGACAGCATATTAAAAAGCAGAGACAGTACTTTGTCAACAAAAGTCAGTCTAGTCAAGGCTATTGGAGAAGGCAATGGCATCCCACTCCAGTACTCTTGCCTGGAAAATCCCATGGATGGAGGATACTGGTGGGCTGCAGTCCATGGGGTCGCTAAGAGTTGGACACGACTGAATGACTTCCCTTTCACTTTTCACTTTCTTGCATTGGAGAAGGAAATGGCAACCCACTCCAGTGTTCTTGCCTGGAGAAAACCCCAGGTGGGGGAGTCTGGTGGGCTGCCATCTATGGGGTTGCACAGGGTCGGACACGACTGAAGCAACTTAGCAGCAGCAGTCAAGGCTATAGTTTTTCCAGTGGTCATGTATGGATGTAAGAGTTGCACTCTTAAGAAGGCTGAGCGCCGAAGAATGATGCTTTTGAACTGTGATGTCGGAGAAGACTCTTAAGAGTCCCTTGGACTGCAAGACGATCCATCCAGCCCATCATAAAGGAGATTAGTCCTGGGTGTTCATTGGAAGGACTGATGTTGATGCTGAAGCTCCAATACTTTGGCCACCTCATGCGAAGAGCTGATTCATTTGAAAAGACCCTGATGCTGGGAAAGATTGAGGGCAGGAGAAGGGGACGACAGAGGATGAGATGGTTGGATGGCATCACCAGCTCAATGGACATGGTTTTGGGTGTACTCTGGGAGTTTGTGATGGACAGGGAGGCCTGGCATGCTGTGGTTCATGGAGTCGCAAAGAGTCAGACACAATTGAGTGGCTGAATTGAACTGAATAAAATTTTCTTTTTCTGATTACCCTAATTTGTAAACTCTCAGGTTGTGACACTGGAAATAACCATTTTGACACTTCTGAAAATTTTATTCATTGTGAGGCTCTTCCCTCCTGTTTGTAGAAATACAGGCTGAGGAGCTAATGATTTAATTAAGTGCATTGCTTTTCAAATAGTCAAAAATTTTGTTTTTAATCCAATCAATTCTAAGGTATTCCTCCATGTTAGATTGTTTTTGGGAAAAAAAAAAAAGTCATAACCGAGAAGCTTCTTCCTCTTCACACACTTAAAATATGCTAAGACTTTTTAATTCCTTCTGTCTTAAATGTATGCTATGCAATTATCAAGTTTCTTAGGGGCTTATTCACATACATGGATATAGTTCAGATGCAAAGTTATCTCATTGTTAGACAGAGATTATGAAAAACTCATTTTGTATCTTCACTAGTGCAGGGGTATTTTCAGGGTAACAGAAGAGGGAATATTTCACATCCAGTTAATACAGAGTCATCTTAGTTCCTTCCTTACATTAAAGCCTCAGCATCTTAATAGAAGCAGAAATATATTTCTGCAAAGAACTGTAATTTCCTCTGTTAGATTCTAAGTGTTTTATGTAAAGTAGAAATGCCCCCTTTGTTTATATATTTAAAATCCAAGCATCATGTATAAAATACACAATACAAAGTAGAGATTCAACAACCGATGAATAATCAAATCCTTATGATACAACCCAAAGACATAACTTCACAGGAGAAAATCCAAATTAGCTCGAAAGAGAATATATTGCCATTGGTATGCCTTCAAAATTGAGTCTGCATCATAGTGGCCTGAAATAATTGATTAATTCCTATAATCTGATGATACTGTCTCTGCAGTTGCTGATATATGTATTTTTAAACAGCAGAAAGAAAAACTATTGGTTAGCATCTATTTTTGTCTAAATTAACTTTTTAGGGATCATGCAACAGCAAAAACTATTCAACCAATGATTTATGTGAAATTTTGGGGTCATTCCCTTGTTGCAATCTTGAAATACAGGTGATCCCAAAATATCTGGGTACTGGATTTACATCAGGACAATGCAAATACTATAACTTAGCATTTAAAGGTATGAACTTAACATATTGACTAATTATAGCAAAAAAAAATGTTATTTGCTTATTCATAATAGAAACATTGGTTAGTAACAATTATTTCAATTGTTGCTAATATTATTTAAAATTTAAAAATTATTTCAATACCAGAGACACATGAATGTTGGCATGTATGTATAATTAATATAGTAAAAGTCAGGTTATACTTTCTCTAGTCATACAATATTCTAAGAATAGAACTTTTCAAATGTGGATTCATATTGGAACCACATGAGAAGTTTAAAAAATATAGATGACTGGATCCCAAGTCAAGAAATACTGATTTGTTTAGGCTAGGATGTGTTTTAGACATTTGGATTTTTAAGACCTCCCAGATGATTCTAGTATGCACCAGGATTGAGAACTATTGCTTCAACATATTATACTTTTAAACACTTCTACATTATTACCAGGACATTAATTAAATAGTATTAGTGATATCACCACATGGAAAGACATTTGAATTCATAGGAATCCCAAATTAAAAAGACATTTAGGTACACATTTTATTCCTAGGAAGATTTTAAAAAACAAAAAGGTATAATTGTGGTACTTCCTCACTTACAATTTAATTGAAATTCCAAACATGAATGTGGCCATCTAAAAATATGTGTGAGGCCACATCATTTTAGAATCAATAACCCTATCAGCTTTCCTAACACTGTCTGATGTTGGTCATATAGTTAATGATAATACCTGTGTTCTGGTGGGAAGTAAGGGTTTACTTGATGGAGAGGTTCTCCACAGGCTATCTTCCCAGAGAGAGTTAATGTCCTGCAAAGCAGTTTAAGCACTGAAATCTGCTCCCAGGAAACTGGTCAAATCCTCAAGGCAACAAAGCCAGGTAGAAAGCTGAAGGTGCAGATCAAACTGGAAATCCTTGACTGCCCAGGTCCTAGAGTTGCCAACTACAAGCCTTTGACCCCAGTAGCTGGAGATCACAGCGGGCTCAGGAATCACGAGACTTTGACCCCAGACCATGATCATGCCAGAGGAGGAGCTTCTATGTCCCAAAGCCTGCAGACTCAAAAACCTCACATCTCAGGGGTTGAGGTCCCTCTTCTTTAGGAAAAAAAAAAAAAGTGCTTAAAAAAATAGACTATAATTGCTTTGCAATACTCATTTTCTGCTGTACAATAATAATGTGAATCAGCTAGGTGTGAAAGTTGCTCAGTCGAGTCCATCTCTTTGCAGCCCATGGACTCTCCATGGAATTCTCCAGGCCAGAATACTGGAGTGAGTAGCCATTCCCTTCTCCTGGGGAGCTTCCCAACCCAGGGATCGAACCCAGGTCTCATGTATTGCAGGTAGATTCTTTACCAGCTGAGCTACCAGGGAATCAGCTGTATGTATACATCTATCCCTCTTGTATCTCCCTCCCACCCCGCCTCCACACTACCTCCTAGGTCATCACAGAGCACTGAGCTGAGTTCCCTGTGCTATAAAGCAGCTTCCCACTAGCTATCTATTTTACACATGGTAGTATATATATAACTATGTCAATGGTACTCTCTCAATCTGTCACACCCTCTCCTTCCCCATCCTGTGTCCACAAGTCTGTTCTCTGTATCTGTGTTTCTATTCCTGCCCTGCAAATAGTTTCATCAGTAACTGAGGTCCCTCTGTTGAAGATGGATTTTGGAGCCTGAGACTATGCTAGAGATATGACAGTAAGTGCTAAGTTGCTTCAGTCGTGTTCAACTCTTTGCGACCCTATATGGTATGCCACCAGGCTTCTCTGTCCTTGGGATTCTCCAGGCAAGAATACTGGAGTGGGTTGTTACTGACTCCTCCAGGGAATCTTCCTGACCCAGGGGTCAAACCCACGTCTCCTGGGTCTCCTGCATTGGCAGGAGGGTTCTTTATCACTAGCGCCAGCTGGAAAGCCCAGAGATATAACAGCAATAAGTGCTATGTTTGCCTTCTGCAGCTTATGTCTTAGTAGGCGTGTGTGTGTGTTTTCATGAAAAACTGCTTTAAGGTAGGCTGTGTTTGGCTGTTTATTTTACATAGGTGGCATGGTGAAACAAACATTTGGAGTCCCAAAACCCAGGAATAGAATACAAATCTGCAGTGTATTCCACAGATCATTAACATGAGCTCTGTGGTCCTAGGTTTCCTCTTCTATTAATTAAAAATTAGCAAAATGATGAATAAAATCTGTCCTTCTTTTAAGAGCTGACCGTTCTACCCAGTGTCTGTCTAGGAGGGGATGGTATCTGCTTCAGCTCGCTGGGCTAGAGTTCTTTTGGCTCACTGACCTGGATAGAGAAACAGCTCTTTTTTTTTGACCACTGTTACCCTTTATTAATTGTGAAATGTAGTGAGGAATCAGCAGGGCAGTAAGAACAAGGAATCATGATGGAAATAAGAGAAAGGCAGACTTTGTCACTGAACTTAAGTGCAAAGCTTTTTTCTCCTTGAAGTGGTGACAGTCCAGATTCAAAGTCAAGCTCCTACCTCAGGGCCTGGCTCCCTGAAGTGACAGGAAATATAGCTAAATGACACTAGAGCAAATCTAGTATCTCTGCAAACCCTTTCATTTTTATTTCACCCTTTAGATATCACAAAATAGACATCTGGGAAGTTTTTACTTTATCCCCAATAGTATGTGGGAGTACTTCATAATCAATACATTTTACAAAGAAAATAATTATTTTTGTTATTTAAAAAAATACCTTTGCCAAACTAGTAATTTTATTTTGTAGACCAAATTTTGCCTTCTTTCATGGCAATGTTCAACGTATATACTAAAGAATTAAAATTTAAAGGTACTATTTTATTTTTTTTAAGATTATAGCCTTTAAAAACAGTGAAAAATAGATTTGAACCTTTGGTTCTGAATTAATTAACTGGGATAATTTTAAGCAGATTAATTCAACTCATAAGATTTAATTTTCATTTGCAAAATCTAGTTAATATTTTCTTCATACTACATTTTTGGTGTCAGATAGGAAACTGAATACAAAACACTTAGCACAAGGCCTGTCATGTAGTAAGATATTTATAATTAAAATGATATAATTCAATATTTTATCAACTATTATAAATGTATGCCACTGGTTTATTAATATATACTCAGTGGAAGGAAAGAGATGTAAATTAGCAACAGAAAGCATTTTCCTTGGAAAGGTGCAGACCTGCTTATTTCTCATTTTCCTGTTGACTTGGAAATGCAACCTTGTATAGTAGAAGAACCTTGTTGATAGCAGGGGAAAAGTTGGGTGAGGATGAAACAGGCCATTTCTGTCATAAGAAGTTATGTTCAATCCTGCTCTGGCAGATAGAATATTATTTTATTGATATCCACGAACTGGAGACTCATTTCTAAGAAGAAAACTTAATCATAAAATAGGACACACATTTGGTGAAAAGGGTCTATAACTTCTAGTGGGAAGACATGTTATTAATTGCTGGATATCTTTCTCCACATTCAAACCATAGGCATCAGTGAAGGAACCAAAAATTTTCAAAAGGAACCTTCCAAGACACAGTAGATTCCAGGAATGAAAATCACAACCACCAAAACTATTCTTAAGGGAGTGGGATAGGAAGGGGTGTGCTGGTAGAAGAATGTGTCAGGTCAAACATCAGTTGTTCTCAGGTGTGGCACCAGCGTGGGTGCATGACAGGAGTGCCAGAGGAAAGGGGAACAAGGCAGCTGGGCCAAACCAGATGATCAGGGGCAGGGAACCTGAACAGATCCCAAAGGTGCATGATCACCATTTCTGCATACAAGGCTTAGGAAGGCTTGGCTTACGCGTACATTGAATTCCTAGGAAGACCTAGAAGCCAGCCAGATGACGGTGGTGCTGGTGCTGTGGTTTTAGTCTGTCTATTCTAGCCTTTTGTCCCTATTCAGGGGTTGGAGCAAAAGGACACATTGTCAGAATGCCACATCACTTTATTGCCTAGCACACCTCACCTTCCCACTCTCTCCATCCATGAGTTAACAAGCTTTCCAGATACAGGGAGGATTTCATGAGCACAGCCAAAAGTGAGAGGTCCAGGAGTTATCCCAGTCACATTAATGCTCTCTAAGATGAGGTCTAAAAGAGTAACTGCGTGTTCCTCAAGTCAGATAAATACAGCTCACAAAACTAAGCAGGTCAGTCACCATTCTACAATACTTCCCATCTACTGGTGGAGCTGGGACTACCAAGAAACAATCTGAAGCCACCAAAGACAGAGCACCACCCAAAGAAGGACTGTTATTTTTCTAACTGACATGAATTTCAGGGGACTAGTTTGGGTGAGATAATTCTGACCTACCTTATGGGTGCTTATCCTGTGCCTTATCTTTCTATTCCTTAATCATTTTTTTTTCCTCAGGTTTTGCACACAAGGTATTATAGCATCAATTCAATAAATATTTTTCAAAAACTTATTACATACCAGGCACAAAAGTTGTATTCTTTATTAGTTTTTGTTTGTACTATAGAATTATACACCTTTTTTAGATATAAGAAATAGAAAATCATAGAGTTTTCCATCTTATGACTTACCTTCATATTATAATAATGCACATTCTACAGACCACTTTACCTGCCTCCTGAGAAAAATGTATGCATGTCAAGAAGCAAGAGTTAGAACCAGACATGGCACAATAGACTGGTTCCAAATTGGGAAAAGAGTACATCAAGGCTGTATATTGTCACCCTGCTTATTTAGCTTTTGTGCAGAGTACATCATGAGAAATGCTGGGCTGGATGAAGCACAAGCTGGAATCAAGATTGCCAGGAGAAATATCAATAATCTCAGATATGCAGATGACACCACTCTTATGGCAGAAAGCAAAGAAGAACCAAACAGCCTCTTGGTGAAAGTGAAAGAGGAGAGTATAAAAGTTGGCTTAAAACTAAACATTCAGAAAACTAAGATTATGGCATCCGGTCCCATCATTTCATGGCAAATAGATGGGGAAACAATGGAAACAGTGAGAGACTTTTCTTGGCTCCAAAATCACTGCAGATGGTGACTGCAGTCATGAAATTAAAAGACGCTTACTCCTTGGAAGTAAAGCTATGACCAACCTAGACAGCTTATTAAAAATCAGACATTACTTTACCAACAAAGGTCTGTATAGTCAAAGCTATTGTTTTTCCAGTAGTCATGTATAGATGTGAGAGTTGGACTATAAAGAAGGCTGAACACTGAAGAATTGATGCTTTTGAACTGTGGTGTTGGAGAAGACTCTTGAGAGTCCCTTGGACAGTAGGGAGATCAAACCAGTTAACCCTAAAGGATATCAGCCCTGAATATTCATTGGAAGGACTGATGCTGAAACTGAAACTCCAATATTTTGGCTACCTGATGTGAAGAACTGACTCATTGGAAAAGACCCTGATGCTGGGAAAGATTGAAGGTGGGAGGAGAAGGGGATGACAGAGGATGAGATGGTTGGATGGCATCACTGACTGGATGGGCATGAGTTTGAGCAGACTCCAGGAGTTGGTGATGGACAGGAAAGCCTGGCATGCTTCAGTCCATGGCATTGCAAAGAGTTGGACGGGACTCAGTGAATGAAAAACATCATACATATAAAAATAGGCAAAGATCAAGAAAGTCTTCAAAAGAATAATAGGTTGTTACTTTATTTTTCCCATTTATTTGTTTCATTATTTCTTAGGAAAAAAGAAAAAAACTATTCTGAACTACATTGTGCCCTAAATACTTATAAAATACATCTGTAAAAACATGAAGATTATGGAAACTCTAACATTAGATGTCAGTAAGTCAAGGATTCTTAACATGAATTGAAGTCCAGAATCATTAAACTGCTTGCCCAAGTTTTACTGATTATAATTAATTTTACTATTAATTTTATTTTCACAACCATTTATACCGTTGTGGCTTGATAAATCAATTAAATCCTTTAAGTTCATTTGGCATTTTATTTGGCTTCATTTGGGGAATTCTATTTATTGCATAGGCTTTTCTTCTAGTTTCCTCCCTGAAACCCATCTTTGGTTATGTTTTTTAAATTATGGGGGGAATTTTGTGTTTGTTGCTTTTGTTTTTCACTACAAATTTGAAGTCATCAAAGATGCTTATTGAAATCAAGCTGAGTCAGAAAAGATTTGGCACCGCACACTGGTTATACTGATACAGGACAATTGTGTTAGTATCTGACTAGAGAATGGCCTATATGTCATGGGGGTATTATTCTTGCATAATAGAAGCAAATGTACCTTGAAGTTAATTTAAATTCTCCCTCACCCCTGTCATCACTCTAGAGACAATCAGGAATGGCTCTTAGCAAAATAAAACTGCTTTGGAGCCTAAGAATAACTAGAGAACTGAGTGGCTGCTGAAGACTAATGATTTATATACACAGTAAAATTACCTACCTGGGGCTATTAAGATAGAAAAGGAAAATGGAACATGACTGTTATCATTACTTTATTATTGTACATTTATATTTTTTCTACTTGAGTATAAGAGTGCATAAAACCAAGTCAGCTGAACAAAATGCCCATTCTTTCTATCACTAAGGATAAAGGAAATTAGCTTTTTTTTTTCCCAGCTAAATACCTGTCCATCATACTGAAGCTCTGAACATACAGCATTTTAATTGCAATCTTCCTCACAGGGCAGGAGATATATTGTAAATTATACCATCAACATTTTTAGCATTTTCTATAATCTAGTCATTTGAAATTGGGTGGATTAGATAATTGGTTGTCTGGCTTGGCTCAAAAGTTTTAAAATGAGAAGTCCTATCTTTATATGTTAGTGAAAATACGATGTGAATTCACAGTTGACAATGTAAGCAAGTGGCTATGGGTCTCATGAATTTGGGAAAAGAGTAAAAATGCTTGAATTAAATATATACATTGTATGTACAACTAGAATCAAGACTTCTTAGGTTTTTTTTCTGTAGTGAGCCTATGGTTTACAGAGCACCCCTTTCACTGGTATAGAAGGTGGGAAAATAGCTCTTACTTTGCATCTTCAAGCATCGTAAGCGAGGAAGGTACATAAACCCACTGTATTTATTCATAAATATCAGGTCAATTACAGGGCTTCCCTGGTGACTCAGTGGTAAAGAATGTGCCTGCCAATGCAGGAGACACAGGTTCCATCTCTGGGTTGGGAAGATCCCCTGGATGAAGAAATAGCAACCCACTCCAGGATTCTTGCTTGGAAATCCCATGGACAGAAGACCCTGGCAGGCTATAGTCCATGAGATTACAGAGTCAGACATGACTGAGTGACTTATCACACACACACAGGTCAGTTAAACAGTGAATTCTGAAAGACACATAACTGCTCGGTTGGAAAAAAAACAAAACAAAAACTTAGTTGAATAGAAGAAACAGGAGGTTAGCAAACAGGAGTATTACTAACTGTGTTGCTCAGCCCAGACTTTCTCTGTGATGTAAGAACTCTGTGCCATAGATCTTCCAAATGTAATCTAGAAAAAAAGGCAAACAACATCCCTTTTACCAAACTATATAATTATTTGGATGGGGGGAATTACCTCAAAATCTCGGTTATTGTGGGAATTTTAACTTCTCCCCCACTTTCATATTACTCAAGTAACAATAGCATTTCATGAGGAAAAACTAGTCTATTACATTGCTGTTTTCAGCTTGATGTCAGGGAGAAATCCATAACTGATGTTATTAGACAGCAACTTTTAGTCTCTCTTTTTGAAGTGCATCTCATACACTGTATAGTTTGAAGGAAAGCTGCTTTGTGTCTTTTAGGAAATTAGTATCTTATATCATAAGGATAAAGGTTAATTTTCTTTTATCTTTTCATATTTCCTTATGCTCGGAATAAATGGAATAGAGAAGAATGAGAAAAAAATGAGACGAAAATTTATTTCTTTAGACATATAGTATAAATTTACTAAGCAAGCCCCCAATTTTATCAAAGAACCTCTGGAGAATGTTGAAATAAAATTTCTAAATTTAGCTGATTCTTATAAGTCATTATAGGTTTGCAACTCATTAAGAACTTATCTTTATTTTGGGGGGCTCCAAAATCACTGCAGATGGTGATTATAGCCATGAAAGTAAAAGACGCTTACTCCTTGGAAGAAAAGTTATGACCAACCTAAATAGCATATTGAAAAGCAGAGATATTACTTTGCCAACAAAGGTCCATCTAGTCAAGGCTGTGGTTTTTCCAGTGGTCATGCATGGATGTGAGAGTTGGACTGTGAAGAAATCTGAGTGCAGAAGAATTGATGCTTTTGAACTGTGGTGTTGGAGAAGACTCTTGAGAGTCCTTTGGACTGCAAGGAGATCCAACCAGTCCATTCTGAAGGAGATCTGTCCTGGGTGTTCTTTGGAAGAAATGATGATAAAGCTGAAATTCCAGTACTTTGGCCACCTCATGCGAAGAGTTGATTCATTGGAAAAGACTCTAGTTCTGGCAGGGATTGGGGGCAGGAAGAAAAGGGGATGACAGAGGATGAGATGGCTGGATGGCATCACCGACTCAATGGAGGTGAGTTTGAGTGAACTCCGGGAGTTGGTGATGGACAGGGAGGCCTGGCGAGCTACGATTCACGGGGTTGCAAAGAGTCAGACATGACTGAGCGACTGAACTGAACTGAAGAGCATATCTAATGACTCAAGTATTTTGCATATTTCTGTGCTGAAGATACACATGTACATACATATCAATATTTACATGCATGTGTGCATGCTCAGTTGCTTAGCCAAGTCCAACTCTGTGACCCATGGACTGTAGGTAGCCCCCAGGCTCCTCTGACTATGGAATTCTCCAGGCAAGAAAACTGGAGTGGTTGGTATTGAAAGCTGAATAAAGCATATTCTTTCTGGAGGAAAAAAAAAGAATACTGGAGTGGGTAACCACTTTTTCCTCCATATCTTCCTGACCCAGGGATCAAACGAGAGTCTCCTGCACTGCAGGCACATTCTTCACCATCTGAGCCACCATATATATGCTTACATATACATTAATAATTCAATTTTCAAGTATTTTTTTGAAGGTTAGAATGGAACATAATTTAGTTATTGATTATTTGCCATGTACTTCACTATTTTGATATTTGAAAGACTAGACAATTCTTTAAGAAAATTAGAGATACCAAGAGAATATTTCATGCAAAGATGGTCACAATAAATGACAAAAATGGTATGGACCTAACAAAAGCAGAAGATAATAAGAAGAGGTGGCAAAAATTCACAAGAATTATACAAAAAATGTCTCCATGATCCAGATAACCATGATGGTGTGGTCACTCACCTAGAATCCAGGAATGCAAATTCAAGTTGGCCTTAGGAGGCATCACTATGAACAAAGCTAGTAGAGGTGATAGAACTCCAGTTAAGCTATTTCAAACTCTAAAAGATGATACTGCGAAAGTGCTGCACTCAACATGCCAGCAAATTTTGAAAACTCAGCAGTGGCCACAGGACTGGAAAAGGTCAGTTTTCATACCAATCCCAAAGAAAGGCAATGCCAAAGAATGTTCAAACTACCACACAATTACTCTCATCTCACATGCAACCAAGTTCAGTTCAGTTGAGTTCAGTTCAGTTCAGTTGCTCAGTCATGTACGACTCTTTGTGACCCCGTGAATCGCAATACACCAGGCCTCCTTGTCCATCACAAACTCCTGGAGTTGACTCAGACCCACGTCCATCGAGTCAGTGATGCCATCCAGCCATTTCATCCACTGTCGTCCCCTTCTCCTCCTGCCCTCAATCTCTCCCAGCATCAGAATCTTTTCCAATGAGTCAACTCTTGGCATGAGGTGGCCAAAGTACTGGAGTTTCAGCTTTATCATCATTCCTTCCAAAGAACACCCAGGACAGATCTCCTTCAGAATGGACTGGTTGGATCTCCTTGCAGTCCAAGGGACTCTCAAGAGTCTTCTCCAACACCACAGTTCAAAAGCATCAATTCTTTGGCGCTCAGCCTTCTTCACAGTCCAACTATCACATCCATACATGACAACTAGAAAAACCATAGTCTTGACTAGACGGACCTTTGTTGGCAAAGTAATATCTCTGCTTTTCAATATGCTATGTAGGTTGGTCATAACTTTTCTTCCAAGGAGTAAGCGTCTTTTACTTTAATGGCTGCAGTGACCATCTGTAGTGATTTTGGAGCCCCCCAAAATAAAGTCTGACACTGTTTCCACTGTTCCCCATCTATTTCCAGTGGAGTTGTGGGACCAGATGCCATTATCTCAGTTTTCTGAATGTTCAGCTTTAAGCCAACATTTTCACTCTCCACTTCCACTTTCATCAAGAGGCTTTTTAGTTCCTCTTCACTTTCTGCCATAAGGGTGGTGTCATCTAAATATCTGAGGTTATTGATGTTTCTCCCAGCAATGTTGATTGCAGCTTGTGCTTCTTCCAGTCCAGCATTTCTCATGATGTACTCTGCATAGAAGTTAAATAAGCAGGGTGACAATATACAGTCTTGATGTACTCCTTTTCCTATTTGGAACCAGTCTGTGTTCCATGTCCAGTTCTAACTGTTGCTTCTTAACCTGCATACAAATTTCTCAAGGGGCAGGTCAGGTGGTCTGGTATTTCAATCTCTTTCAGAATTTTCCACAGTTTATTGTGATCCACACATCAAAGCCTTTGGCATAGTCAATAAAGTAGAAATAGATGTTTTTCTGGAACTCTCTTGCTTTTTCCATGATCCAGCAGATGTTGGCAATTTGATCTCTGGTCCTCTGCCTTTTCTAAAACCAGCTTGAACATCTGGAAGTTCACAGTTCACATATTGCTGAAGCCTGGCTTGGAGAATTTAGAGTATTGCTTTACTAACGTGTGAGATGAGTGCAATTGTGCAGTAGTGTGAGCATCCTTTGGCATTGCCTTCCTTTGGGATCGAAATGAAAGCTGACCTTTTCCAGTCCTGTGGCCACTGCTGAGTTTTCCAAATTTGCTGGCATATTGAGTGCAGCACTTTCACAGCATCATCTTTCAGGATTTGAAATAGCTCAACTGAAATTCCATCACCTCCACTAGCTTTGTTCTTAGTGGTGCTTTCTAAGGCCCACTTGACTTCACATTCCAGAATGTCTGGCTCTAGGTGAGTGATCATACCATCGTGAATTTCTGGGTCATGAAGATATTTTTTGTGCAGTCCTTCTGTGTATTCTTGCCACCTCTTCTTAATATCTTCTGCTTCTGTTAGGTCCATACCATTTCTGTCCTTTATTGAGCCCATCTTTGCATGAAATGTTCCCTTGGTATCTCTAATTTTCTTGAAGTGACCTCTAGTCTTTCCCATTCTGTTGTTTTCCTCTATTCCTTTACATTGATTGCTGAGGAAGGCTTTCTTATCTCTTCTTGCTATTCTTTGGAAATCTGTGTTCAGATGCTTATATCTTTCCTTTTCTCCTTTGCTTTTCACTTCTCTTCTTCTCATAGCTATTTGTAAGGCCTCTCCAGACAGCCATTTTGCTTTTTTGCATTTATTTTCCAAGGGGATGGTCTTGATCCCTGTCTCCTGTACAGTGTCATGAACCTCATTCCATATTTCATCAGGTACTCTATCAGATCTAGTCCCTTAAATCTATTTCTCACTTCCACTGTATAATCATAAGGGATTTGATTTAAGTCATACCTGAATGGTCTTGTGGTTTTCACTACTTTCTTCAATTTATGTCTGCAGTTGGCAATAAGAAGTTCATGATCTGAGCCACAGTCAGCTCCTGGTCTTGTTTTTGCTGACTGTATAGAGCTTCTCCATCTTTGGCCGCAAAGAATATAATCAATCTGATTTTGGTGTTGACCATCTGGTGATGTCCATGTGTAGAGTCTTCTCTTGTGTTGTTGGAATACGATGTTTGCTATGACCAGTACATTTTCTTGGCAAAACTCTGTTAGTCTTTGCTCTGCTTTATTCCATATTCCAAGGCCAAATTTGCCA